>NC_133753.1:142158215-142483215 GCF_036562045.2 Rhinolophus sinicus
TTTGGTTAACTTCACTCCATTGATCCTTGGTTTGCTCATCCTGGAGGGCACACTGGCATGTCCAACTAAAAGGGTACTGAGTAAATTAAGCATGCCAGCTTATATAAAGTGCCTAGTGGAATGACTGGCATACTACTACTGCCAGTGACTGCCACTAGACCAACAAATGTTAATTAAATTCTTTTATCATAATGCTTATTTGTATTAAATATTTATTCAGGAACTGAATAAACTTTGTTTAATCACACCAAAAGATACCCAATCTATAATGCATATGAAATATATAATATATTCTAAATGCATAATGGTTTATAAACAACAGATATTTATTTCTCATTCATGTAAGTCAAAAACACGTTTTCCTGTTGATGGGCTGGGTGATTCAGGGGCCCAGGCTCCTTTCATCTTTTGGGCTCCACCATGTTTAAGGCATGACTTCTGAGGATGTCATGTTCATCTGTATAAATCTAGTACAATAGAAGAACATAGAAGGTGGTACTTGAAGGGTTTCGATGGGCCATATCTGGAAGGGCACACCAATCACATTCCACTGACTAGAACTCCATCATAGGCAACAACAGGAATGGAGTCCAACTATGGGTCCAGAAAGGAGGGGAGATGTGTTTGAGGAACAGTCAACCAGTCTCTGACACATCAAGATGATAATAAGATAAAAGGATAACATGAACAAAATATAACAAATTATTTTTAAAATAGATGAATACCTTAAATACTGTATAATTGTATAATGGGTTATATCATATAATAGGGATGGCAAAAAAAGAGATGAATGTATTTTTTAAATTACTAAATAATAATGGAAAATGGTGTGTTTGAGGGGTTTGTGAAAGGGAGTACAGAATATCAATAGGATTCTGGAGAACAGTCTGGGAATATCCTTGGAGTTGACAGGGTCCAGTAATGTTTATGTGAGTGAAGTGATCAGAGAGTATGATGTGAAGAAGATTAGATAAGCAGCAATTAATTAGCTTTCTTTCTACTTGGTCACTTGAAGTCAAAGCAATCATTTTGAAACATGTGAGATCTAGCTACAATGGTTCAGCTCTCAAAAATACAAGGGTTTACTTTATATCTGTAATTGTACATACAAAATATACCCAAACTATGCACACAGTGTTTTATTAGGAAACTTTAGAACCTTAATCCTTTACTTAGTTATAGCTCTCTAAGCTATGTATACAAAACAATTATAGAATTGTGGTTAATTACTTCTCTCAACCCCTCATATATACTAAAATAAATAGTGATTTAAAGGAAAAAAAGGAAAGCAATTGAAATTTCACCTGTACAAAGTAGACAACTCAATTTGTTGTTTCTCTGCAAGTTACTCTGTATCTACCAATGTGCATGTCAGGGACCTCATGCTTCTTATGATAAACTGAGTTACTGCAGAGTGAAGTTTTCATTGTACAGATGGTTTTTATTTTCTTTCATTATTTCTTTGTAAATTATAATTCCCAAAATAAAATTTCTGTGCTTCTGTTATATGACCATTTGGGTCATATTAATTTGTGTTATTGTATTTCCCCCCCATTCTAATGCCTTCTGCTCAGAGAAATATTTTAGGCACATTAATGTTTAAGAGCTTAATTTATAGAGTCATATAGACTTCAGTCTGAACCTTAAAAAAGTCACTTACCAGGGTTGTGACCTTGGGCAGATTGCTTAACCTCTCTAAGCCTTAATTTGCTCGTTCATAAAATGGACATAATGCTACTCACCACAAGGTTGTTGTGAAGATTAAATGCAAAGTGATATGTGGGGCCGGCCTAGTGGCTCAGGCGGTTAGAGCTCCATGCTCCTAACTCCGAAGGCTGCCAGTTCAATTCCCACATGGGCCAGTGGGCTCTCAACCACAAGGTTGCCAGTTCAATTCCTCGAGTCCCGCAAGGGATGGTGGGCAGCGCCCCCTGCAACTAGCAATGGCCCCTGGACCTGGAGCTGAGCTGCACCCTCCACAACTAAGACTGAAAGGACAACAACTTGACTTGGAAAAAAAAAAGTGATATGTTAGTGAAGCCCTTAGCAAAGTGCCTGGCATACAGCAAACCCCCAAGAAAGAACAGAAAATATTAGAATTATAAATTTTATGAGAATTACATGGAGAATGAATTTTAATTCTCTATAATATGTGCAGTTTACATGAAATGTTTCAATGATTACTGTTTTCTAGACTCTACAATGATAGAGGTTTACTCATCCCAAGGCCATCGGATATTGTATAGTCCAATGACTCCCTTCCCTTCTTCCTTCACCTCCATTCCCCTCCGCTCTCCTTCCCTTTCCTCTTAAAAATTCTTGTTTGATTTCATTTTTTTTTTTTTAAAGGCAGGCTGCCACATTGCAGAGCCTCATTTAGATGTGTCTGGAGTCTTGGAAGCTTGACTACCCTACATTCTGCTACAAATGGGCCCTGAGAGCTTGTTTGACAGTGCTAGGGGGGAATCAGCTGCTCATGTATCCTTGACAGAACAACCATCCTCCTCTATCTGGGAAGGGAAGGTTGTTCTCTTTGACCTAGTGCACAGCTTGGGGAGGGATGCACATGGAGCAGTGAGGGAGGAAGAGGACACTTGCTGGGCTAACCAGATCAGTGGAATAAAGACTGGTGATCAATGCGGTGACAGATGTACCAGTCAGAATGCCCTCTCACCCAGAAATTCTTGTTTTAGACAGTCTTAGAAGGAAGCCAAATACATCAAACAGGTGAAAGCAGAGGTTCTGTGGCTGGTGGGGAGCTGTGGTGCCCAGAACTCTACCAGTTCAATTACCCCTTCCCTAATAGCCTACAAAAGGGCATCAAAGAAATCCCAGAGAATTTTGGGAAGAATTTGAAAACCAGTTCCCATTTCCCTGCTTTTGAGTAGAAGAAACTGAATCCAAAAGCCTGAGTTTTTTAGTCATTAAGGTGGCTGATGGGAGAAACCTAGGAACTCCGTGTGCTGGCCTTTGTACTACCAAACTGCCTGGTTAATCCCCTACTTAAAATACCCGAGTGGGAGAACAAGCACCTGAAAGGTTGAGATCTCCATCCAAAAATGACCCTAAAACTGTACCTGCACAAAGAGATAATTCACAGCCTGCACCTCAATATCACCAAGCAATTCTGGAAACTTGATTGTCCATAGTACCACTTTTGGTATTTGCATCAAGATGGTAAGCATAGAGGTGAGACAGGGTCTAAAAACGAAGGTCCTGGAGGAGAGTTAAGGTACTCAAGAGTTGGGTTCTTTTGGGAGAATCAATGCTGTCATTGATTTACAGGTTGAGAGAAATAATAAAGTTCAGTCTAGACTTCTTGGTACTCTCAATACTAATTAGAACCAACTAAGCAAATTTATTCAACACAAAATTTAAAGACAACTAAATGCAGGTTACTTTTATAATGAAAAAAACGTAAGGCGAGACTAAAATAGTGTGTCTCTTCAGATTGGAAAAGCAAAGGCTGAAAGCTGAAGCTCATGAAATTGGGAAGGATATACAGACAGAGTGAACATAGATTGTACGCTAAATACAAATGTGAGAAATAGGTGGAAACACTTAAAGCTTGAACCAGGTAAATTTAAGACTGGTAAAGGTAAAACCAGTATACCTTCTTTTCTGGTTGTAGTTTGACTAAAATATTTTGAGAAGGTGCCCAGGTTTTAGGCATAGTGATATGTTCTCATTTCTCCTTTTGTGTGAATGTCTCTTTTATACTCACAGAACAAATAGAACTGTGATTTGGATCTCTCAACTAGCATAGATGATTTAAGATACTTGGACAATTAGAATAATTTTTTTGGGGGGGGTATTTGGGAGTACACAAGTCCCTTTGTTGTACTCCTCTACAGTATGCTTAGTCATTTGGACCCACATAAAATGCTTCCAATAGCTGCTAACTTCCAAAGCTAATCCTTTTTAAATTCTATCTCAGTCCTTTTGATTATGCCAGGAAGACAGTCTCAGTTTGGTGTTAATATGTCTTTAATTCCTAACACTTGCTAATATCCCTTTTAACAGAAAATAGAAGTTCAGTAATCAACTGAATATATGATGAAACCGGTGGTGGGTTTGACAAGCTTTAATGGGTGAACAGGAGTCAGCTGACCTCATATTAGAGAACACGGTAGATATTTGCTGTAGTAGGTCTGGAACCCACAAATCCAAGGTTTTTCTTATGTTAGTTTATTCAAAAGGTAGTGTATACGTACAACTTTATATCATGAAAAGCTAAAAAAGGGGCTTCAAGAAAGGTTAATCTAAATTTACCTTGTCAGAAAAATATCAAGAAGTCTCAGGGTGTATCCCTAACCTTTTGAGTTTCACATGATGGAAGACTGCCGTCACATGACATGCCCCTTTATATTCCTAGAAGAGACGGAATATTGGATGGACCATGGCTCAGACCCACTAGATTAATTCTTGTGCTTTTAAGTAAAATCCTCTATTTCTTTGAAAAGACCTCTTTTAAATTGCAGATGAAGCTGGTCTAGGGAAAGGTGTCCCTAAAGAGGAAGTAGTGTAAGTGCCCATGTTAGTACTATCTTACTGTGTGCACAGGATAAATCTAATGCAGATTGAACTAATCTAAAGTTCAACATCTGTTTCATTCAAAGTGGAACATTTGAAATTCAATACAAAGAAGGACTTTCAATCCTGGCTTTTATTCTGAACAACTAATTGCAGTAGTCAGTTTCTAGTTTTTGAGACCATAAAGCTCCAATAAAAGTCCCATAAAGTAGAATTACAATTTGATAAATGTTTTACAGGTTTCATCCTGTTTTTTAAAAAAGAACCACTGTATATAATTTTATAAATTTTTGAATGTAGTAATATTGAATATCAGTAATATTGAATTCCATGCTTAAGAACCTTTGAGTACTTTGCAGCACTCAAAGAGTACTTTGGAGTTGGACAGATGTAGGATAGAATTTCACATCTGCTATTAGGTGACTTTGGGCAAGTTATTTAACCTCTCTAAATTTCAGATTCTTTTTCTTTTATAAAGTCGTATTACAAATAATATATATCTCATAGGTAGCAATAATGAACTTATGCTTATTGGTTGCATTAAACAAAATAATTTAAGTAAATTCTTAGTACAATATCTGGCAGAGTAAGGGGTCAAACATATTAATTATAATTAATAGTCATCATAGGAGCAACTTTATTTAGCACTGATCTTTTTTTTTTTTTTAGTTCTTTATTATTATCATTATTAGTTTCAGGTGCACAAAACAACATAATGATTAGACATTTCACACCTCACACTGATAACCCCAACAAGTCTACTACCCATCTGTCACCATACGTAGCTATTACAATACTGTTCACTATATTCCCTATGCTGTTCTTTACATCCCATGACTTTGTATGTGTACACACACACACACACACACACACACACACACACACTCACATTCATGACATCGGACAATTAAGTTCGCGAACTCATCCTAGAAAAAGTGCTACATACCTCATTGCTGAATATCACTATGGTCACATTTGAAGTACTGCCCTTGGGAAGTTATTTACTGATGCCAGCGCTTAGGAACTCTTTCTGGAATGGCCATCAGAGCTGTTATTGGATTACCCTTGATGTCCTGAATGTCATCAAAATGTCTTTTAATATTTCCTTTACCTTTGGGTAAACAAATAAGTCATTGGGGGGCAGATCAGGTGAATAGGGAGGGTGTTCCAAGACAGTTATTTGTTTACAGGCTAAAAACTCCCTCACAGACAGTGCTGTGTAAGCTGGTGCATTGTCGTGATGCAAGAGCCATGAATTGTTGGCAAAAAGTTCAGGTGGTCTAACTTTTTCACGCAGCTTTTCCAGCACTTCCAAATAATAACCTTGGTTGCCTGTTTGTCCAGTTGGTACAAATTCATAATAATCCCTCTGATATCAAAAAAGGTTAGCAACATGGTTGCAACAAGTTCACGAACTTAATCGTCAGACCTCATAAATGTGTGTGTGTGTAATTTATATAATTTTTACAATTATAGTTGGCCTTCAATGTCATTTTATATTAGTTTCAGGTGTACAGTTCAGTGGTTAGATGTTTATATAATTTATAAAATGATCCCCACGATAAGTCTAGTACCCATCGGACATTATACGTAGTTTTTACAACATTATTGACTATGTTCCCCATACTTTATTTTACATCCCCATGACTTTATTTTACATCCCCATTGGTGTTACTACCAATATTTACTACCTAATTCTTTCACCTTTCTCAGCCATCTCCCCAAGCCCCCTCCCTTCTAGAAAGTATCAGTTTGTTCTCCATATCTATGAGTCTATTTCTGTTTTGTCCATTTATTTATTCTGTTCCTTAGATTCCACATATAAATGAAATCATATGGTATTTGTCTTTCTCAGTCTGATTTATTTCACTTAGCATAATATCCTCTAGATTCATCCATGTTGTTGCAAATGGTAAGATATCATTCTTTTTTATGGCATGATAAACCATTGTATAAATGTATCAATTTCTTTATCCAATCGTCTATTGATGGGCATTTTGGTTATTCCCACATCTCGGCTATTGTGAATAGTGCTGCAGTAAACATAGGGGTGCAGATATTGTTTTGAATTAATGTTTTGAATTTCTTTTGACAAATACCCAGGAGTGAAATTGCTGGGTCATAAGGTAGCTCTATTTTTAATTCTTTGAGGAACCTCCATACTGTTTTCCATAGTGGCTGCACCAATTTGCAATCCCATGAACAGTGCATAAAGGTTCCCTTTTCTCCACATCCTTGCCAGCAGTTGTTGTTTGTTGATTTATTGATGATAATTATTCTGGCAGGAGTGACGTATTATCTCGTCGTGGTTTTTATTTGCATTTTTCTGATGAGTAGTGACATTGAGCATCTTTTCATATGTCTATTTTTTATCTGTATGTCATCTTTGGAGAAATGTCTATACAGGTCCTCTGCCCAGTTTTAAATTGGATTGTTTGTTTTTATGATGTTGAGTTGTGGGAGTTTTTCTTTATAAATTTTGGATATTAACCTCTTACAAGATGTATCATTAGCAAATATCTTCTCCCATTCAGTAGGATATCTTTCTGTTTTACTGATTGTTTCTTTTGCTATGAAAAACTTTTTAGTTTGATGTAGTTGCATTTGCTTATTTTTTCATTTGTTTCCCTTATTTGAGGAGATATATCAGTAAAAATATTACTAAGGGTAAGGTCTGAGAGATTACTTCCTATATTTTCCTCTAGGAGTTTCATAATTTCAGGCCTTACATTTAACTCTTTAATTCATTTTGAGTTTATTCTTGTATATAGTGTAAGATGGTGGTCCAGTTTCATTTTTTTTGCATGTATCTGTCCAGTTTTCCTGGCACCATTTATTGAATAGACTGCCTTTACCCCAATATATATTCTTGCTTCCTTTATCATAGATTAAATGACCATATAGAAATCGATTTATTTCTGGGCTCTCTATTCCATTGATCTATGTGTCTGTTTTTCTGCCAATACCATGCTGTTTTGATTACTATGGCCTTGTAGTATTGCTTGATATCAGGTAGCATGATACCTTCAGCTTTGTTCTTCATTCTCAGGATTGCCATGGCTATTTGGAATATTTTATGGTTCCATATACATTTTAGGATTTTTGTTCTACTTCTGTGAAAAATGCCTTGGTATTTTCTTAGAGATTGCATTGAATCTATGGATTGTTTTGGGTAGTATGGACATTTTAACTATATTAATTATTTCTATCCATGAGCATGGTATATGTTTCCATTTATTCGTATCTTTAATTTCTTTCTTCAATGTCTTATAATTTTCTGAGTACAGGTCTTTTACTTTTTTGGTTAAATTTATTCCTAAGTATTTCTTTTTTTTTTTTTTTTTTTTGATGCAATTGTAAATGGGATTGTTTTAAGTTCTTTTCCTGATAGTTGGTTATTGGTATATAAAAATGCAATTGATTTCTGGAAATTAATTTTGTATCCCACTACTTTACTAAATCATTTATTAGTTCTAATAGTTTTTTGGTGGAATCTTTGGGGTTCTCTCTATATAATATCACGTCATTTGCAAATAATAACAGTTTTACTTCTTCCTTTCCCATTCGAATGCCTTTTATTATTTTTCTTGTCTGATTGCTGTGGCTCGGACTTCCTGTACTATGTTGAATAAAAGTGGTGAAAGTGAGCATCCTTGTCTTGTTCCTGATCTTAAGGAGAATGCTTTTAGCTTTTCCCCATCAAGTATGATATTAGCTGTGGGTTTTTCATATATAGCCTATATAGCCTATATTATGTTGAGATTGTTTTCTTTATTCCCACTTCACTGAGAGTTTTTATCATAAATGGATGTTGGATTTAGTCAAATGGTTTTTCTGCATCTATTGATATAACCATATGATTTTAATTTTGTTTATACATTTGTTTATCACGTTAATTTATTTGCAGATATTGAATCAACCTTACATACCAGGAATGAATCCCACTTGATGTGGTGTATGATCCTTTTAATGTATTGCTTAATTAGGTTTACTAATATTTTGTTGAGGATTTTTACATCTATGTTCATGAGGAATATTGGCCTATAGTTTTCTTTTTTTGTAATATCTTTGTCTGGTTTTGGAATCAGGCTAATGGTGGCCTCATAAAATGAGCTTGGGAGGCTTCCCTTCTCTTGGATTTTTTGGAATAGTTTGAGGAGAATCAGTGTTAATTCTTTTATGAATGTTTGGTAAAATTCATCCATGAAGCCTTCTGGTCCAGAACTTTTGTTCGTTGGGAGCTTATTGATTAGTGATTTAATTTCATTTGTAGTAATCAGTCTGTTCAGATTTTGTTTCTACTTGATTCAGCTTTGGAAGATTGTATGCTTCTAGGGATTTAACTGTTTCTTCCAAATTATCCAATTTGTTGGTATAGAGTTGCTTGTAGTATTTTTCTTAATATAGATATACATATATATCTGTGTGTATATATATACATACATATGTATTTCTGTGGTGTCCGTTGTCACTTCTACTCTTTCATTTCTGATTTTGTTTGTTTGGGTCCTCTCTCTCTTTTTTTTTCCTAGATGAGGCTGATTAAAGGTTTGTTGATTTTGTTTTTTATTTTTTTCAAAAAACCAGCTCTTGGTTTCATTGATCTTTTGTATTGCTTTTTAGACTCTATTTCTGCTCTGATTTTTATGATTACCTTACCTGTACTCACTTTCATCTTTGTTTGCTGTTCTTTTTCTAGTCCCCTTAGATGTGAAGTTAGACTGTTTACTTGAGATTTGTCTTGTTTCTTTAAGTAGGGCTGCATTCTATAAATTTCCCTCTTAGGATTGCTTTCTCTATCCTAGAGATTTTGGGGTTGTTATGTTTTAATTTTCATTTGTCTCAAAATATCTTTTGATTTTTTTCCTTGATCTCATTGTTGACCCATTCATTATTTAGTAGAATGTTATTTAGCCTCTATGTGTTTGTGTGTTTTCATTTTTTTTCTTATAATTGATTTCTAGTTTCATGTCATTGTGGTCAGAGAAGACTCTTGATATGATTTCAATCTTCTTAAAATTATGGTGACTTGTTTTGTGGTCTAACATGTGGTTTACCTTGGAAAATGTTCCATGACTTGAAAAGTCAAATGTTCAATGTACTTGAAAAGAATGCATATTATGCTGCTTTGGGGTGAAATTCTCTAAAAATATCAATTAAATACATTTGGTCTAGTGTGTCACTGAAGGCTGTTGTTTCCGTGTTGATTTTCTGTCTGGAAGATCTGTCCATTGATGTCAGTGGGGTGTTAAAGTCCCCTACTATGACGTTGTACTGTGAATCTCTGCCTTTATGTCAGTCAATATTTGTTTTATATGTTTAGGTGCTCCTATATTGGGTGCATAAATGTTTAACTAGAGTTATGTACTTTTGTTGGATTGATCCCTTTATTATTATCTAATGTCTTTTATTATAGTCTGTGTTTTAAAGTCTATTTTGTCTGATATAGTATTACTACCCCTGTTTATTTCTTGTTTCCATTTGCATAAAATATCTTTTTCCATCCCTTTACTTTCAGTCTACAAGTATGTGTCTTTATCTGAGGTGAGTATCTTATAAAAAGCATATACATGGGTTTTGTTTTCTTATCCATTCAGCTATCCAGTGTCTTTTGATTGAAGTACTTAATCCATTTACATTTAAAGTGATTATTGATGAGTGCATAGTTATTACCATCTTATTATTCATATTTTTGATCTTTTGTTTGTTTGTTTGTTTTCTCCTTTCTTCTGCTTAAAGAAGTCCTTTTAATATTTCTTGTAATACTGGCTTGGGGGTAATGAATTCATTTGGCTTTTTCTTGTCTGGGAAGCTCTTTATTTCTCCTTCACTTTTAAGTGATAGCCTTGCTGGGTAGAGTAGTCTTGGTTATGGGCCCTCATTTTTCATTACTTTGAATATTTCCTGCGACACCCTTCTGGACTGCAATGTTTCTGTTGAGAAATCAGCTGATAGTGTTGTGAGAGCTCCCTTATAAGTAGCAAGTTGTCTTTCTTCTGCTGCTTTTAGGATTATCTTTTTGTCTTTAACCTTTGCCATTTTAATTATGACATGTCTTGGTGTGGGCCTGTTTGAATTCATCTTGTTTTGGATTCTCGGCACTTCCTGGGCTTGTATGTCTATTTCTTTCACAAGATTAAGGAAATTTTCTGTCATTATTTCTTCAACTACGTTTTCGATCCCTTGCTCCCTCTCTTCTCCTTGGTACTCCAATGATGCAAATGTCATGCTTTACGTTTTCGCAGGGTTTCTTAAACTATCTTTGATTTTTTAAATTGTTTTTTTCTTTTTGTTGTTCCAATTGGGTGTTTTCAGCTACCTTGCCTTCTAGATCACTGATTCAGTACTCTGTTTCATCTAATCTGCTGTCGATTCCTTCTAGTGTATTCTTCATTCCAGTTATTATATTCTTTATTTCTGACTGGTTCTTTTTTATGGTTTCTATGTCCTTCTTTATGTTTACTATCTCTTTGTTCATTCTCATTAAGTTTCTGAAACATTGTTATAACCAATGTTTCTTTCTTTTCTTTTTTTATTGGGGAAGGAGAACAGAACTTTATTGGGGAACAGTGTGTACTTCCAGGACTTTTTTTCCAAGTCAAGTTGTTGTCCTTTCAATCTTAGTTGTGGAGGGTGCTGGTCTGCTTCAAATTGTTCTTTCAGTCTTAGTTGTGGAGGGCACAGCTCAACTCCAGGTCCAGTTGCCATTGCTAGTTCCAGGGGGTGCAGCCCACCATCCCTTGTGGGAGTCGAGGAATCGACTGGCAACCTTTGTGGTTGAGAGGACGCACTCCAACCAACTGAGCCATTTGGGAGCTCAGCTCAAGGTGCTGTGTTCAATCTTAGTTGCAGGGGGTGGAGCCCACCATCCCTTGCGGGACTCGAGGAATTGAACTGGCAACCTTGTGGTTGAGAGCCCACTGGCCCATGTGGGAATCGAACCGGCAGTCTTCGGAGTTAGGAGCATGTAGCTCTAACTGCCTGAGCCACCAGGCCAGCCCCCATAACCAGTGTTTTAACCTCTGTCTTGGTTAGGTTGGTTGCCTCCATTTCATTTATTTCTATTTCTGGAGGTTTCTCTTGTTCTTTTATTTGGGACATGTTTTTTTGTTTCCTTATTCCAGCTGCCTCTCTGTATTTTCTTCTATGAATTAGGTAGATCTCCTATGTCTCTCAGTCTTTTCTGGCTAGCCTTATGTATGGTCCAATGGTGCAGTCTCCCTGATCTCCCGTGCACGTGTTCCAGGACTGTCTCTTGTGTGTATTCTCCTGTTATAGTTGAGCCTTGATTGCTTTTGGTGCATCAGGGGGTGGGATTGACTCCCAGGCTGACTGACTGTGAGGATTGGTTCTACCCACAGTATATGAGCTGCTGTGTGGGGGTTGACCCTTCAGAAGAGGAGTCGCCCCTGTCAACTGTTGTACTTGTTGAGACCAACCAGGTAAACTGTTGTACTTGTTGAACCAACCAGGTAGTGCTTTGGTGTGGTCTGAGGTTGGCTTCTGGGTGTGTTGTTTTTGGTGTCTCTTGGGATGAGCTCCCATTCAAATCAATTTCAGCCTCGCATGTAACCATCCCAGGGTTACTGGTAGGAGTTTCAAACTGTATGTGAGTGGCTGCTACCTGTACTGGGCCTAGAGACATGTTGGGGTGGCCTTGCTGTGACCTGAAACTGGCTGTCATCAGTATTATGTCTGGGACAGCTTATAAAAAGTCTCAGGGTCCCCTAGGCCTGTTGACACCTTCCAGCTGTCACCTTCCAGGCTCAGCCATTGAAAGAGCCTCCTTACATGTGTGGGCTGGGCTGGTTGACCTGGTGTTGAGAGTGCCTTCAGCAACATAGCACTAGCTGGGATGGACAGGGTCCCAGGGAGTCTTGAGTCATGGCTGATGGTTTTTATAAGGTTAATGCAGATTCAGTTCTTGCACCAGTGCCTGGCCTGAGATCACTTCACAAAATTCCCTGAGAACACTGCGGCCAGCCACCACATGACTTAGGCTTGCAGATTCCTGAAAGCTGCCCAAAAGCAGCTGTGGTGCAAGTTATGGCTTACTGCCCACCACCAAATTTCTCTGGGTTGCTGCAGGCTGTCCACTGTCGTGAAAGGCTTCCACAACTTGGAGGCAGGGCCAGCCACTCCATACCAAAAGTGCTCTGGGAAATGCAGTACTAGCTATTCAAGGCAGGGACCCAGGGTGTCACGAAGGTGGTGCACATGCACAGATTTTACCAGACCAATGTGCTTTCAGATTTGGCCTTTTGGGGGAGAGTTCAGCATGGAAAAGATGGTGCCCTCCTGTAGGCTACATGCGAGACAGGCTCTCACAAGGATAATGGCTGCTCTCCCAGCCTCTCTCCAAAGCCACACAGCTAAGTCTTTCCCCATATGTCTCTGGTGCCTCTTGAGTTGCCGCTCCTCCACCAGAGACCACGTGAGTGTTTGCAAGTGAGTGAGTTTGTGTGCAGCTCCTTTAAGAAGGCCATTGGGTTTCCAGCCATCTTCTGTCTCACCAGGACCAGCAGACAGAGTCCTCGCTGATTTTCACTGCCAGATGTTGGGGGAACTCCTCCTCCTGACACTAGACTAGGGAGCCCAGTGTGAGGCTGGTACCCCTCCCTCTTCCAGGGGTACCTCTGCCACTGACGTGTCCCTCTCGGTGTTCAACTACTATCTGTGGGTTTGGAGTCAGCCCGTTTCACGTTTCCACCTCTCCTACCAGTCTCGATGTGGCCTCTTCTTTATATCTTTAGTTATAGGGTTCTGATCAGCTAGTCTTCAGATGATTCTTGAGGTTGATTGTTCTATAATTTATTTGTAATTTTGGTGTGATTCCAGAATGCAGTGGGCATAGTGTTTACCTAATTCACCATCATGGACTCTCTCCTCCTCAGCACCGATCTTTTGATTTAATAGCTTTGTTTATAGAATACAAACAGGTTAAATGCATGTTTAAAAAGTATCTTGATGTTTTCAAACATGCAAATGTTTGGCACAGTGAATACAAGAAGAATAAAAAAAGTAAAAGCAATAATTTCTTTTTTTCTAGAAATTTTGATTTTTCAACATCTACAACAATGGCAGCATGTCCATTTTAGTCTTTATTTACTCATATTTTCTATGACGCACTCTCTAGCTCTGGGCTGTGTTCTGTTCCCCACACCCCTAAGAATATAGGATGTTTAGAACTGGAGGGCAAAGGCTCAGGTTTCTTTCCTGGGACATTCTCACTGACTCCACCACCTTTTATAAGGAGGAAATTAAAAGCCCAGAGGGTTTGCACAAGTTCAGCTGAGTCTGAATTGAAATTCTGTTTCTCACACTCATTTCATTGCAACATACTGGTTCTCAAAACCAAGAGCTCTTAGCATTTTGAAACATTATTGTGGCCCATTTAAGAAAGGAAAATGAACTTGAAGAAAAATGATTCAAATAATGAAGGAATAGGAGCATGTTTTGGTTTTCTTGAGTCAGTTAATTTTTTTGTAAGCAGGGTTCCTAAAGTCATGTCCAGGAGATATTACATGTATACAATGATTATATATTAATACTTATTTGATATTTTATTATTAATATAATTAATAATTAATAAAATAGCATAGTAATAATTATTGATATTTATTTAATATTCACATCAAGTAATATATAGTTTAATATTAATTAAAATATATATATATAATTTTTCTTTCTAATTAAAGAATTATTATAATGTTACCAAAATCACACAATTTTTATGAAATTTCCCATCAATGTTTAGTTGGGAAAAAATCTTTTTACAATGGCATGCTAAACCTTAGAAAGGAAAACCAGCTCAAACCTCAAATTGTGTGGAAAAAAAGTCCTGTTCTGTAATTCTGTGTGTGATGCTGGGATTAGGCAGAGAGCTGATGGCTTGATCAGTCAGGGGCTAACCTGAAAACTGCTGACTTCCTGGATGTGAGCCAAAGGTGGCCCTTGGGGGTTGAGATAAATCAGTTAATCTCCTGACTGAAACAACTAGTCTAGACATTGAATTGCTCTGGCACAGTACTTGTCAGGGATGTTGTGGATTGACTACATTCTAATTTTTCCCACTGTGTAGTTCTGGAATTGCAAGGGTGATTGGGGCAAGAGTACGGCATAGTTGTTATGAGCTTGACTAATTCAGCTGCCAGGGGAAGGTTATATAAAGTGTGGTGTTGGGTTTGTATGAATTCTTTTTTAGATCATTTCCTAGTCACAAAAGGAGAGAAAACAGCTATATAACAGTCTAGCTTGTTTTATTCATGTGTAAGGATGTAATAAGGAATCTGTAAGCTGGTATTAGCTGTGCTTCTGATCCTCTGAGAGGTTCTTCTGGGTGTGAGGATCCTTAAAAGTTGTTGAGAGAGTCATTTGGGACCACTGTATGCTGATGACTCTGAACTGGAAGACACACACAAAATGAAAAGAAGACTTTCTAAAGAGCCAGCACAAAATGAAGGCAGTCATTGGATACTAAGCAGAAATTTGACACAAAATTCTACTATTACCTGATATTTTGATACAAGAAATACTAAAACAGATTAAGGAGCAAAACGGGTGTTGCACAAGCCTGTAAGTCTTCAGAGCAACGTGGCACTACACAGTTATTACCATATTATTGATTATATTCCCTATAATTGACGTCCCTATGACTATTTTATAACTACCAGTTTGTATTTCTTAATCCCTTTACCTTTTTCATCCTGCCCCCAAACCTCCACCAATCTCTCACCCCGATGTAGTACCCATCTGAAACCATACGTAGTTATCATAAAATTATTGAGTATATTCCTTATGCTATGCCGTATATCCCCACGACTACTGTGTAACAACGAATTTGTACTTCTTAATCCCTTCCCCTTTATACCTCCACCCACCCCCAATCTGGCAACCATCAAAATGTATCTATGAGTTCGTTTCTGTTTTGTTTCTTTTTCGTTTTGTTCTTTCGATTCCACTTATAAGTGAAATCATATGACATTTGTTTTTTGCTGTCTGACTTACTACACTTAGCACAATATCCTCTAGGTCCATCCATGTTGTCACAGATGACAAGATTTCATTCTTTTTTATGGCCGAGTAATATTCCATTGTATATGTGTACCCCTTCTTCTTTATTCATTCATCCATTCAGTGACACCCAGGTTGCCTTCATATCTTGGCTATTGTAAATAATGCTGCAATGAACATATAGATGGAGACTTGCTCCATTTTGATATTTGTACCATATCCCATCCAATATTAAGTCCCTGTTTCATTTAAGATATTTTGGGCTAAAAAGATGCATAAGACCAGTTCTTTATTTAATGACTTTGCATTCCAATAAAGATGGTAATATTAAATAAGAAAAGAATATCACCAAGAAAAAGATAAACAGCCATTTTTACATAATTACTTGGAAATTGAGATTGTAACTGAAATGACTAAAGGATTCTGGACCTGTTTAGCAATCTGTCTTCCCCCTTTTTCTTATCTTACTCTGTGTATTCTTCTCGTACTCATTTTTATCTATAGCTACTACTTATGTTCAACTTTTTTTCCCCTCTAGCCCTACTCTCACCATGCTCTGCTAGCCAAATGCAAATGAATATTTTTTACAAAAGTGTCCCATAAAACTTTAACCAGAACGCACTGTTTCATCTTGAGTTGGCTGCATCATATTTCATCCAGCACTAACCTGGCCTTATGGAGTCTTCTGAGATTCCTTCATTTCCCTCACTTCACATCTAACTTGTCTCTAAGTTCAGTTGCTGCTATCTCCTCTTGATTCCTTCTCTATTATAGGTTGGATTCTCCTCTGACACAGATCCTGCTTTGAATCAATATCTATGAAATGGATGTGAAGGAAGTAGGGCTGTGCATAGGTGGAATGTGGAACTGTGATGCAGGCCTTATAGCCTGAGGCAGGAGGATCTTGGGAACTGAAATGCCTTCCAAGTTGTCTCACATTGTACAGAAATGTTAGGGCCTTCATCCTGGAAGAGGGTCTATGTTATCCATGTCTGTTACCCCTGTGTTTCTATTTCCACCTTATTTTATGTTTTCAAACTTTTTGTTTGAACTTTTTCAGAAAATGTCTAACTGTATTCTTTCCCCTCTTCTATATAGCCTCCTCTTCAATATAAAAGAAATTCATGTCACTCCACTGCTTAAAATACTCCAGTAACTCCTCATCACCTGCAGGATAAAGTCCTGACTTCATAGCATGACTTACAAGGACTTTTCAGACACATTGCTTACAACTGCTTCCTGAATCATTCCTGCATGCCACTATTATAGAGCTCCCTGCAGTTCCCTAAATGTACCACATTCTTCTTTACATCTCTGCCCATCTATTCTAGACTATTTACCAGGAATATCCTTTTCTTACCTTATCTGTCTGCGTAATTCATTCTAATCATTCTTTAAGAATTAACTCAAGTTTATTTCCTTAAAATTCCTCCCCCAATATTTCTAGACAAAATTAATGACTTTCATTTCTATGTGCTCTCATCTTGAGCATTAATTATTTGTTTTTTCAATTGTCTCAATTTCTAGGATGTAAAAACTCAAAGGGCCTGTGCCTGTATATTATAGATATATAAGTTCATCTTGTATTCCCTATGCTTCACGCAATTCCTGGCTCAAAACCATGTTTCAGAATGTGAAAGATAAGAAAGGAATGAAAAAAGAAAGAAAGAAAGAAAGAAAGAAAGAAAGAAAGAAAGAAAGAAAGAAAGAAAGAAAGAAAGAAAGAAAGAAAGGAAGGAAGGAAGGAAGGAAGGAAGGAAGGAAGGAAGGAAGGAAGGAAGGAAAGAAGGAAGGAAGGAGGAAGGGAGGGAAGCAGGGAGGGAGGGAGGGAGGAAGGAAGGAAGGAAGGAAAGAAGGAAGGAAGGAAGGAAGGAAGATCCCTTCCTATACTAACTATAAGCTGTGTTCTAATCAACACCTATAATTACTTTTTAAGGTTTTCATGAGCGCTATACCTAATAATTTTGTCAACACAGAAGCATTAAGATTTTGTAAAATTTATTCTTGATATATTTCAGTTTCTGCATGATTTTTGCATCTCTATAAAGAAAATCACATGTTCAAAATTATCAACTACTGCTATTTGATCAGTGGTAAAATGGACCTTTCCGGTCCAGGCCCAGAACTGAGACTATAAACAGACCCTTAGTGTAAGCTCCTGGGAGAGTGCTGGCAGTAGATATTTAGAGGCATTTGGGACAGTTGGGCAGTCACTGTGACCCACAAGTAGGTAAGAAATGTACATGTTGGCAGGTGACTGGGATAGGGTGTTGGGTGAGGGAGAGGACAGGGCTGGTTTATGACTGCTGTGGAAAAGGAGTGATTCAGGTGGGCAGAATGAAGGCTTCTTCTGGGAGATCCAGCCATAAGTAGTGGACACTCAGTCACAGTAACTGGCATTCAGGGACAGTTGATAACCCTTGGAAGACATGGCATTAGGGGCATGTCAAAGTACCAGCTTGTAGGCACCAGGGTTGAAGCAGAGAATCAAGCAGAAAATTGGTGCAGCAGGATGGAGACCCAGAGTATTAGGACATAACTGTGTAGCAGAGGCTGAGCCACTGTGGGCAAAACAAGAACTCATTATGGAAAGTAGAAGCAACATCACAGCAGGGCTGGCAGGAGTGTTGACGTGATGCAGAGGCACTGAAAGTGGCCTTAGTTGTCTTCTCAGGTACACGTTTGGGAGCTGTTTGGGGAAGGCTTGAAGCCATAGCTTGTGAGAATGACCCTCAGTACTGGAGAGAAAATGGACAATAAATCAAACTTCATTTTAGTCAGGATCCTGGGAACATATAGTGTCAAAAATTTCTTCTACTGGTAACCTTGAATTATCCAAAACTACCTGAAGATCTAGTTAAAGAATTTATTTTGTGACTATATTGAAAACAAATTCCTCAAATAGCCCCAGCCTTACTGTGCTTTGACCTGTATACTCCCTACAATTCAGAAGTGTGGAGAAAGAAACAGGGGAGGAGAGAATGTGTTTTATGTGTTTAAAAATGCATATTTAACCTGATCCTCAAAACGAAGCGTAAAAGGAGAAAGGCATCTCAAGAACGTAGGTGGAGGGTTCAGGATGACTTCTAAAGGAGGAAGAAAAGCACTCTTTGTGCAAAATGGAAACAAAATAAAACAACAACAAAAACAAGAATAAAACCTGTAACTGTAGTGTTCTTTTGTGTTCACAACTAGGTCATAACTAGATGGCCACATTTCTAACTGTAGAGCTCAGAATGGGCTGGTAGCAGGGAGAGCAGCAAGTCTCATACAATGTGCACTCATCTCACTTGGGACCAATTAACCACATGGATATGATGCTTGTCAGGAAGAGAGTTGCTGAACAGGGAATGACTCCCTGGGCTGTCTTGGCAATGGTGTAGAAAGCTACTTATATTTATTTTCTAGGATAGGAATTATTCTTATTGATTATGGGATGGCTTCATGATAGATCGTCTTGGTTGAACCACTTTCCTCAGAATTCCCTTTTTAGTATGTTTCTGGTTTATGTGGACTTCAAGGGAGATTCTGTCACAAGAGTTGGAGAGTGGAAGGGAAGCAACGGCCATTTTGTAACACATGCATACCTTCTTTCGGGCATTTGGTCAAATACTAGTTAAGGTGTTGCGGTGAAGGAGTTTTCCAGATGTAATTAAAGTCTCAAATCGTTTGATTTTGAGTTAATCAAAAGGAAGAATACCCTGGCAGGTCTTAAAATAAGGTGGAAGTCTTTAAAGGACTAGGCTATCCCTGAGGTATGGAGACTCCAGATAGCATAGAAGAGGGAAAACTATAAAACAGTTTCATATTCACCTTGTTGGAATGAAGAAGCAGCTGGGCATACAATTGCTCTCCCTGTCCCCCATCTTTATTCAGTTTCTCTGACTCCCCAGTTAGGTGTATATGTTCAGCTCCATGATGAGGCACCCCTGATTCCGCAGAGTAACCTACACCAAGGTCAGAGGCAATGAGAACAGACAAGTGTTAATCTGTTCTTGGATTTCAGCCTGTTTGTGATCTTTACTCCCGCCTGCCTGTGCACTTTGGGCTCCAGCGTTTGATGTGGATACAGCCTTGCAGAGACTGCTTAACCAGGAATTCCCTGTAATAAATCCAGACACAAACATATATATGAATATTTATGTGTGTATATAGACGTATAAATATATACAAAAATATGAAATACATATAAAATATGTATTCTGATCTGCTTCTCTGGTTGAATCTTGACTGATATAGCACCTTATTTTTTACATTATCTTTGTGTATCACTTTACAGTTTCTAAGCATCTCTGGACATTTTATTATATTATGGCATAGATGAAAAAATTGGGGCCCAGAAATATTAAATGATCTTAACCGATGCCACACAGCCAGTAGGTGACCTAATCAAGACTTGAATTAAAGCTCATGTTCCCTTACATGACAACACAGCTTGTAATAGCAATGTGTTTGAATTGCTATGCATAAAAAAGAAGCTTATAAAAGTACAATAAAACTGTTTTGAAGACGTAGAAAAAAATACTGTAATTGGGTAGTACCTTCTTTTTTTATATGCCAAAAAATTATGTAGAAATCCATGTTTTGGGATTAAAGTTTATATTTATTTCCAGTATTCATAAAAAAAAAGAGGAAATAAATTACCACAAAGAATTTAGCAAAGGATTTGCTACTTAAAATTATTACACTTCTTCTTCTTTTTTTTTTTTTAAATTTTATTTTATTAAATTTATTGGGGTGACAGTTGTTAGTAAAATTACATAGATTTCAGGTGTACAATTCTGTATTACATCATCTATAAATCCCATTGTGTGTTCATCACCCAGAGTCAGTTCTCCTTCCATCACCATATATTCGATCCCCCTTACCCTCATCTCCCACCCCCCACCCCCCACCCCCCTTACCCTGTGGCAACCACTAAACTATTGTCTGTGTCTATGAGTTTCTGTTTCTCATTTGTTTGTCTTGTTCTTTTGTTGTTTTTGGTTTATATACCACATATCAGTGAAATCACATGGTTCTCTGCTTTTTCTGTCTGACTTATTTCGCTCAGCATTACTCTCTCAAGATCCATCCATGTTGTCACAAATGTTCCTATATCATCTTTTCTTACCATCGAATAGTATTCCATTGTGTATATATACCACAACTTCTTTATCCATTCATCTATCGAAGGACATTTTGGTTGTTTCCATGTCTTGGCCACTGTAAACAAAGCTGCAATGAACATTGGAGCACACGTGTCTTTATCTCTAAATGTTTTCAGATTTTTTGGGTAGATACCCAGGAGAGGGATTGCTGGGTCATATGGCAATTCTATTCGTAATTGTTTGAGGAACCTCCACACTGCCTTCCATAACGGCTGCACCAGTCTGCATTCCCACCAACAGTGTATGAGGGTTCCTTTTTCTCCACAGCCTCTCCAACATTTGTTACTATTTGTCTTGTTGATGATAGCCATTCTGACTGGGGTGAGGTGATATCTCATTGTGGTTTTGATTTGCATTTCTCTGATGATTAGTGATGTTGAGCATTTTTTCATATGTCTATTTGCCATTTGTATGTCCTCTTTGGAGAAATGTCTCTTCAAGTCCTCTGCCCATTTTTCAATTGGGTTGTTTGTTTTTTTCTTGTTGAGTTGCATGAGTTCCTTGTATATTCTGGATACTAGCCCCTTATCGGAGGCACTGTTTGCAAAAATCTTCTCCCATTCAGTTGGTGGCCTCTTTATTTTGTCAATGGTTTCTTTTGCTGTGCAGAAGCTTTTAAGTTTCATATAGTCCCATTCGTTTATTTTAGCTTTTACTTCCATTGCCTTTGGAGTCAAGTTCATAAAATGCTCTTTGAACCCAAGGTCCATAAGTTTAGTACCTATGTTTTCTTCTATGCAGTTTATTGTGTCAGGTCTTATGCTTAAGTCTTTGATCCATTTTGAATTAACTTTGGTACATGGTGACAAATAGCAGTCCAGTTTCATTCTTTTGCACGTGGCTATCCAATTCTCCCAGCACCATTTATTGAAGAGGCTGTCTTTGCTCCATTGTATGTTTTTAGCTTCTTTGTCAAAAATTATCTGTCCATATTTATGTGGTTTTATTTCTGGGTTCTCAATTCTATTCCATTGGTCTATGTGTCTGTTTTTCTGCCAATACCATGCTGTTTTGATTATTGTAGCCCTGTAGTACAAGCCAAAGTCAGGAAGTGTGATACCTCCATTATTATTCTTTTTTCTTAAGATTGCTTTGGCTATTCGGGGTCTTTTGTAGTTCCAAACAAATCTGATGATTGTTTGTTCTATTTCTTTAAAATATGCCATTGGGATTTTGATGGGGATTGCATTGAATCTGTATATTGCTTTGGGTAATATGGCCATTTTAACTATGTTGATTCTTCCAATCCATGAGCACGGAATGTCTTTCCATTTCTTTGTGTCTTCTTCAATTTCTTTCAAAAATGTCTTATAGTTTTCAGCATATAGGTCTTTCACATCCTTGGTTAAGTTTATTCCTAGGTATTTTATTCTTTTTGCTGCAATTGCAAAAGGAATTGTTTTTTGTATTTCTTTTTCTGAGATTTCATTGTTAGTATATAGGAAGGCAATGGACTTTTGTGCGTTAATTTTGTAGCCGGCAACTTTATTGTATTCGTTGATTGTTTCTAATAGCTTTTTGGTGGAGTCTTTAGGGTTTTCTATATATAGCATCATGTCATCTGCAAAGAGTGATAATTTAACTTCTTCATTCCCAATTTGGATGCCTTTTATTTCTTTCTCTTGCCTGATTGCTCTGGCAAGGACTTCCAACACTATGTTGAAAAGCAGAGGTGATAGGGGACATCCCTGTCGTGTTCCTGAACGTAGAGCAAAGGGCTTCAGTTTTTCTCCATTAATTATGAGATTAGCAGAGGGCTTGTCATATATGGCCTTTATTATGTTAAGGTATTTTCCTTCTATACCCATTTTATTAAGTGTTTTAATCATAAATGGATGTTGTATCTTGTTAAATGCTTTTAAAATTATTACACTTCTTGAGGTGGGAGTGGAGTGGGTAGGGAAGTCTGTGTGAGGAGAGATCTTAAAGAAGTAAGAGATATATAAAGCCAAAGAATGAAACAATGCAATAAGTATTAGCCATTCTATGTTCACTCATGTACTGCTTAACTATAACAGTTCTAACTTAAAGTAATCAACAGCAGGCATCATGTCCCAGCCTGACCACCTTCTAGAAATAGTGTGTCTCTTTTTAAAAAAAATTATTAAATGTATTGGGGTGACATTGATTTGTAAAATTATATATAGGTTTCAAGTGTACAATTCTTGATAAAATGGGTATAGAAGAAAAGTATTGCAACATAATAAAGGCCATATACAACAAACCCTCAGCAAATGTCATACTTAATGGTGAAAAATGGAAAGCTTTTCCTTTGTGATCAGGAACAAGACAAAGAGGACCCCTCTCACCACTGCTAATCAACATAGTGTTGGAAGTCCTAGGTAGAGCAATAAGGTAAGAGAAAGAAATAAAAAGCATCCAAATTGGGAATGAAGAAGTCAAATTGTCACTTTTTGCAGATAATATGATTTTTTACATAGAAAATCTTATAGAGTTCTCAAAAAAACTATGAAACAATAAACAAATACAGTAAAGTTGCAGGATATAAAATCAATGAACAAAAATCCACTGTAGTCCTATATACTAACAATGAAATTTCAGAAAAAGGAATTAAAAAAAATCCTTTAGCAATTGGAACAAAAAGAATAAAATACCTAAAAATAAACTTAACAAAGAATGTGAAGGACATATACACTAAAAACTATAAGATATTATAAAAAGAAATTGAAGAAGACATAAAGAAATGGAAAGATATTCTGTGTTCATGGATTGAAAGGATCAACATAGTTAAAATGCCATATTCCCCAAAGCAATTTACAGATTTAATGCAATCCCCATCAAAATCCCAGTGACATTTTTTTAAGAAATAGAACACACAAAAAATTACCAGATTTGTATGGAATCACAAAAGACTCTGAATAGCCAAAGCAATACTGAGAAATAAGAACAAGCCTGAAGATATCACACTCCCTCACTTCAGTTTATACTACAAAGTGATAATAATCAAAACAGCATGGTATTGGCAGAAAAACAGACACACAGACCAATGTAATATAAGTGAGGACTCAGAAATAAACCCACATATATATGGCCAAATAATTTTTGACAAAGGAGCCAAAAACATACAATGGAGAAAAGAAAGCCTCTTCAATAAATGGTGCTGGGAAAATTGGAAAGCCATATGCAAAAGAATGAAATTAGACTACTGTCTGTAATCATATAATAAAATTAAGTCAGAATGAATAAAAAACCTAAACATAAGACCTGAAACAATAAGCTGCAGAGAAGAAAGCATAGGTACTAAACTTATGGACCTTGGGTTCAGAGATTTTATGAATTTGACCTCAGAGGCAAGGGAAGTAAAACCAATAATAAACGAATGGGAATATGTCAATCTAAAAAGCTTCTGCGCAGCAAAAGAAACCAACAAAACAAAGAGGCAACCAACTGAATGGGAGAAGATATTTGCAAATAACACCTCCGATAAGGGGCTAATAGCCAAAATATATAAGGAACTCGTACAACTCAACAACAACAAAAACCAACAATCCAATTAAAAAATGGGTACAGGACCTGAACAGACAGTTCTCTCAAGAAGATATACAAACCACCAACAGATGTATGAAAAAATACTCAACTTCACTAACTATTAGGGAAATGCAAATCAAAAGTCCAATGAGATAGCACATATTAGAATGGTTTTTATCAACAAGACAAGTAATAACTGTTGGAGAGGTTGTGGAAAATATGTAATCTCTTGATCAATGAAAGCCAGTATTGAAAAGAATATATATATATATATATATATATATATATATATATATATATACACACACACACACAAGTGGACACTTTGATCAACGTTGATTAAACAGTAGTTCGCTGTAATCAAAAGTGCCTGGACGCACAGTTTGAGGGATATAAATGCTAAACGTCTAAGTGTTGCTTTGTCTTGTGCACCTGAAACTAATAAAAATAAAAAAAAAAAACATACAAAGAAATGTAAAAAAAAAAAAGTGTCTGGACGCTTGTCTTGTAATTACAGAAGTCAGACGTGACTTGTATTCATCTTTTGTTATCGGCATATATTGAGTATTACAATTTTAATACAGTTTTTTCCTTTCTTAAAATGCATGTACTTTTTTTGGCAGCCTCTGTATACACACACACGCACACACAATTATTTTTCCCCATGAATAGTAGGTGTAGAAATCCTGGATAAAAGGACAGTTTTCAAAATAGCGGAAATTTTTGAATTGAAGGGAAAAGTTTGAAAAAGATGTGATTGGAATAAAGTATCAATATCTAACTCTTTATTTTTCCCCCCCTTCTGGCCTTCATGCAAACTGAGAAAGCATAGTTCATGTAGAGTGGAAATATATTGAAAATCCACGCCCATTATTCATAGTGAGGACCCACTGATTACAGAACAATTATCCTGTCCATGGTGGGTGCTGGGGGAGCAGGGCCTCTGACTTAAGCGGGGCCAATGACAGTCCGCCCCCACGATATCTTATGCCTGCATCTAAGGCAGAGAGCCGTTCCTGCTCTGTTGGGGAAGTCCTGGGAGGAGAATTAATAATGGTCTGTCCAATGTCTTTCTGAGTGTGGAGAAAAGTCTGCAGGAGGAGAGAATAAAACTATATTGTAGAGAGACGAAGGAAAAGGGCCTGTGAAGAGGGAAGCCTGATAGTTCCAGTGGGTAGCTCCAGCTGTCTCTGAGGTCCTTACCCTTTTAAGGGTAGCGAACTTTTGGATTATTATAAATTGCATCTCAAAAAGGAACTGAACAGCCCTGGGCAATAGGCCACCTTCTCTCTCCTCTTGTATTCCAAGATTCAAAGATGGTCAGAATTATGTCTGCTTAGGGCCAGGCCAGAACTTGCATTTTTGTGGCCTGCAGAGACTTAGATGGAATGGGACAACCCTGGTAGTTAATTCTTATGCGAAATGGGTGGGGCCACAAGAACTGGAAGTGAAAACTAATGTGTACTTTCTGTAAAGTTCAACATGTATTTTCTTGAAAAGGAAGGGCAAAACCTGGGGAAATCATTATAAAAGGAGAAAGTATCTTGAGAAAATTTGTAATGGCCCATATTATTTTGGTTGTGGGAGTTGGGTTTAATTTGAATGAGTAAACTCTCAGAAGGCATCTGTAAGCGTTTAGAAAAAGATGGCTAATTTGCAGCAGATACTAGCTTTTATGCAAAGGCAGAAAGATGTGCTGTAACATATGATGCGGATCACTTTAGAATAATTGAACCACGGCTTTTGCACGCTTGCGATCCTAAGCTTATCTCTATCTGAAGCCTGTAGAAAGTCTTTTCCATTTACATAACAGGGCAAGAGATTATTGCAACTAAAATTAGATCCACGAATTGCTATGCATCGTGCTTTGTAGCATAATCAAATTATGATAAAATAGCCTTTATTTCTTCATAGCTATATAAGTTAGGTTCTTTAGTAATTTGTTTAGAAGTAAAGGAGTGGCAGTACTATCTTATTATATTAAAGCATTGCTGATTTTTGGCCAAATCTACAACCTTGCTTGTTTCTTTAGAGATGCTTATTTGAAGAATGGGAAGGACCCTGATAGGTCTAATTTCTTTTCCTTCCTTTGCTCCTCCCCTGCCTTTAAAGAATATAGGCCACTGCTGGTGAATTCTCCCTGCTGACCCGTATCACTTAGCCTGATAATGCCATCCTGAGAAAGTGTTCCTATTCATTTGATATGACCAGATAAAGTCAAAAGCCTTATGCTTTTCTAGCACTGGAGAATCTTCTGCTTGTTGTTTTCTCTCAGCTGAACAAGACAAACCACAAAAACCTTGACATTAATTAAACAGTTATTATAATAATGTAAATGTAGGAGGGGAAGAAAAACAACCATATTGCTGAAGAAAGAAACGAGGAAGTGGGGGAGAGGGGAAATGGAAATTAAGATTGAGTAACAGGAAAAATTAAGGAAGGGAAGAGGAAAAATTAAGAAGGAAAAAAAAGAGGCAATAATATGCTACAAGGATATGGCTAGGAGGGGAAACGAGGACAGAGACAGGGCAAAAGAGAACCCCATGGAAGCTTATAACAGGGTGTGAGAGAAATGTCCCATACCATTTCAAGGCTCTGAAAAGTTTTTAGATGACTCTATTAAGCAGAACCCCCTCACCCCCACCCCATTCTCTATTACCATTAATGCTGAAGGTAGCCGTAGCTGCAGAGGTGGCATTTTCTTCTAATTTAATTTTCAGTTACTGAACTCACTTACTGACTCTTCAGAGCCTGAGGGAGAACGAGCCTTTGTTAAGGCCATGGCCGTTAACTTTCGCTTTTCTTTTCAACCTCATTAGATTTCCCGAGGTTTAGTTCTAGAGCTAAAGCACGGCACAATGGCTAAACTATGTAAAATAATGTTTTTGGTGAAAAGCAGCACCTGCAAAAATGTCACAGAAATTTCAACTTCAGTTGTATCCAGTGATGTCACCAAATGAAATCCTAGTACGGACAACGCAAGTAATAGGGTATTAAATTTGTTACGGGCTTCGTGGAAGCCACAGCTTGTGACTTCCTTCGCGGCATCCTACAGTGCAATGATGGACCACAAAGGCTTCTTGGGGGGGGGGGGCACCTTTATATGCGTGTTCAATGCGTAGCACAACCACACAGACATTAGTTTCATTGAGGCAGGATTTGAAAGGAAGCTGCTTACCTGGGTTAGTCCACAGAGGATATCAGAATTCTGATTTAATCAGTGCGGATAACCCATTTCTAGTGTATGGAGAGATTCACTACAAAAATAGCATGAGATCTATGTATGATTGTCTCTGAACAATAATGTTTACATAAATGATCCTGTGATCTGTCTCTGCTTTCATGTCTTTCAGGACATTGTTTTTCTGTTGGCCCAATCTGTGGCCCCTGGGTTGGTACCTCTCCCTAAATGGGCAGGCACAACCAGGAAGGTTTTACCGCCTCACCACTCAGTTTGCCACTCATAGAGTCTCTGCACCTCTGGTCTTTGTGACACGTTGTTTTCTCTCCTGTAGTGTTGTATTCTGTCCTTGATATAACATCAAAAGACGTGTTAAAGCCACCTAAGTGGGACAAATCCTTCCTTCGAGGAGTGTAAATCTAATTGGATCCACCATTTGCTCAGTGCCATGGCACTCACTGCCTGCGTAGCACCAATGAACTTCCCCTGAGCAGCAGTCACTTGAGGGATACTGTCACTTGAGCAGTCACTTGAAGGGATCACCTCTTGTCCTTACATCATGTATATTTGCTTTACTTGAGACACCAGCTGCGTAAGAATCATTCTAAGGGATATATAATGATACAAGGACTACTAATGGAAAAACTTGACTTGATAGATGGCTAAAACATTTTATATTTTATTATTGGTAATTAAAGAGGTGATGTAATAAAATCAGATTTATTTAAAAGCAGGAAAATACACCAGATTTCATTTGGGCTTGTTTGAAAGGAGTATTTTACAAACTTTTTTAAATATACAGCAACAAATACATTTTACATCATGACCCATTTATTGCAATGTACATTGTTCTTGCTAAGAGACAATGTGATATGTTCTGATTATTCCATTTATTTCATTCAAAAATGCCAGTTACAACCCACTACATTGATTTCATTGCCCTCCAATGGGCAGTGGCACATAGTTTGTAAATGCCTTTTCTACAATTTTGAGGAAAATAAGCACAAAGAATAAGAAAAAAGTTTGACTGAATGGAAACTATGTAGTAGACACATGGGTCTAAATTCTAAATATACAGCAGCTGTTTTGTTCTTGTTATTTTAAGTATTGGATTTAATTGCTGATTATTATTTTTGAAGATCTTGGTGGTAACTTGTCTCAATATGAGGTTTTAAACCAGTTGTGGGTAAACATAGCACTAAGGCTCTTTATGATTATCTTAAATAAGATTAATAAGGTTAAATAACCTTCAAAATAACCCTAGGAGATAAATCACTTATCAGATGAAGAAGCTCAGGCTAAGAGTGAGGCAATTTGTTCCAGGTAATGGTAGACTTAGTAAGTAGTGGGACCTAGTTCTTCCTAAGTGCTATGACTTCCCTTTCCGGCACAGGCCCTCAGCTGGAGGGTGAGGGGTGAGGGGGGAAGCTCTTTCCAACCACACCTTCTCCGGCCCCAACCCCCCTCCCACAGTCTATACTGCTTTTGGCTGGTGCTTAGACTAAAGGGGAAGGAAAAGGTGTTTGATCTATCTTTATTACTCTAAATAGACCTCATCTCTACACCTTTCCAACATGATATTTTTATATTTATATAACTTTTCACTAATGACTCAATACATATCATAGGCAGATTGAAAAGTATACCAATTGGTCATGGAAATTTAAAAAATTAAATAATACCATAATTTATCACTCTTTTCCAAAGACAAAATAAAAATTTGGAAGTATTACTGCTTCTGATAAAGAAACTGTCCATCAGGTAAGCAAGGTGTTGCACTGAGAATACAATAGTCAACAAAGAGCACCCCCTTCTCATTCCCTGGCTGTCTCATGACCAAGCTTCTGGACTGGAGATATTGTTTATTGTAAGCAGCCTCGAGTCAAGGAAATTGGGCCTGGGGTAGGGTATATGTAGTAGATATGTCAATGAATGCATGCAAAAAATTCTATTTATTTATATGTATGGATACCAGCTGAGATATGAGACATACATGTAGTAAATATTCTATTTGCCACAAAACTAGTTTATAAGCAAATACATGGAATGAAATCTAGAAAACAGTAGCATAAAAGCTGAAATGCAACTTTAAAATGCAATTAAGTAGGTTAAATAGGCACCTCTTTTGGAGTCAAAATTAAGTTTAAAAAAGTTTAACAATGTATATTGAAAATTGGAATTAGTAAAGAAGAAGGAAGTGGAGGAGGAGGAGGGGAAAATGTTCAGGAAAATGTTAAGGAATTACTGATTCTCACTATGTTCCAGCATCTATGTTAAGCAGTTTGCAAAGCATATTTAATTGTTCTAACAATGCTCTGAGCTAGGCACTCTTAACCTTACTAATTTGCAAATGAAGAACCCGAGACTTATGAAACTTAAGACATTTGTACATAGTCACCTAGTAGGAAATGGTGGAGCAAAGATTCCAACCCAGGCAGTTTGATTCCTGACCACAGGACAAGAGAAGACAGGAAGATGAGGCACATGATAGAAATAGAGTGCAGTCCAGAGAACTGGGAATAATATTTCAGGCCCCAAATAGGAGGACCATTTCCTAGAAAAGTTCAGCCTGGGTATGACTGCGGATGCAAGGTCAGAGGCTCTGTGAACAATCGCTTAGAACTTAAGCAGCCTCCAGGTAAAGTAAATCAGAGCGAGCTGGTATAAGTCCGTCCCTTTTGAAAGAGATGGTTTCTACTTTTATAATAATGTCTGCAGATGATGATCTCTCTCCAATTTCATTATTTCATTTATTCAACTATTCAACAATTATTTAATAAACTTGCCCTGGGCCATGCAAAATGGTAGGCACTGTGGATATCCAGAGATAATTAAGGTATAGTCCAAACATTAAGGATTTGCAGGCTGGTAGGGAAGACTTCCAAGCACTCAAGCAATGAGAGTAACAGTAGGCACGGGGTATGAGGAGCACAGGAATGGATCAAACTCCCTGCCTGTTGCTAGAGGAATGAGCACATGTACCAGAGACAATGAAGAAGAGCAGAGTCCTGAGAACTGGACATAATTTGTCCAGAAGACAAGGGTAAGAAAAGGAGCAGCACCAGGAAAGAAATGGAATCATGAATGAGTACAGTGAGGATATTCCAGAAGTAACGGATAGCATGGTGGGTTTAGAGCAGGGGTGTCCAAACTTTTTCAACGTTTTTCACCAAGGGCCATATGCGGTAAAATACACAAACAGCCGGGCCACTCACTCGAGGTGAAGTACGTATTGCCTCACCTGGTTTATTTAAGTAAACTAAATACATTTTTGGAATTTGCTGTGGGCCAATAAGAAATGGATTGCGGGCCGCAGTTGGCCCACGGACCGCAGTTTGGACACCCCTGGTTTAGAGCATAGGCAGAGTGGCCATGTAATTCACCAAAAAAACCAGGATAACACTTTTGAGAGTGAAAAGGGGTGCTTTTCATAAATCCTCTGGGACAACAGGAACAAACAGGCACTGTCCCAGGTAAACCAGGATTTTTCGTCACCCCAAGTAAGGAGGCTGCAGGGTGGAGATTGTTTAGGAATCACTTACTCGTAGACTTGGGTTTGAAACAAGGCGTGGATTGTCAGAGGCAGAGTGACTATGTCCAGCCAGTTGTATATCTGACTATACCTCAGTTTCTTCATCTGTGAAATGGAAATTAATAATTTCTCCCTTGTAGGTTTGTGTGATGACTGAATGGCGTAACACATATAATGCAACTAGTACACTGCTGGCCTATAGTAGAGGCCCAATAATTAATGTTTAGAGATTTGAGTCTGGCAGCAATGTTTAAGATATCAGGGCAGTGAGTTATATCCAGGAGCTCCTGGTGACCTCTGGTACCACAAAACCTTGAGATCTTCATCTTTTTGGATGGGACTCACCCTCTGCTGTTGTTAGAAAATGAGGATGGGGTAAGCTATCACTGTCTGGAGGAGTGGAGTTGAGCCTCAGATGGTGGTTTAGAATGGGAAATTCTGACAACTTCCTAAAACCAGGTTCTCAAAATGTGGTCCCAGACCAGCAGCATCTGGGAACTTGATTTTGCTAGAAATGCAAATTCTCAGCCCTAAGTAGACTTCCAAAATCAGAAACCTGAGGGTGAGGGTCCAACAATCTATGTTTTAATCAGCCTGCCAGGAGATTCCGATATGCACTAACGTTTGATAACCACTGTACAAACTCAAAGTATACAGGCATACCTCAGAGAGATTGTGGGTTTGGCTCCAAACCACTGTAATAAAGCGAGCCGTAATCTTTCTGCTAGTGGAGGGTCTTGCCTTTAACTTATTAAAAAAACACAACATCTGTGAAGCTCAATAAAGTGAAGTGCAATAAAATGAGGTATGCCTATACTGCAAAGCTAAAAATGAAGTGGGAGACGAAGGTCAGTGAATCAGAGGCTCGTAATGAACGTGTTTCCAAACCAAGGGAGAAACAGAAGTAGACATTAAAGTCGAAGGATAAAGCAAGAGATGTGGAGCACCAGGGAGGTAAGAACGAACCTCCCAATTGAAAAAATAAGCAGTTGAGATGGTCTTTGGAAAACACCTGGAATAGGTATTGTAGCCTATAGTCATTTCCTAGGGCTGCTGTAACAAAGCACCATGAACAGGGTGGCTTAAACAACAGAAATGTATTTCCTTATACTTCTGGAGGTTAGAAGTCAGAAATCAAGGTAATTTCTGGGCCATACTCCCCCTAAGGCTCTAAGTTGACTTCTTCCTTGCCTCTTTCTAGCTTCTGGCAGTAGATGTCCTTCCTTGGTGTTCCTTGACTTGGAGCTGTAGCATTCCAGTCTTTGCTTCTGTCATCACCTGGCCTTCTTCTCCTTGTGTGTCTCTCCCTCTGAGTCTTTCCTCGTAAGATAGCAGTTGTATTGTATACAGCCCACTCTAATGATCTCATCTAAACTAACTGCATATGCAACATCCCTATCTCCAAATAAGGTCACATGCTGAGGTACTTGGGGTTAGGACTTCAACATGGTCACATTCGCAGGTACTGGGGGTTGGGGCTTCAACATATTTGGGGACAGCAGGGAACATAAATCAACCCATAACATAGCCCATCATTGGCTTTTATTATAGCTGACACTGCATAATTTAAGTTCCCCTAGAAATAGACCCTAAAACAAAGATTCATGTTTAAATGGTGTATTTGGTATGTGATCTCAGAAAATACCCAAGGAAGCGGGAAAGTGGGGCAGGGCAGGGAAGGCATACAATGAGGGGTGCCGGCAACTGGGGCTTAATTCCACTAGAAAGCTCTGGAACATGTGTAGAAACCATGCCTCACAGGGGGCTCAGGCATATGTACAGCCTTGGATGACGGTTACTCTGGAGGGCCATTAATTCTTAGGCATTTCCAATCTGCTCCAAGCAGAGGATGAACAGACCTCACTGGCCAGGAAAGCCCTCAGGTGGAGAAATGCTGCCAGTTGTAAGTTAAGCCAATGTACATAGAAATGGTCCAGATGCAGGGCACACAGTACCAGAGTCATCTGCCATTAGTGGGAGAGCTGGCTTTAGGAAAGTAAAGAAGAAGGAAATAAATAAATGCAACCCGCTGTGTACAAGTCAGTAAATTAATTGTGTCAGGTCTACAATATACGAAATGGCCAATTTGACTTTTTAAATTTCTCACTCAATTGAGTTGATTTTGTTTACTCTAGGTCAAAGGTTTATGGCCACTGAAATGTCAAAAAATTTATTATATTACCTGATTTTAATTGCCGTAAAATTTCTAATGTGACTATTTAAAACTATTCAAGGGAACTTATTTTTCCAGGCTCATGAAAATTTAAAAAAGAAAAAGAAAAAAAGAAGAAATTCTGACAGCTCCCTGATAAAATAAAAGGACAAACCTAGACAGAGAGAATCTAAATAACCTGCCCACCATTGCTTAAAGTGGTATAGAAAAAGCTGGAAAGAGTGTTTCATTTCTTGGCCTCTTCTCTGCTTCTTTACTTACTCAGCTGTGTCTAACTTATCTATAAGACTAACATAAACCAAATTGTTTAAAAGGCATGTTGGATTTCCTAGTATTAAGATGTTTTTTATTAGGTGGACACCCTGCATTTTCACATAGTTAGAGGTTAATGCCAACTTCATCTTATGAAAAAATAAGGGAAACTGAGGCTCACAGAGTTTTCTTGTTTGTCATGCAGCAAGTTTTTCGTAGAATCAGAATTACAATCCAAGACTTTTTTTCTCTCTTAACTGTGTTATTTCTTTTCACACAAATGTAACTATTTTCCGGTTATTTAGAAGATATGTATGTAATGTGAGCTAGCCAAAGAGATTCCTACCACAAAATACATTTTAATGGAGACAGAGGCACTACAACATAATTCAATCCTTTCATATTTAAATTGTGCACCAAGAAATTTGGCATAGCTCAAAAACAAGTGCTTTCCCCCCTTATATATTGTGCTTTATTATTCAAAGACTTTGTGTACAGAATGATGTTACTTTTTTATATCTAACATATAACATAGTAATATAAAATCCAGTGTGGTTAAACCACTGTAACTTTGAATGATCACCTAATTGAAGTTATATGTAAAAAGTAGTTTAGCCAACAAAGAATAATTTTCAACATCAGAATAGCTAGCTGGTCCTGGAATAGTCAAGGGAGGAAAGAGAATCCAATTATTACTTTCCCAACATAGTATTTAATGAGGAATCAAAAATTTATAGGCTCATAATTTATAATTGTTTCATACAAAAAAAATCTTGAAAATTATACTTGTGAGAAAATTTTAGCGAAGTTATGAAATAAATGTGAATTTTGTATTTTTGGCAATGATTAAAGTTAGAAGGAAAATTTTTGTGTGGATTATTTCTTTGGATTTTTGTAGCTGTGGTTTCAAAAGCTGTCTCCCACTTATTAGTGGCATGACTGGACATTTATTTCTTGTCTTCTGTTTCCACATCTGTAAAATATTCTCAAACTTTATTTCCATCTACTAATGTACTGCCTGCCATACATTATCTACACATATATCAAGTGTAATTAAAGGGTCTTAATCTAAATAAAACTACTTTAAAGGATTATATTAAGAGAAATGGCAAAGTCTGATACATTAAGTAGACATTTGATAAAAAATATTTTTATTCCCAGTTATGGTATGTGCTCTTTGTGTTACATCATGATATGTGTTGGAAGAAATCTGGAAAGACAGAGACTTTGGAGTTGGACAGACTGGTATTTGTAAATCCCAAATGTGCTGCTCACCAACTTAGTGACTATGGACATGTTATTTAACCTCTCACAGCTTCAATTGTTTCTTCCCTAACATGAAAAACTGGCACAACTGTCCTTCAGTGCTGAGAATCAAATGAGTTTATGAATTGATGTGGTTCTTTGGTTTTAGCTTTTTCATCTCTAAAACGGGAATTCTGTTGATTACTTAACTTAAAATGTTCTTATGAAAGCCAGCTTCAATAGTGCATTTGGAATTAAATTCTTGAAAAATCTGCAAAGTAGTGTACAAATGTTAATTTTTTTGTTATTAAAATTCCATTAAAATTATTAAATGTGATATCATTAAAATATTAAAATTGAAACATTATACCTGATAAATTTATAATTATTAGTCAACAGAAATATATATAAAGTATTTGCTAAACTCCCAAATTTAATAAAATCATGAAGTTAGTGAATATTATAAATTGTGATCCAATATTTTTAAAAGCTTATTTGTGATTATTTAAATTTCTAGCAAATCAAATAAATCTGCTAATGATTATTAATATTATAATTTTATTTTTATTTAAAAATCATTTGTTACAATCTACCTTTAATCAGTCAGCTCTACTCTATGTTAAATATGTGACTTATTAGTAAAATTCCATTTTACATTACTTTTTAGGATTTCACTGTTTTTTGAAATCGTAATAGCATAAAGTGTTTCCCTGTAACTAAGATGAACAAATTAGAAATATTGATTAATTCCTGTGGATGAAGCCTCACAAGTAATCTCTGAATTGCAAGGTCCCTGACCTGACGAAGCTTATGTGTGAAGTAGGATAGAAGACAGACAGGACTGATATTGTCAGTAAAATATCCATGGAGGAATTGGTATTCAAATGAGATACTGAAGAAAAGAGAATGGGAAAGGAGAGGGTAGTGCCCTATGTAAAGAAGGAGAGGTGGTAATAGCCAGGCATCTTCAGAGAGAGGCCTTGTGAGTTGTGGTCAGTCATTAGTGATGAGAAGAAATTGGATATAAGCTGCTTGTGGGAGTCATTTTTCCCAATCTTAGGAGGAAGTGAACAGATATTAAGGGTTTTCAGCACAAGAGTTGCCAACTAAAACGGAAGTTCTGGGGGATTAACTTGTCAGTGGCATCTAGGGCTGAACAGAGTGAATAGAGACAAAAACTTCTTAGAAGAATGTCAATAGTTTGGGTATGACTTGAGTATGATAGTCATGGATAAAAGGTTAGGATGTGAGCTATGAAAAATTAAAAACTGCTTGTACTTCTAAGCTGATCCAACAGGAATACAGGAAAGTCAGAAAGGAAAAGAGGGGGGTGGGGCATTGTGGATGGTATGGCCCACTCAGGTATAGATAGAAATGTTGTGTTTAATCTGTGGGGCATCCAATTACATAGACTAGTCTTGAGGCAGACCGGAGTCTTGAAAGTGGACTAGCTCTGTGAAGACGAAAGTATTGGCTTGTATAGCTAACCCTGGTCTTCGATACAGAACTCAGGGAAGTAGACTTGGTATGCCATACATCTTCCATTGCTACAGTGTGCCATTGTATTGAAGGCTTTTCTCTAAGAGGCCTTTTTGTTCAAATTATCGGGTAAACTTTCTAGTTATGAAAGTCGTTTCAACCTTCATACTGTCAACCAACACACTTACATTCTGTTAAGCTGAACACCAAGAAAAGTTGTAGGTTTTCACATTTATTGTAAAGGAATGTTCTGTGCAAAGTGTTAGCTATGGCCACTTAAATGTCAACATTGTTAACAATACTGTGTCTAAATTAGACACCTACAGAAAAGCTCTTTTAGTTGGAAGACCTTGCATGTTATAATGCCTCCTATATTTGAATGTATTATTAATAAGAAGCAGCTTCCAAAGTATATGTGCTTCCAGCCTTGGAAAGACATTTCCACTATTCTAATCTTCTGGGTTAAATTCAATTTGTACTTAAAATCTTTATGATTAGCTAGGAAAAATTACCTCAAAGGTGAATGCATCTAAATTTTTTTTTTTTTTTTTTAGGATTTTAGACATTTAAAATATCTTTCACCAATCCTAGAATTGACCTAAAGAATCATTTTTAACAATAAATTTCTAAGAAGGTTTCAATCTAAAAATGACAGGAAGTATGCATCTGCCCTCTGTATCTTCATCAAGCATTCTCACTTGCTATTGGCTTCAACCACGAAGAAAAAGGAATTGATCAGTATATCACTATATATATCTATATATATATATATATATATATATATAAGTATATATATGTATAAGTATATATATATATAAATATATATATATATATATATATATATATATATATATATATATATATATATATTTATATATATTAGGGCAGCTACCGTAGCCCCCAAAAGCAGGTGCTAAAATCAGTCTCAAATCAAAAGCATAGGATGATTTTCCTAAAGTGCATGCTTGATTGATTGAGATTTCACTCATGTGAGATCACTTTCATGATTTAAGTCCTTTGCTTTCACTTTAGCTTGAGAACCTGTGCAGAAATTTTTGCTAGTCCCCAAAAGTTTGCAACCTTTCCCTGCATTTCTACAGAATGTCTCCTCCCCCACCACCTCTAATAATTACTGTTATTTTTCAAGCTATTGTAAGTTGAGCACAGCATCATTTATTCAGGAAAGATCTCCTGGCTTGTGTCACTTTAGCCACATTGTTCTTTCCGGCAGGTAAGACTAATACTATAGCTTCTTAACTTTCTACCTAAAGGAGGGATGCAAACAGCCAAGATACAAATGAATATAGTTCATCTAACTCAAATAGTCATGTTACCTTAGTACAATCCTGTCATGAGTGCTACCTCCTGTTCCTGGGATTCCCCTCTATTTAGAATAACTTTTATTTTCAGAGACTTATGCTCTGTGTTAAAATCGAGCTTGTGACTGGCCCCTCTGACAGAATTGTGGGCAAAGTTATAATTATTGCTTAGTTAGATATTTGCTCCACTAGATGTACATGAGTTGCTTTTGTTCTTTTTTTTTTTGTCACAATGTTCCCATCCTTTAAGATTCTTTTTCTCTGTGTAAAGTGGGAAGTCTGTCTGGCCTGTTCCCATAGTGTCCTCTGTCCAATAGGTTACAAAGGTACTAACACACTAAATAGAAATGGTACCCTTGGAAAAAACCCATTTCTTCTGATGTTGTCCCTGTTCCAATGAATGAAGACTTCTTTGAGGTTACAAATATGTTTAGTAACATCTCCGTACAAACGATTATAGGTTGTTTTCTTCAGACTCCATCCTGGATATGCATGGGGTGATGAATACACTCTTTTGGAACAAGGAAGCTTTATTTAAAAGACTCTTTGTATTCTGCTCAGTACCCTAATGAGCTATCCAGGGTGGTGTGTCAATGTGAGAGCAATCAGAGAAGGCCGTACCCTCTTTTCACTAGTCCTGCTCTCCTTTGTAGCTGGGCTTGTTGTTGACTTGCCGTCCTCGTCATTCTGACTGAATAGAAGAAAAACACACGACTTTCATTTTATGGCCCAAACCACCAAAACCATCAGCTTTTATATACGGCAAACATTAGACACAGGAACCATAGGGACCTCCATGCCTATGAGAGAGTCTCCCTTGGTAGGAATTTTGTTATTTCAAAGATGGATGCAGAAAATACCAATCCAAAAGCTTGAGGGATATCCTTGTTTGTTAGGTTTGCTATGTTTAATGATCCTCAAACAACTGGTGAACCCATTCGGATACAGTCAGTCAGGTTGGATCTATATAAATAAAGTGAATAATTAAGACACTTATCCAAATAACTTGGGCCCCAATTCATATTTCAAGATTAACTGTTTGGAGCTTGTGTTATTCAGATAATGCCTCAATTTTTCGTTTCATGTAACATAAGTAGATTTGGCCTTAGTCATGAACTTTAATTCACACTGCAGTTCATTTATTTGAGACATAATTTATAATTACACATATACAAATTCATAATATTTAATAATGTAGAGCCTGTGGAGAAATAAAATCCAAAATTAAATCAATTTTTATATAGAAGCAAAATAAGTTTCTTGCTTAAAATATGCAGATATTGAAGGCCAGATGTTAGATTTTTTTCCCTCCACATAATTTGTTGATCATTGCCTTGAGTTTCTATTTTCCTTTGTATGTGTAATAATAGCCTAAACTACACGCTAGTGCCATACTCAGAGGCACTGCTACATTTACAGAGCTCTAAGAAATATATATCTTATACTACATGAGTACAGATAATTTATTTTTGTGGAGTGTCATTGTGCCAAAATACCATGAAACACCTCATGGTTGATTTAATTACAAGAAAAAGAAGTAAGCATGTCACACTATCTCATTCAGCTGGTAGCTGCAGACAGATGTAGACAATTCGAGGTGGAGAGATCCTCAGTTCTTAAACATAATTTTACTCATGGAACTGAGAAGCTCAGTGACTTTGTATGGCACTTAACCGTCCCTTCATTTTTTGCTCACCTCACCTATGTAATACTTTTGTTTTTAAATGACAGGTTGAAAACTTTGGCAGAGAGTATAAATGAAATTATACATATATATATGTCTATATGTATATGTACATATATATGTAGATAGATACACACACACACACATACACATATATGTAAACTCAAAAACTCAAAATTCAATTCTCATACTTCTCGAAAAAAAAACTACAACTCTCACACTAAAAATTGCCAAGTCAGTATAAACCGAAGAATGTTTTATAATATACACCTAAAACCTGTACCTTCTGAGGCAGGAAGACAAAAACCTTGCTTCCTGGAGTCCATTAACAGCCCCTCAGTGTTTTGGCATTCCAATTCTATTTGTTTTTAATTGAAAACTCAGTTATAATTAAACTGTTGTGAGTGAGGGTAGAATATCACTGCCTGAACCCAGATCAATTTGCCTGGAGTTCATGTGCAGGAATATATTATGCAAGATCAAATATCACATTCTATACTAGTCCTTGGTAACTATGTATCCACTGTATAAAATCTGAGTTAGTGACTTAAGCCTCTGCACTTTAAAAGGCAGCTCCCAAAGCAAACAAAAATTGTTTGAAGGTGAAGTGAAAGAAGAAATACCAAAACAGACTATGAAAATGATTCCCTGTTGCTATTCCTGTGTTTGTGAACAAGGTGCTAATTACACTAAAGATAAGAAGTAACAGGAAGAAAATAGAGGATCCAGAGCCCTGAGTGAGGCCTAATTGTATTTACACAGATAAAGAAGAGACTAAATGGGAGAAAAGAAGAAACAATGGATGAAAAGTTTTCCATTTAGTCTTTATAATTGGTTAAGAAACATTTAAATTAATAACACAATCTAAGTCATGCAGCATGTGTGGCATGTATCACATTTCAAATTAATTCTTGAAATAGTTACTGGTGTCCTACTTTATTTCAGTTTTGATAAATTAGCTTACAGTCACTTTTTGATGGGTGTCCCATAAAGTAAAAATTAGCATATCATCTACTATGAACAGCCCTCCTTGTAGTAAAATAATATGTATCAAAGGGAAGATGTAAAATAGATATTGAAAGTTGATCCTCTTAATTTATAGGTTTAACTATGGCATTAGAGGGGAAGAAAGGGGGAGCAAGTTCTATTAGTTTCCCAGGATAGCCCTGTAATAGAAAAACCCCTTGATTGTCCATGTTTGATATAACATTGGTCATCTGCGTTCCTTATTCTTCATTGATATGATATGCAGTCGTTTCTGGTATTTTGGAGTTCAGAGAAAAGGACTAAGATTATAGAACTGCTTTTAAATGGCTAGCATTTGTACTAGAATTGTGTAAAAACTTACAATCAGCTGATTACACTATTAGGGAGCTGTAGCCTCACTGATCTGATGTCATAGTTACCTTTGGAATCCTTAATGTCTCAAGGCAGACTTTCTCATGATCAAGGGCTGTGCTTCTAAAAATTCTCTAATTTGATTTTGTCTGGATTCATGTATGTGCATGTGTGAATGTGCATTTGTACATTTAATTTTGAGCAATCAGGGGGAAAAAAACTTCTGTATGACCTACTTTTAAAAGCCATGATCTTTCAGCTGCTCAGTGAATACAGCTACATTTCTTTGTTTATTTTTTTATTTTGTATACTTTCCCAGTGAAAGACCTAATTAAACCAAGCATATGTAACAACTGTAGAAGGACCAGTATAAACTAAATAGTGATCATCTGTAAAGCTCAGACAAATGACCTAGGGACAATAAAGTGAATTTAAGAAGTAGCTGAAGAATTATCAACTTTATTTCTAAGTTTTCTAATTTTTGTCCCTAAAGGAAAATATTACAACTTGAGTATATGAGCACATTTTTGTTAAATTGATGAAAAATAAACCAGAAATGCTTCTTTTGATTTACAACTCTGTCATCATCGCATGCATGTTCATCAGTACATTTGTTTAAAATATTTCTTAAAGGACTGGTTAATTATCTCTCAAACTCCACTCTCCCCACTATCTTTACATTAATTTGTCTATCCTAACAATAAGGGTATGGTTTAATCATATATATTTAACCTACTCAGCATTTTTTGAAGGACATATTTTTGTCTCAGGAAACCAGAATGAGTCCACTTTGTTCTAAGAGAATAACTTACATTTTATTCAAGTGTCTCTTTTTAGGTGATATTCTTAGCAAGAGATTTTATTTACTAAATGACATTTCTGCTAACTTGGAAAGAAAGATATCCAGTCTTCAAATACTGTCATTACCAAGCTTTAAAAAGACTTGATTGTACCATGTTAGGGAAACAGCGTCAGATTTTCCATCAAACTTTCTCCCACTGTAATAAATGAGCATAAAAATGAACTTAGAGTGATGAAATAACTACAAAGCAAATTAATGCAATCAAGTCTTTAGTAACAACTCTGTCCATATCTGTTAAATATTTTCAAACTATTCTTAAAAAACACACCCACAAGGCAAACTAACAGTGAATAGAAACAAAATGGTCAGCAGCGTGTGTCGCATGTTATTTGAATGGAAAGTAATTTATCGCGTCTGAAATAAAGGCTGTTTATTCTTGTGTTTCACTGTCTGTAACAATCTTTACCATTTATCTGTGAAAAAGTGAGAAACTGTACCGTTATTAGCATATGAATACTTGACACATCAAATTGGCTGTACAATAACAGAAGGACATTTGCTATTGGTGTATGCACACAGACAAAGCAGCCATTTTGAAAAAAAAATGAAATGGTGTGGGTGATTTAACCCTTTACTTATCTTTTAGATTTTCCACTCCTGATTTTGACCAGAACAGTTTGGCAGTTAGAATCAGAATATTTTTGTAACAAAAAAAGTAATCAGAGCCCATTATGCTTATGATAATTATATTGATACATTCATTCTACTAGAAAAATAGAAGCGAGTGACAATAAAGGAGTTTGTGTGAGTGTGTGTGAGTGAATGTGTGTGTGTGTGTGTGTGTGTGTGTGTGTGTACATGCATGCGCAAGGCGGGGGAAGGGAGTGGAATCTGGCAGTGTGTGGAGGGCACAGAAATGAAACAATGCCTATGTACAGTTTTATTTCATGGCAACAACATAGTGGTCCTTGGGTCAGATGTGTGAAACTATTTCTCAAAGAGGCTGCATACATAATTGAGGCCCTCCAAAGGGTTCCCAGTTGAAGTTGCCAGGCTACATTCATTTCAAAAGCAGAACCATTTGTTATCAAATTTAAATTAACTCTCTGCACACTGAACTTGAATTTTAGAGCCCTACTTACTTACAATTCTTAAAAATAGTTGAGAAAGGGGAAAACATGTATCTGGAAAATGGAAATAAGATAACCCCACAAGGAACTGCAATGGTTCTCATGCAGTCCTGAAGTGTAACAGTCTTTTACAGATTAAATTTAGAAAAATCTATTTGAAATGACTTGAAACAAGTCTATATTTTCCCATGTAACTTTTGTAGATCGATATTTATTTTAAAATCTTTTCATATGTGTATCTGTAGTTCAGCTAGGATTTTACCTTCATCAGGTAAAATCTGTTCCCTGCCCCACAACCCACAGATTAATTACTCTTTGCTGTAAGACTTAGAATAAGATAATGTATAAAATTGTACAATGTTCATACTATTTTAATCTAATATATCAATTTCAATTCTTTGCTATAATAGAATCCAGTTTTTTTCCCCTCAATCTGCCTGGTTTTATGCATTATTTTAAACAAAGTTTATGTAACTCACTAGGTAAGCTTTTTGGTAATTTTGCTAATTGTTGATATAGTCATTCAAATAAGCAAGCAAATAACCAAACAAACAGAAAAAAACCAGTGATGTGTTTAAAATGACTTGTGTTGGGACCTTCCTACAACTATACAGAGTTGAAAGTTTCCCCAAAAAAGAATAGTATGCATGTTTTTTTCCATAGGCTGTCCTTAGACATAATTGCACATTACTCTCTGTATCTGGCAAAAGTGTTTAAAGTTTAAGCTATCTCGATTATCAGAATTTTTCCATCACACATGAGTTGGAAAAATTAATTATGGAGCAAACTTTTATTCCTGCTAAGTTTAATGCACAGAATTAAATTGCCCATTCTGAATAATCCATGTATTTTTCCTCCCTTTTAAAATACAACTTTAAAGGTTTTCATCATCATTCCTTTATCCTTATAGACATTGATTTGCTATAATCAAATTAACCTGATTTTATTGTTGTAATGAAATTTTAATTTTTTAGTCTGAAATACGTAGTAAACTTTGCTTTGAAGGAAATTTTTAAAAAATGCAAAGCAAAAAACCCCACAAAAATGGAATATTAAAGGCTGTGATGTTAAATGTAATTTTCTAAGTACCTGCTAAAACCCCCCCACATAACATAAAGAACGTTTTATTATTCTTTTTATAAATAATTGGTAATTGTAAAGTACTATTATAGCCATAGACAACAGGAACTGATCATTCTAATGGCAATTTCTGTTATTGATATAAAACAACTGTTATGCAATATGAAAGTAGAGAAGAAAGGAAGTTATGTAATTTTAAATTCTTCTAAAATTGTTGAATGAACACATAAATAAAGTGGTTATTGGTCTAGCTTTCTTTTCTTTTACTAATATGTGTTATTTTAAAACCACAAACAATTTGCTTATTTAAAGCTTTCTGCAACCAACAATACTGAAAGGTTAGTATGTCCTATCAAGTGCTCTTGGAGAATCTTGTTTACTTACTGGTGGAAATGATGTCCCATACTTGTGTATCCTTCACAACACTACAACATAGTAGAGGAGTACCAGATCTTTTTTTTTGCAACTGCAATATGAGATTAAAAGTAAGAAGCTAAATCTTATTGAATAGCATAAGCTTTTCAAAAGATAAAACAAACTTTGTAGGAACACATAAGAGTTACTTGTGGTGACACATTTTTGCTGTTTCAAAGCTTTACCCAGATCTGTTCATTGACTATAAATAGTTCTAAATGGTAGAAAAATTAGAAAGATAAAACTTTGCAAATTCTCTTAGATACTTTTCATAATCAAATAATATGACTTGGCTGTGTCAAGATTAAATAATTAACAATATCAGTTTTATATCTAATACTCATATTAGACTTTTGTCCTTTTAGAATGTTTCAAATTATTTTTCTTATGTAAAATTATTTTAGATAAAACTGTTACAAATGGGATCATCAATGTATTTGTTTATTAATACTTAGAAGCTGTTTATTACTAATAGTTTGCCCCTATTGATATATTTTATTAGAATATTTAATTAATGTACAGAACAGAAAATTTTGAAAAATAAAATGCAAATTTTCTTTTTGCAACCTTGTTTTTGTTTACTAAAAGGACACTTTTTGTTCTGCAGAATTATTTTAAAATTAATATTTCAGTGAATATAAATATGGTGTAAAATAACCATTTTTTCCCCTTTTGATGGCTAGAATTACTCATTGGGTCATGATTATATTGCATTTCAGGTTCTATTTTGGAATTTTTCAAAATACGTTTTTTCTAAGTCCAAAATTACAATTTAAACTCAACTGATTATTAATGTTTTTTCATTTGATCATTTTATCACACATCATAGAAATAAACTTAGAGAAGACTATGTATCAAAATATCTCAAGTCTTATGCCTCACCTATTTGGTGCTATCATTATTTTGATACTCCATGTCTTTGGAACTTACCTAATAATAGAAAAACTACTGTGATATGACTGGAAATTTTCTCATCAACATTCACTGCAAAAGGAAGAAATTAAGTTTTCAAAGGACAATGAAAACTTTCCCTTCACCTTTCTCTTCTTCCTTTCTCTCCCTCTCCCATCTTTTACTTCTTTCTCAATCTGTTTCCTGTTTGTTTCTCTTTTCTGAGTCTCTTAAGCCAATCAACTCACATGCATCATGCTCTAGAGAAACTGTGGCACACATATGGCAGTGAACTGGTTTGGTAAACATATGTCTTTGTGGGCATTGTATGTCTTGCCAGGAATGAGATATTCCATTTTGGGGAATGAGGGTGGGAAATGCTTAACCACCTACAGATGTTTTGCAGCAAAAGCTAAAGAATTGCAGTCAAAGAGCTGCAAAATGTGTAATTTGGAATTTTTCCAGGGTTCTTTTTTTAATAAGAAAAAAGTTAACAGCTTTCCTATTCATCTCTTTTGAGAAAATTTACAGTCGTTTCCCAGTTCTGCCCCATTCTGAAGTAAGGACAAAAGACTGAAACTGAAGCTGTCCATCTGCTCCATAACAGTAATGTTATAATGGGTGCTGTCCATTTTTATGCTATTGCTCATGTGTGCCCAGGGGACTGGAACTATTTAATTCACTGATTTCACAGCTCTGTTGTGTGTCACAAAAGGTTAAAAAAAATCCAACACACTTTTTAGCACCCAATTTACAAGGACTCCCTGTAAATCTCGCTGAAGTAGCAGATTCCCACCCTGCCCCCTATACTAGCCCCCCTATTTTTCCTTCTAATTTGGTGCATTCAGATAACAGGTAATAGATGGAACTCACACCATTAACTTGTCCTTTACAAAAAGTGTGTGTTTCAAACCTGCTGTGAATGTTACTTCAAAAGCTCACAAATTCCAGAAGCAGATTTGAAAGAAAGATGTTTGCCTTTAAGATTTTAGGACTAAACAACTCTCTTTTCCCAGAAGAACAAGAATTAAGGCTCTAGATTAGCAGAGAGTTAATGGAAACCTGCAGAGGAAGACTGACGACTTCTATTCCTCTCCACTGGGCAGGAAGCTGAGCAGTCCCACATGCAGCTGGTGTGTGCTGGTGTCTTGCCAAGGCCGTAATGAATCCTGTGCACTCCAAGGCATTTTCCTGGAGAGATAGAGGTGGCCAGGCAACGCTCACTTGGGTCCATTCTGTGGTCTTCTCAGAGCAATGGCATGGGGTGTAGAAGCTGGTTACTCATGTTTGCCACCAAAGAGAGAATGTAGGCATTAAGGATGTTTCTGTCTATTCCCATCAAAAAGAGCCTCACTGAGACTGCTTCAGATTATTATATCCTTCCTGCAGCCCATTTGTGATAACATATCTTGCTAATATTTTAGATAGTTAAAATATTAGCTATAGATACGAGTAATGCACTATCTAGGTGAAATTGTCACTTTGATTTTTATAACAACCCAACTTACTTCCAACTACGAAGATACCTACATATTCCCTTGAAAACTAGTTGTGACTGAACAAGTGTGAAGGGCGGTGGGCTCTCCTCATAGATGTTTAAAAAATATTATTGTTAAAAAGCCAATTTTCTTCATTTCTTTTTTCAAATGGCAGGAAATATTTGCTTTGTGTTTCTAGGTTGCATGAAACTACTGGGTGCTTCGGGCCTCTGAAAAATATAAATTAGAAAAGCTCTCTGATATAGAGAAATTTCATAAAATAGCATGTTTGTCTGTTAATACTTCTCAAACTCATTCATTCATTCATATATTCATCCAAATATTTCTCAAGAATCTACTGTGTGCTAAGCACTGATTCTGAGATGCTAATGGGGTATCTCAAAAAAAAAAAAAAAAAAAAAGGATTCTCTTGTCATATAAGTTTGGGAGACACTGCCCACTATATTTTCTTTCTTTGAGCTATAATAAGGATCTTCATATTCCAGGCAAGCCTATTTCACTCTATTAGATCCAAGAAATCCTTTATTGCATTCAGATTTTCCCATAATTATTGGAATCTTTGTTTCTTCAAGTCCCCTTTTCAAAACAAAAAATAAGTAATAACACCTGGAATCCTAGAGTGCTGAAACATAAAATTTAGCAATCAGTGTAATATGGAGAAAAGAATGGCAGTTAGGACTAATGGTAATTCTAGTAGACTTGTTAACCAGAGTAACATTAATAGGGAAGCTAACACATTACAATTCTTGAACATGAACTCCTTAAAGAGTCAAAGTCTGGATTGCCAAGTTAGAAAACTAGAATCCTAAAACTATTGAGCACCCTGAGAAGACTAAGCTGATTTTTACACATAAATAAATTCATCAACTGATTCCACCAAGGTAGACGAAGGTAGAATTTATTTCTTGTAAAAATGGTTATGTTTTCTGCTAAGACATATTCTATCGACAACAAATTAAGCCTCTCTTAAAAAGGCAGAGATGTGTTAAAATTTTGCAACTTGAGGTTTGCGCAATAAATTTAAAAATTCCTATGACTTTCTAGTCAATATGTCTAGATACAGGCTAAGGTAATGGTATGTCCCCAATCTTTTATTTTTAAATTTGAAAGTTTTGTTTTTACCGTATAAGAACTAATGTTACAATGAAATATGTGTTCTTCATGGATAGCTACTTAGCTACTTTTTCTGAACCACACAAATTGGTGCTCAGGATAACTGATAGTTTAGGCTGTCAACTCAACTTACGACATTATGCTGAAAAGCAATAGAAATATGTACTTAATAGAACATGACAGTAACGGCAATATTCTACAGCTATATGTCTTTTATGAAGAAAAAGCATCCCAAAAGAGAAGTTTACGAATTTCCAAAAAACAAAAAGAGATCTCACCATAGAACGATTACTGTTATCTTTGTGATATTCTACTGAAAATGAAACACATTCAACAATTCTCCAAAGGCAATTTTTCATCTCAAATAGATCTTCCTTATAGACCATAGAAATAGAATTAAACTAGTTTATGTTTCCATTTGTTTTCTTGCAGAATAAACTCATTACAATTAGTCCATTAGCAAATATTAAAGGATTTAATTTCCTGTGCATATTAAATATGCTTAAAATTTTTGAAAATAAACATTTTGAAATTGAATAAATATTATGCAACGATAGAAATGTGAATGTGGACTTAATACAAAACCATAAGGTGTGTATACACATCACTATAATATACAATATGTACCTCTATGAAGCGTGTGGAAATTCTGAAGTATAGAATCTAGATCAAACAAAGGCAAAAATCCATTCTGGGTAACACATGTAAAATTGCTAATAGATTATAAATGGCAATTAAATTTATTTAGAAATATCTTTGGATCAAATATCACATTTATGATAGTGAGGGGAAATTTACAACAATTGGCATTGTGTTCTGTTGACCTGGACATTCATCTCCAAGAGAGAATGTGTATTTGAATATGTGTCCTCACACTTTCGGAATAACATATTTCAAACTTGCCTAACAGCTACTAATTATCAAAAGTTTCTGTGAAATGAAGAATCGAGAACAATGTAACACTAAGGAGCATAAACAAAACTAATAATGATATAAACTTAATCAAGTCCCAAAGTCCTGGAGCTGCTAAGGAACCTATCCTCGCCCTAGTTCCAGTTTCTCAAAATCTTCTAGAAGGATCCTTTTAGATTTTAGGTATGATGGCAATAGTAAGAAGCAATAGTAAGAAGGAAAACTTAAGTCCATTTTTGAAGTCAGGTAAGCACTTTTATACAATCCTGTGTTTACTCTCACATGGCATCTGTGCAAAAGTATCTAATACATTTGTGAGAATGGAACAAAATTGCCAGAATGAAGTAGGTCCAATTCAGAAAAATAAATTCAGGCTCAACCTTGTGAGGTAATTTTCTTTTTTTTTTTTTTCCAAAACAGGTTTTTTCAGTTTGAGCAGGAAAATCAGTGATTAATTGAATTCTAATTTTCTGTGTGTCCTGTACTGGGCGGGGTGGGTGGTTGGGGTCGTGGGGGTGGGTGAGGTGGGAGGGGAATTGAAGAAAGAAACTTTAAAAATATATACTTGGGGAAATATTGGATTAGAAATACAAGTAGGTGTTTTTTTTCCCTTAGAAAAACATTAAACCACAAAGACATAAAACTTTGAAGATGTGGCTTTTTAAAGAAAACTATTACGTTTTCTCTTCAGTTATTCTAAAAAACAAAACAAACTTCATAAAGTAAGATGATCCAATTCCTGTCATTCCTGTCTTCTTCTGACAGTGTAATTTAGAAGGCAGAAGTTTCTGTTACGTAAGTGGTACTGGCTCACTTGTTCCTGTGATTTAAATGTTGTTGGATTGGTTTTTGTACTTCTTTATCCCCATTTTTCCTGTATCTCATTTCCCTGAATAGAACACCTATATTCTGCTTAAGGCTACTTAAATACAAGGGCAGCAGGATTCCGTCATTTGATCTGCCCCATTCATTTTACTTCATGTCAGTATGTATTGGTTCAGCCATAGGACTTCTCAAGGTGGCATGCTTTGAAACCAGAAATTGTGCCTTGTTTATTTCTGATTTCCCAATAACTCTTCTCGCACGTGGAATATAGTAGATGCTCAATAAGTGTTTTCTAAAACAGATTTAACAAAACTTACAGAGTACTTCACTTCAACCCGGCAAGAGGGTCAAGGACCCATGCTTTAGAGTAGCACTGTCCATTAGAAATCTCTTTGATGATGAAAAGGTTTTATATCAGCATAGTGACTAATAGAGTAACCACTAGCCACATTTGGCTATTGAACATTTGAAATGTAATTAGTGCAACTGAAGAATTGCATTTTTAACTTCACTAACATGTTATTGTCAAGTTGTAATTTAAACAGCCACAAGTGACTAGTGGCTAGATAGCTTTAGAGGGTCCTTCAGCCATGCCCATTTCCATGCCGGAGGACATGTCTGCGATAGTCCATGCTCCCCCTCAGAGGCCATATTCAGACATCCAGAACTCCGAAATTCTCTGCCCAGTCTGTGCACACGTCCAGGCCTGTATGGCCTTCTCCCCTGGTGCCTGTCCCCAGGATAGACCTTACTGCTGGTGTATGCACCCTGTAGCAAAGCAGTGTCGAGGGGCTGGCAGTGTGCTGCAGGGAGTGGCTGGGTGGAGGCAGTGTGACCAAGGCTTAGTCATGCTATCCCATGCATATGCATGAGACCCCTGCAGTGTGCAAGGATGGAACAGGGAGTTGAGGATAGGGGAGGGAAAGATGCTGCTTTCCGAGCTGTCATGCTCCAGCATGTACATTTAGCCGTATGGTGATTGCATTACGAAACATAAGCAAGAACTAAATCAGTTCTTAGTACATCAGCGGGAGTATGATCCAATGATCACGCATTCATTCAGTCACCAAATATTTATTGAGCACCTACTGTGTTCTAAGCACAAGAGATGCAGCAGTGGAAAAAAAAAAAAAAAGTCCTTGGCCTTCACGGGGTTTATATTCTTGTGAAGAAGACAAAAAGCAAATAAGAAACTACTGTGTGTGTGTGTAAGAAAATGAAGGCATCCTGAAAGGATAGAGAGTGACAGAGGTGTTTTTAAAAATTATATAGGGAACATGTGTATGAAGAAATTACTTTTGGAGAAAGATCTAAATGAAAGGAAGAAGCAATGAATTATCTGGGGAAAGAGTTTTCCAAGCAAAACAACAACAAATGCAAAAGCCCTGAGATGGGGACATTCTGCCATGTTCCAGAAATAGCAAGGAGGTCGGTCTGCTTGGGGGGCAGTGAAGTTGATTGACATGAAATAAGGGAGGTAACTAAAGTTCCGGTCACGCAGATTTGTATAGGCTGTACTAAGGACCTAGCATTTATCCTAAGTTTGATGGGAGGGCATTGGAAGGTTGCAATCAGGGTTATGATATTTGCATTTAATAAAAACCACTCGGGCTTCTTTTTGGAGACTAGGTGATAGGGGTGCAAGAGTGAAAGCAGGCAGACAATTTCAGTGGCTCCTGTAGTAATTCAGGTGGGAAATGCAGGGGATTTGATCTGGGCTGTCAACAGTGATGTCTCCGTGGCAAGGCATAAGTTTAAAATGACACAATGAACTTCTTTCAGTCCTGTCAGTATGGCTCTGCAGCTGCATGTGTGACCTCACTTAGAAATAATGCCAAAAGTCTAAATTTGAGATCTTTGTGACTGTGCGTCCAGAGTCAGAAGTATCTTCTACTTACCCTCTGAAGTTCCTGGAACTGGCCATATTCGCCTCATGGAAGCAGTCGTATCTCTATCCAGAAACCACGGCAGTTTCATTGACAGCAGTGGAGGCTGAACTTGCTGCATTAAAACACTCAGTGATGCTACTTGAAGCACTGCTGCTCCAAGTGCAAACGCCCTGTGGGCCTTTCTTGGTGGTGATATGAAAAGCCTTTCATTTTGACACAGGTACAAACTGCTCTCCAGAGCTTGTCCTATCTTCCTGCCCCATGGCTTCTTCCTCTGCCCATGCTTTCAGGTTAAGTAGGAAGCTGGGTCCCATTTGGAGGAGGTAGGGGAGGATTAAGCTTCTCCAGGCCCATATTTTCCCACTACAAAGTCAGTCTCTTCCAAACATCCAGCTTGAATAGCTTAGAAGCAGAAAGAAAGATTTTCCCTCAGTCTTTTCAAAATCTCCTGTGAAAGACAAGTAGAACCATTTACAGAAAAAAAAAAAGAAAAAAAAATGGAAAAGAGCAGTTTTGTATATACATTTCTAAAGGTTTTGTTATATTAATTCTTTGTATTTTTTTGAATTACTCACTGTGGTGTGGGGTTTTTCCCCTTCCTACTTTACTCCAAGGACATAATATTACTGCAGGCTTTCTACTAAACGATAAAATTACTGCTACAAGTAGTGCGAAGTCAGAGAGAGATCATATTCCAGATTGAATAGTTTCTGAACAAAGAGGACGCTTTTTAAAGATTCCAGCAAATGTGACTTTTCAAGGGCCAGTGCAGGCAGTCTAGACGCTAAAATTACCTAGCCGAACAACGGATGGGAGGGGCCATGGCTCTCCAGGGAAGACCTTGAACCATACATAGGGCGGTCTGCTGATAATTGGAAAGAGCTTACTGGGGTCAAACTTCAGACACATTAGTTTTCTTTCCTGTCCTATGACCTTTATTCTCAGTGACTTCCATATATGAAATATATGAAAAATAAAATAGTGTTCTCTTTAATCTTGTAGTCTCAGTATTTTAAAATACTTTCAAAATTATTGTAACAAAACATATATGAAAGCATCTTATAAATTGTAAACTACTATGCAAAAGGAAGTTGTTAGGATTATGACTGCCTTATTTTTCCCCGTGAAATCCTAGGACAGACAGTTGTTAATACAACCTTCATCGTATAAAGGAGAAATCAGGACAAGATCAGATGTTAGCTCCATGTCCTTTTAGTGAATGATTTCAGGATTAGAGATAGTCAGTTAAACACTCTTTGTGTCAATTCTCTTATAACTATAAAACAGTTTTGATGATAGACCTATTTATAAATAGAAGAAGGATGCTGTGAAGCTATGAGGGAAATGACACAATCCAATCTGGACTTGCATGGACACAGAGAATACATTATAGAAGGAAAACAAAACAAAACAAAAACTAGAAGCAGGAGAACCGGTTAGTAGGTGGTTGCAGAAGATCAAGAGAAAACAGTGGGTCTGGGTGACATTGGTAGACATTGGGATGGCAGAGAAATGGAGGTATTGAAAAGATATTTTGAAGATAGAATTCACAGTTCTTGTAATGGATAGAGTGAAGGGATGAAAAGAGAGCTTTCCGGACATAACAGGATTAATGGTGGTACCATGTCCTAAGATACAAAACAAAGGAGGAGGTACGAGTTTAGGGAAAGAAGATAATGTTACATTTTGGATATATTGAGTTTTAGGTGTCTGCGGGACATATGAGAGAAGTCTAATAAGCAGTTGATATGTGAGTCATGCATACAGGACAAACAGATCTTAGCTAAAAATATAAATTTGAGAGTTAGTATATTGATGGAGAAGATTATATTATTAAATTGTGTGAGGTAGAGGAGGGTGTCTTATCTTGTGAACCAGCCTAAATAATGCACACACTTTTTTGTGTGTATCTATGTTCATTATTTTTCTGGAGAGTGAGTGCATTGCTTTTCTCAGATTCTCAAAGGCATCTGTGACAAAGAAAAAGCTGAGAACTACTGGTATAAAGTGAGAAGAGAAGAGGGCCTGGGACCAAACACTGACGTACCACATCTTAAAGAAATATTCTTAAAAGGATATTTTGAAGGTGTGGCCAAACAGGTGAAAGGAAATCTAGAATCATATAAATCAAGAATGTTTCAAGAATGTGGGTGTTAGCAATGATGTCAACTATTGCCAAAATCTCAAATAAAAGGAGGATGGAAAACACCTATTGTGCTTAGCTTCAGGGTAGTTATTGTAACCTTGTCAAGAATGATTTAAAATGAACTGGTGGGAACAGAAATCTTTATGATGAGGGGTAAATGAGAAGTGAGAAAGGGGACCCTCAAACTTTAAAATAAGAAAAGTCAATAGCTTAGCTAATTCCAAGATTAATAACCAGTATTCATTTTGTATTTTTCAAAATGAGTAAATCAATTTTCAACCTTTCTTGTACTCATTCTCCTTTCATATTTCTTAGAAATCCTGCTTATTTTCCACTTACTATTTATTTAGTGACATTCTGTTTCTTCTCTAGAAGAAATATCAGAGAGAAAAAAATCTGCAAGCAAAATCCTGTCCTTAGGCCTACATAGAAACTCAAAACAGTAGAATTTACATTGGGCCCTGAAACACAAACTTACAGAGGTATATTTTCATAGCTACAAGTTAACGTTCACATAATAGTTGAATTGAATTCGATTACATTGAGGGAATCACCTGCCTGGACAATGACAAGAAAATCTGTAGCTTCAGAACGTTTGATGCTTCTAGTCAAGAGTCTACACGATGTCTAAATCATGTCCAAACTAGTTACTGTAATTATCAACCAAATAATTTGAGGAGAGTATGTCGGTAAACCAAAGAATGAGTTGTTTAAATTTTTATTTTTCAAAAGATTGCTTTGGCGTTATAGATGCAAAACCATTGTTAAAGATAGCTTTTTAAAAATCAAACTATTCAATAAAAGGGATGAGGATTATACTGAAAATGTGGTTTGTTTTCCTTGATAACACAAAGCTTTAAAAAGACACTTTTTTCTATGAAGTCTATTATGGCAGAATTGAAAACTGTTCCCTCCCTCCTTCCCTCCACATGTTGCTATCATGGTTCACGTAGCACTTTTGTGTGCTTGCTCTTTTTTATGTCCATTTTCCACTACTACATCTGAAGCCTCTCGGGAGCAGGAACTGTATCATATTCATCTTTATATTCCCAATCACTAGCACAATAGCTGGGAATTAAGAATTCATTGAATGAATAAATGATTTTTTATTATATACTCAAATATACGTATTAGTCTCATTTTGAATATCCCTTTATACAATAAGAATTAGAATTTTCCTGTTGTCTTATAGTTAGAGATGACCATTTTTCCCACAATGCACTTGGAACATTATTAATAAGACAATGGGATAGAAAATGTCACAATTCATTTGAAAAGTAAAGAGCAAATAAACAGCAGTTAAATAACAGACATTAAATGTTGCACATATGTCAAGTAATAACAAGAATGCTTTTCCTAGAATTTGAAACATTGATGAGCGAGATTGTTATGGCATCAGAATTTTTTTAGGCACAAAAGGAACCTGATGCAGATTAATAGTTATGTTCATTAAAAGAAAGGAGAGAACTGTGAATTGGTAGAAACAGTTCTACTGACAGAAGACTCCATAATTTCAAAGCTTGTTATTTGACATTTTTCAAGAGTGATTGGAATGCATATGGCTGGAGGAGATAGTAAGGACATTTCTTTTTGGTTGCAGTAGTCACACTCTTTACAGTTTCCTACCTCCTCAGGGATCAAAAGTGGGCCCCTTCAGGAAGGACTTACTACCACGTTAAACAGAACGTAATTCAACAAAGAAAAATACACACACAAACCATTGAGTAAATTCATTGAATTGGACATTGTTTGTCCAACTCAATCTTCAGTCATAAGGGGCAATGAGAATTTTCAAAGTGGTTCTGATCTAGTTATAATTAGCAATGATGCATGGAAGATGAAACCTCATTTCCACATTCTTAAAAATATGTACTTTGTTAACATTAAAAAAACAAAATTTGGATAATATGCACTCAAAAATTCTTGGGAGATTTTAAAATATGAAACGATGGTCTTTAGCATGACTATGTAAAATCACTAAGTTATACATCTTTGTAATACTTAAGAGACTTTACTAAAAAATGTCAAGGAATAACAGTGTTTATTCAATTATTTATCATGCCATAATATTATACATCTATTGGGTGCCAGGCCCTGATAATACTCTTCTAGTGATAATAAACAAAGAGACAAATTTAAAGATATAAAATTATTTTCTATAGAAAACCATGCAAATATTTATTCACTTATTGGAAATTTAAAGGAACTTTTCTATCTATAACATCTGCCAGGAAATCTAACAAGAATAATTTTGCTTGTTGTATTTCTGACCCTTGTTCTTGAAAAATATACTGTGATGTCAATAATATTTGCAGCTACCATATGAACAACTTTTCCTACAGTGATTCTTAAGTCAGACTCTGAGAAAGTGAGAAGAAGGTTCTTTTTCCCTTGATCATCTATGCACATCAAAATTAAGTTGCCATGATGAATTTTCCATCCTTAAAATAAACATGTTTAGAAAATATCTATCTCAAGGGATAGCTTTCTGCATGCACCTCTACTTTCAGAGCAAAATAATTGGACTCCCTTTCTAATTTTCCCCACCCACAAAAGAGAAAACAAGAGATCATATGGGGTGTTATTTTAAAAACCGAAGATGTGAATGAATGTACTGTTTTATTTTATTTCGTTTATCCTTCCATATTTATATACCTAGCTCTGACCTCACCCGACCTCCAGACTCAAAGTCCAGTTGCCTGCTTCATGTCCCCACTGGAAATGTAATAGTTATCTCAAACTTAACATGTCCCAACCCTGATGCTTGGTCCCTGCCCATTCCAGCAACTTTCTTTCCCATAGTAATCTCCCGTGTAACAAACTGCACCACCATTCACCGAGCAGCCCATGCCAAAAATCTAAGAATCATTCGTCACGTCATAATTCCTTTACATGCAATCAATCTTTCAGAAGTTTTACTAAGGTTACTTTTGAAACATATCCGGAATATATCCGCTTGTCAGCACCTCCACAGCTACCACCTTCCTCCAAACCACCATCATCTCTCACCTGAGTGACGGCAAAGATCTCCTAACTGATCTCCCTGCCTTCTACCTTTGCCGCTCTATTGTCTATTCTCCACTCAGCAAATAATCTTTAAAAAATATAAATCAGAGGGTACATTCACTAAATAAAGCCCTCTAATGGCTTTCCACTGCTGTCTCCTTCTGCAGCCTGCAATGTTCTATGTGATTTAGACCTTGCCTGCTTCCCAGACCTCAATTCATTCCACTCTTTCCCTCACTCACTGTGTTTCAACCAGAGGGTCTGTCAGTGGATTGGCTCTGATGCCTCAGGTCTTTACATTTGGTTGGGTTTTTTTGGTGGGGTTGTCATTTGGTAATCAAATGTCACCTCCTCAGTTGTCTTCCATGACCACCCCATCTGAATCTCAACCTGAAAACTTTCTACCTATTGCTCTATTGTTTTTGTCTTCATAGCACTTATCACAATCCGATATTATATATTTTTAGTTTGCTGTCTAACTCTCCCAACCAGAAAATATCTTATATGAAAATAGGCATTTGGTCTGCCTACGTTAACCATAGATCCATAGCAGCTGAAACAGTGTTGATCCATAGTAAACACTTGTTAATATTTGTCGAATGAATGAATGAATGAATAAATAAGTAAGTAAGTAAATAAATAAATAAATAAACACAGTTCCAGAACTTTTAAAAAAGTATTTTTAGAAATTTAACAATTAATAAGATTATACTAACAGGCTGAGCCTTTGTGGAATAATAATTAGTTTTTCAACTGCAAAGGGCCTAAGAAATCCATGTGATCGTATTTCAGTGATCAAGATACATTGTACTAGCTCTGAAAAATGAGTCCTTAAACTATCCTAATATTCCTAATCAAAATTTTTGATGTTGTTGGTTAAGATAGACTCTTCAAAGCAAATTTTTTAAAAATCGGGGGTTGGGCTAAAAGAGGCTGATAAGGGAGCAAATGTATAGAGTGAATGGAATGAAAGCTGTTCAAAGTTTTGATTGTGAATGATAACCAGGGAAGGGGAATTCACCAGCTAAGCCTTTAATAGAATCTTTACCTAGACTGACCTGAATTGAATTGAGTTGAGATCACAATGAAGGTATAGAGGGACAGTTAAAAATTATTCTTATGTACTATGTCTTGTAAATACAGTAAACATTAGAAAGAGTTTTTTTGTTTTGTTTTTTTAAAGGCTCTCGCACGTTTTATCATGATAGTCAACTGTCACAGAAGCAGAGCAGATAATTCTCACAGGAAGTTTGGAAAACAAAGCCTCCAAAAGTAATACACACAGTGTATAACATTTGCAAAAGGAGAGGTGAGGTCCTCACAAGGTCCATAAAAGGATATAAAACAGTAGACAGTAACCTGGACTCATAAGAGTTGATGCCAAATTTAGAGTTAAAGACATACTCAACCGATCCTAATTATCTGTGGCAACATGGCAAATGTTAACCCAGGGATGCTTCTGTTCATCACCCAGCAGTCAGAATGCAATGTGTGAATTTGGAATAGAAACTCATTTTGCTCTCACACAACATAATTATGAGGTAAATTTTCTGGAAAAACAATGCATGTAATAGATTCCAAAGTCAAGTGGAAGTGATTTTTAAATTATTTGCTATTTTAGGTTATTCAAAATAACCAAATGTTGATTTTATAGCTATATCATCACATATTTGAAATGAATGAAAGAATAAATGAGTTTATATATAGTGAAACATTAGATTGGAGTAGTAATTGGCTGCAAATAGAAAGGTGGGACAGTTGGATATATAAGCTCTCATCACTAGTATAACTTTCTGCTTGAAAATTTATAAATGTTATATATAACATATACATGTATATATAAAATCAAATGAATTTCAGGCTAGAATGCACCTGATCGATTATCTAGTCAATCCTTCATCACTATGGGCTTAAATATTCAGTTTCACCATTAAGCATGTACTCAAACATATGATTAAAATTACTGTGTGAAGTGTGACTAAGGAACGCTAACCCAGAGAGTTTCTGGGTTTTGCTCAAGGTCACAGTAATGTTTTAGGGTGGAACTAGCATGGCTCTTCACTCCTAAGGTAGTACTCTCCTACAAAAAGTGCATCCCCATATCCATCATTAAATAATTCAAACCAATTTAGTTGTAGAACTATTGCATAGATTATTTTTCTGTCTATTAGGTGATTGTTTTTATTATTTGAATTCCTTTTTCATTGTCTTCTAAAAGCACCTATTACAGAAAGGAAGCAAGAAGTTTGGGCCACTTTTCCCAACACTCTACTTACAGTACTTTAGTATAAACCCTAATATTTGAAGGGGGTATTCTTAAGTTCCAGACCTATCTTTATTTTCTGGCCCACATAACCGTGGAAGAATTGTGTAAACAGAATTATACTGTAAGTTCAGTATCCTAAATTAAAGAAATATGTTTTAATTATGCTACAAGAATTTGTCACTTTTTCATAGTTTTTTTTTAACCAAAAGTACATATCTTTATTTCTTTTAGGAATTCTGGAACTCAGAAACAACTGTTGACACCTGTTTTCCTTTTGGCAGATGACCAGATAGAATCAGCATTAACAACATGCAGAAAATGCGAAATGCAGGGGAAATGACAAATGTGTCAGATGATTTAATATCAAGTAAAGATAAAGGTTAACAGAAATGATCTTTTTCTCTTAGATTGCAAAATAAGCTAAAAGTGCTTTTTGCCTTTGCAAAAATATTTTACAAAGCAGGGCTTTAAAATGAAGACAGTGTTTTTTATGTATGTTCTCTAAAAACACTATTTATACACCTAACAGTCACACAACAGTTTTGATCGATGTATGTTTAATAGTAAGTGGGGGATATTTAAGCCCAACACTTGGGGAAAAACTACATAATGATAATCAGATGATGAATTTCTTCCACTAGGTTGAGCAGTCATAATCAAACCTGAGAATGTTGCAGGTATAGGCTCATCACCAGTCCTCCTTGCTCTTACTTGTCATCAAAGGAGCTTGGTGGCAGAAGAGGGCAGATGAGCATGAACCCAGCGTCATGTCGACTGGCAAATCATACTAGCTATTGCCCTGCACTCATTTTTCCTTCTTCTCTTTAATGAGGATATCTTAATAACATTCTCCTAATTTCAAAAATAATAAGCAGCCAATGCAGATAATTCAAAAATGCAGAAAAGCACAAGGGAAAAATTGAAAATGAAAAAAAAAAACCCAAATCGTCACTGTGCTGACTACTCAAATACAAGATCTTGGTATATCATTACCGTTAAGTCCTACCGTATATTGTTTGTACTTTTCTTTTTCAGTTATGTTAAAACCAATTTCTCATTTCAATACTCTTCTACAACATCTCTTCAATGGCTGCATATGCTATTCCATTATATGCATATACTATAGCTTACTTAACCAGTGTACAATAATGAGAGATCTAGAATTACATTTTTGCAATTATGAATAATATCAGCACATTAATTTTTATTCTTTGGTATTCTAACTTTAGTTTCAAATAAGAATACCAAGCAAAAGGAGAACAATTAAGGAAGAAACATCTGCTTTATTTTTATGAATGAAAACACTCATTAGAAAAAGGGTTATAGAAGTTATGAAAAGTGTCTTTTGTTAGTTCAGTGCAGTTTGAAATAATATTAACTTAATCATTAAATTAGCTCTTGTTTACTAAAAGAAACTGGTATATATTTTTTCAGTCTCTGAGTTATGGTTCTACCATGTAATATTTTCTAATAATATCAGAAAAATTGGCACATTTATTTTTGCAAAAGTTTTTATTATCAGGGATAGCTCTAAAGTTTATACAAGAGCCTTCTTCAGCAACCTGTCAAATAGAGAGGCACTAAAGTTGGGCTTTAAGTGAAACTGGCAAAAAGCTATAGCCCTTCTTAATTTCCTAATGACAAAAGGAATTAATAAGAGCCATATTCTGATGCCATTCTTGCCATACAATCTATGACATTGAAACGTTTAGTAAAATGGAAGCATTTAAAAAAATTTAACAGGAAAAGGAATAGAGACTGTTCAACTACAACATCTGTTAACGGTGTCTAGACAAAATAATGCAGTAGAGCTCTACTCAAACATGGATTTAAGGAAAAAGGATAAACCCAAGTAAATACATATCCCAAAATATAGTGACAACACCAGAGAACTGATTTAAACCATAAAATGTCTGAATTTGTTTAGCAAACAAGATTCTTTCTAATGATTTTATTATATATAAAACTATGTCCTGTGCTTTTTCTATCCTAAAAAAACAAGATACCTCACTTTACTACCCATTTTTATGGACACTAAACTATATGAACTGAATGAACACACACACACACACACACACACACACACACACACACACATATTTCTGCATATCTATAAAACCTTCCTTTACTACCTTGATGAGTTCCACTACAGTCAATTATCTTTATAAACTAGAACACTGTGAGTAGAAATGTTCCCATATTAGAATAATTACACAGGTTAATAATTTAATATTAGATGCTATTACTCTGCTGGGCAGGTATATTTCATAGCCAATAACACAAAATCAAGAAACACATCCAAACCAAGACCACCTTTGCTGCTATCTTTTAAGAAAGAAAATATTATTTGTTTTCCCTGGAATTAATTTCTTGACTCACAGCTGTAGTAACTTCCATTTTTCTTTCCCCAAAGCTAATATAAATTCCACATATATTATGGGTCAGAACATAAGCCTTTTGAAAATTATATATAAACCAGCTGTTTACAAGTTTCTGTTTTTGTTTTATTGGTTAGATGCAAGTGGGTTTTTACATAAGCCCAGGAATACAGAGAGAATTCTCTATAGCCACATCCAGCACACTGTGTGGTATAATATTGCACGAAAAGTACATATTGTTTTCAAGATCAGAATCTTTAAAGCAGATGCACATTATGATAATCTGATAATAAATACCCAAACAAAGCGGTACATTATCACATCTTTGAACACTTTTTCCATTACACAGATCATACAAATACATTGTGAATTTTGAAATTAACATGACCAGTGGATAATGGTGTCAGTGGCACTATAATATTGAAAATATAAAAAAAACCTTGTTGCATTTCTTCTCAATTTAAAGATACATTGATAGCATCAATTTAAAAAATGTTATATCCTTTGTTACCAGAATACATCTCCACAAGCAACCACTGTTTAAGACACTAAAATCCCACATCATCATATATATGCCTATATATAAAGATATAAGTTAAACTCATACTTACTGATTTTGCAAAAGAGTTTCATGTTACAATGACAATTTCTTAGATTATGTGCATAGTGATTTTTCTTTTTTTTTTTTAAAGATTTTTATTGAAAATATAGCAAACATATGACATTATATTAGTTTCAGGGATATGCTATAGTTGTTCAACATTTATATACCTAAAGTGATCACCATGATAAGTCCACCAATCATCTGACACTGTACCATGTTATTACAATATTATTGACTATATTCCCCAGACTGTACATTGCATCCCCAAGACTTGTTTTATACCTGCAAATTTGGACCTCTTAGTCCCCTCCCTTTTCCCCTCTTTTTTAACTTTATCAATAACAGTTGACATTCATATTATTTTATATTAATTTCAGGTGTACCTCATAGTGGTTAGACATTTATATAATTTAAGAAGAGATCCCCAGACTTGTCTAGTACTCACTTGGCACTATACATAGTTATTACCATATCATTGACTATATTCCCTATACTTTACTTTATATCCCCATGACTCTTTTGTAACTACTAATTTGTACTTCTTAATCCCTTCATCTCTTTCACCCTGACCCTCAACCTCCTCTCATCTATCACCCCAACAAATCTGGTAACCATCTGACACCATACATAGTTATTACAATATTATTGACTATATTCCTAATGCTGGTGATGAACTCCTTTAGCTCTTTCTTGTCTGGGAAGCTCTTTATCTGTCCTTTGATTTTTAAATAGGAGCATTGCTGGTTAGGTTTTAGGCCCTAACTTTTCATTATGTTGACTATTTCATGACAATCCCTTCTGGCCTGCAAAGTGTCTGTTGAGAAATCAGCCCACAATCTTATGGGGGCTCCCTTATAAGTTACTAGTTGCCTTTCTCTTGCTCCTTTCAGGATTCTCTCTTTGTCTTTAAACTTTCCCATTTTAATTATAATGTGTGTAGGTGTGGTCCTGTTTGGGTTCATTCTGTATGGGACTCTCTGTGCTTCCTGGACTTGTATGTGTATTTTCTTCCCCAGGTTAGGAAAGGTTTCAATCATTATTTCTTCAAATAGGTTCTCAATCTCTTGCTTTCTCTCTTCTCCTTCTGATACTCCTATGATGTGAATGTTGTTATGCTTGATGTTGTCCCAGAGGTCTCTTAAACTACCCTAATTTTTAAAATTCTTTTTTTCTTTTTGCTGTTCCAATTGGGTGTTTTCTGCTACCTTGTCTTTCAAATCACTGGTTCAATCCTCTGCTTCATCTAGTCTGCTGGTGATTCCTTCTAGTGCATCCTTCATTTTAGTTGTTGTATTCTTCACTTCTGACTGGTTCTTTTTTATGGTTTCTATGTCCTTTTTTATGCTTGGTATCTCTGTTGAAGTTCTCACTAAGTTCCTTGAGTATCCTTATGGTTATAAGGATGTGTTTTGAACTCTGTATCTAGTAGGTTGCTTGCCTCTCCATTTCATTTAGTTCTTTTTCTGGAGTTTTCTCCTGTTCTTTCAGATGGGGCATATTTCCTTGTTTCCTTATTTTGGCTACCTCTCTGTGTTTGTTTCTACATATTAAATAGATCTGCTATGTCTCCCAGTCTTGTTTGGGTGGTCTTATGTAGCAGTGTCCTGTGGGGCCCAGTGTCACAGTCTCCCTGGTCACCTGAGCCAGGTGCACCAGGAGTGTCCCTTGTGTGGCTTGTATATGCCCTCCTGTTATAGTTGAGCCTTGATTGCTATTGGCACGTCAGTAGGTGGTATTGACCCTCAGTCTGACTGGCTGTGGGGTTTGGCCACGTCCACAGCTTATGGGCTGTTTTATGGGGGACTTACCACATGGACCAGGATTTACATGAATGGGCTCTGGTGCCAGTTAAGACCACCACTTAACTGTTTGTGCCAGTAATTGGGGTAATTGGGCAGTGCTCAGCTGTTAACTGAAGCCAACCTCCAAGTTATGTTGGTTTTGGGGCCTCTTGGGAGGAGCTCTGGTGCAAGCCCAGGCTACCCACTACCTGGTAGGAGATATAAAGCTATCCATGATTATTCACTGCTTGTGCTAAACCTGGAGGTGCATGGGAGAAGTCATGCTGTGAACCGAGGTCAGCTGCTACCAATACCAGGCCTGGGGTAACTTCGCAAAAAGGCAGGACACCTGGAGGCCTGCAGCCACCTGCCAGCTCTCTTAAGGTTCAGATGCAGATAAAGCCTCATGCATTACACAGGTTGGGTGAGGCAGGGTTGCAGGGAGTCACTAGAGTAGGAAGAATTGTAGTCACCAGGTTAATGTAAATTCTGGTTTGCTGCTAGTACTAAGCCTGGAGCTACTCGGCAAAAGTCTCAGAACACACTGCAGCCAGTCACTGCTTGCCTGGGGTCTTCTGGACTCCAATAGTTTTCCAAGAAAAAGTGCAATGTGGCTGTGCATGAGTTGGGTGGGGCGGGGTCCCAGCTGAGTCAGCCAGATAGAGCAGAGGAGCTCGCGAGGCCAATCTGATTCAGATTTGGCCTGTGGGGGAGGCGGGCTCAACACAGGCAATATGGCACCTGTCTGCTGGCTGCACAGAAGGAGATTCCTCACCGGGAATATGCCGACTGTCCTCAGGTCCTCCTCCTGAAGACACATACCTAAGTGTGCCCCCCGTGTGTCTCCGAGGCTTCCCAAGTCACCGCCCCTCCACCGGAACACAAGGTGAGTGCCTGTGAGTGAGTCTATGCGCAGGCCGTTTAAAAGGATGTCTGCGTTTCCCGCAGCCTTCTATCCCACTTGAACAGTAGGAATCCCCACTGTTTTTCACAGCCAGATATTGTGGAGGCTCCTCTTCCTGGCACTAGTACTCCAGGCTGGGGAGCCTGGGGTCCCCTGTATCTCTGGGGAGAAACTCCACTCCTGATTCTCAACTGCCTCATGGAGGTTTGGGGCCTGTTCGGCATCTCCACCCCTCCTAACAGTATTGACGTGCTTCCTCTTTATATTTTTAGTTATAGGACTTCTGTTTAGCTAGACTTCAGATAGTTCTCCAGGTTGATTGTTCTATAATTTAGTTGTAATTTTAATGTGTTCATAGAAGGATGCAGGCATAGTGTTTATCTCCTCCGCCATCTTGTCAGGGTTTTTCATGTGCATAGTGATTTTTTTCCCTCAGCCTGCTCCCAATCCTTATGTTCTCTAATTATATAAAATATTAACTATAAAATCTGAAATAATTCTTATATCTTGATAATACCATAGTTTAACACAAAAGTGATGTATTTTTCCTTTTCCGTTCTCTGAAAACCACAAAACTCTATTAGCTCTCTAATCTACAGGAAGCAAGATTTTTAATTTTAAAGAAGTATTCCAAAATTGTAATGACATAATTGGAGGGATTCTGTATGAAAAACAGCAAGAAACTTAATTTCTACTCTTGCATTCTCATTAAACTAAAGATTACATAGATTTCAAAGTGAATAAATGAGTAAATAACTATAGAATCCATGTAGTTTGTAACTGTTGACCTGGCGTTACATAAACTGAATATGAATTCTAGGTGAAGAACAGGGGAAAGGGGAGTTTATGGATGTTGACTGTCTGTGCTCTCTTCTATCCCAGGTGTTTGTATATCTCACCTCAGTTCATCCTCATGTCTCTATAAGGCAGATATTACACGTTTCATTTAACAAATGTGCAAACAGAGGTTCAGTGGTTTGGTGCAACTTGCTCCTAAGTGACAGTGCTAGGAGGGATTCGTTTCCTCATGTGTTGAAGAGGGATAATAATGCTGCATTACCTATTTGCCAAGGTGATTTAAGAATCAAATGCAATATGAAACAACTTTAAACACTATGTGGTGTTCTACAAACATAAGAATTAACAGAATAAAAAACTAGGTGTTATTAGCAATAAAAGCCGTAACCCGTACTCCACTACTGTTCCTTCTCCTTTTCCTCTCCATTTGTTCTTCTAAGCTCTCTCCTTTAATTCATCTCTTCCCTCCCCAGTGAAGATCCTTCTTCCTGGCAGTTTAAAATTTCCCAATAGGAGTACTGAGCTTAGACCCTAGAATGCACCCTCTTTATTTCCTCCAATTCAGTCTTTAACTCACTTTAATAGGGCTTTCCTCCACTCCACCCCACTGAAACCACCAGTTTCTTCACAAACGCTTTTGGTGCCTTTGTTACAATTAGGAAAAATGCATCCCCTCCTCTTAGGGATGATTTCAGGAGCTGAATGCAGGCTGGTGTCCTTGTTTGGTTCACAACTTGTACAACTATATTTGGCCAATGAACCCTGTTTTGGCAAGTTCGTTAATGACTTCCTACTGGCAAAATCCAATGGACATATTTTAGACTTCATCTTACTTAAGTTCTTTGTGACATTTTACACTGTTGAGAATTCCTTCCTAGAACCAACCTCCCTTCCAAGTGAAGCTGATACCAATGTCTCCTGACTCTTCTCCTAAAGCTCTGGCATTTGCTCTTCGTCTCCTTCATAGGCTCTTCTTTCTCTGGCTGCTTCTAGGTTCTATCTCTCATAAGCGTCTTTTTTCTCACTCCACGCTAATAATGAGCTACTCATAAGGTGGCACTGTACAGGGTTTGGGCTAAGTTCTGTGCAGACTGTAACCTCTGAGTGCAAGGAACCACCCAAACTCAGTCTTTGGTGGAAGAGTTAGAGCGCTCTGGGAGCAAGGCATGGGTGTTCCTCCCATTTTCATGGTTTACCCCACCTCCTGTGCACTACTCTGCACACAATTATCCTAATGTCCTCCAGCCATAGTGTGGGGAGAGCTGGGGTGACAAACAGCATTTAATTCATCTTCATAACTAACACTTGTCACAAGACCTGGCACACAATAGGTATTGGAGGAATGTTTCATCAAATTGCCTGAATCATTCTAGCCATACCACTTTGAGTTGCTGAGTGATCTAGGAAAAGTCACTTCAGACTCTCTGCGCCTCAGATCCCTGAGAAATAGAGAAAATAATAACAATGCTTTCCTGGGGAGGTGATTTTGAGAATAAACAAATATTTTTGAACTTGAAAGTGTTATACAAACGTAAAGGTTAAAAGATTAGGAAATTGCTTCTGTGTTGTTCCTTAACAAATGTGCCTATAGTGTAATAATTTAATGATAAAAGTTTCAATTTTCTCACTGACAATTTTTTATTCAATGAAACAGATAACATAAATGGTAAGATTTCATATTATTTTTTACGGGATTCAATTAAGTTACTTCCATCATGAATCAAACAATTATAACCTTTTAACAGTTCTGTGTTTCCTGAATTCATCCTGAGATTGAAAAATGTGCTCACTTCTGCTCCGTTGTTTTCCTGAATAATACGTGGAGCTTATGGCTTCTGCTCTTAGATCCATGTTATTGACTGAAACTATTGCCATATGGCTCTTGTTCCCACAAATCCTCTGAATTGTTCTCATCAAGAAGACCAAACTTCCTTCTGCTAAATCTAGTAGACACACACCTTTAGACCTTGTCTTACTTGGCCAACGTAGCAGCATTTGACATAGGTGACCATCTGTCTTCATTGAAATGTTTGCTGAGCTTGGCATCTGTGACCTTGTACTCTCCTGATTTCCTTCCACATTTAAAAAAATTTCCCCCTGGGTTCTTTTTTCTGCATAATTTTTCCTTGGGGTTATGTCCTGGGATTTTTTTTTTCCACTCTACATTCATTATGCAGGCAATCTCATGCACTCTTAGGCTTTTACTCATGATTTATGTTGGTTATTCTCAAATCTCCTCTCAGTCTAGACCAATCTTCAAAGCTTCACACCCAGATAGTTAACTGTCTTCTTGACAAAACATGTTGGATGTCCACACACAATTTAAACTCAACATGTTCAGAACTGAACCCCTCATCTTCTCCCTACCCCGGCTACTCCTCTTGTTGTATTCCTAGTTTAATAAATGGGCCCATGTAAAAGTTAAGATTTAATGCAGGGAAACAATACCAGTCTAGGTGTCCTAAGCAGAAGGAAAATAATTCAGGGTCTCTGTACATGCTATTCCTCCCACCTGGAATCCTTTCTCCATGCTCCAACCCCTGGTGCCCTACCATCTTTTTTCAGTTAAATCCTACTAATCCCAGAGTTTCTAATTTCAATGTAAACTAGTCCTGGAAAACTTCCATGACCCTCAAAGTCTGAGTAAAGTGCCTTTCTATGTGTTTTGTCAGAAATTGGTCATAGATAGTTTTCTATCATAGATGCTTGTCACATTTTGTTATAATTATAAGCATGTCTGTCTCTCTCACTAGGCTTTAAGCTCCATACAGGCTGGCACCATATCTGCTATGCTTGTCTTTGCATCCACGACTTCTAACACGATTGCTGGCATAGGCCATTTTGTGCCTCTACCCTTGTTTGTGCTGCTTCAACTACATCCCTCACCTCTCAGTGGCACAAATTTTCTCAAGCCTCCTGATTTTGTGCAGTTGTTACGTGCATTATAATTTTTTCTTTAACTCCCAGATGGAATCTGTTCCTTTCTTATTTAAGATCCTGGCCTTTCTTGGGGACTATTTGTTTGTAAGTAGTAGGAACTCATTTCAATTATTTTCTGTGAAAGGTGAAGCTTTATTATTAGGATATAAGCAGCTATGCTCAGATACAACCAAAGTGCTGGCTAAAATCTTGAAATATTTACACAACAGTTGGTACATAGCGCCTGCCTGAGTCTTTAAAATGGCCAATTCAGCCACCACAGCCATTCCTTCTCAACTCCTCCATACAAACAGGAGCTAAAGAATTCATGCCTGGAGTACCAGGGAGTCTCTGGTACCCAGCTCCAGCACCATCCGTAGTGGTTACCAGGAACTAGAGCATAAAAAAGACTCCACCCAGGGCCGCATGGCCTCTTCTTGTCTCTGCGCATCTGCTTTTAGTTTTTACTCATTGGTATCTAAGTCAGTTCATGCTGCTATAACAAAATACCAGACTGGGTAGCTGATAAACAAAAGAAATTTATTTCTCACAGTTCTGGAGGCTGGGAAGTCCAAGATCATGACACCCCTATGGTCACGTTCTAGGAACGGCTTTCTTCCTTGTTCGTAGCCAGTCCTCACTGTGTCCTCACATAATGGAAGGGGCAAGGGAACTCTGTGAGGTCTCTTCTAAGGGCACTAATCTAACCGATGAGGGATCCACCCTCATGACCTAATCACCCTACCAAGTCCCCACATCTTGATACCATCATCTTTGAGGGTTATGATTTCAACATACAAATCTGAGGGGGATACAAACATTCACAGCATAGCACGTGTCTATCACAACTTCTTATTGCATCCAGAAGACATTGACTAGCATCTGTAATTGCTGATTTAATTCCTGGGAGAAAAAGTCTGGCTGAGAATGGGTGTCAATCAGTGGTCACAGGGCAGGTTCAGATATTACAGAAATTATTGAATGTGTCCAAGTCTGTGCCTGAAGTGAGCAGTTCTCAGGAAAGGGGCCTGGACTAAGCACTCCACCAAAGCATGTCTTCTACAGGCCACTGATCCCTACCCAGGCAGCTACCATATAGCCTAAACCACTTTATTGCACTTAGTTTTTTCAGTATAGCTTTCTAATGGATTGTAAGCAGTTTGAGGGCAGAGGCTATGCCTGATTCATATTTTTATGTCCCCAGTGTCTAGGATAGCGTTTGGGTGTTCAACACAAATGGGTGTTCAACAAACATTCATTTAATACACGGATAAAATAATCGAGGGGGAAAGGGTCTAAAGTAATCATCTGTTCTAATTGTTTCCTTACGTGTGTTCCAAGAAGCAATATTCTTATAAGACATTTTATATTAGAATTTGGCAAACTTTTTCTGTAAAGAGCCAGATAGTAAATATTTTAGGCATTGCAGGTTCCATATGGCCTTTCTCACATAGTCTCCTTTGTATTATTTATTTTTACACAACCATTTTAAAACATCAAAAACATTCTTAGTTCAGGAACTGTATAAAAACAGGCAATAGGTTGGATCTGACACACGGGCCATAATTTTCTGACTCCTATTTTACATGATCAAATAAGTTTGATGTAGCAGACAGACAGAACATTGGTTCCCCAAAGATGTCCGTGTCCTAATCCCAGGAACCTGTGCATATATTACCTAATATGGCAAAATGGATTTTGCAGATGTGATTAAAGGTATGGGCCTTGAGATGGAGACATTATCCAGATGTACCCATGTAATCACGGGGATCCTTATAAAGAGTAAGGAAGAGGATTAGAGTCAGAGAGAGAAGGAGAGAGTTGAAGATACTACACTTATGGTTTTCAAGATGAAGGAAGAGTTCACTAGCCAAAGAATGCAGCCAACTTCTAAAACCTCGAGTAAGCAAGATTTTGCCCCAGGGCCTCCAGAAGGGTGGCAGCCATACCATGCCAACCTATTTGGACCTTTGACCTCCAGAACTATAAAATAATAAATTTGTATTGTTTTAAGCCACTAAGTATGTGGTAATTTTTTACAGCAGCAATACGAAACCAATACATTTGGAAAACATGGAAGAGTATATTCCCCTTCCTGGATATTCATTATGTATGTTACACGTTTTAAGAAATCCTGGTAGGTAAAACTGTTTACATTCATTTAACAGAGAGCTTTCCAAACTAATTTTTAACAGACACTCTTTTAGGCTGTCCAGCACTAATTCTGCTATCTGTAACCTAGTTACTTTTATGGAAATCATCCCTCACTTATCCCATTGCATATAGTTTGAAAGGGGTTGACTCCATTTCCAGAAATAGGCATGTGATTTATGTCAGTTTGCAAATTCACCCCCAGCCACAGTGTCTGCTCAAGGATGGACACATGACCCACTCCCAGTGAGTGGAAATCAAGCTAAGAAACTTTCTAATATTTATTGGGGAAGAGGCCTTTTCTTTTTATATACATTGTTAAGACAAGGGGACTTGGAATTCCTAGACCTACATGGCTCACAAAAGAAGCCAATAAGGAAGCAGAAACCAGAGGTGGAAAGTTGTATTAATTTTCTGTTGCTGCTATAACAAATTACTAGAAACTTAGTAGCTTAAAACAATACAAATTTGTCTTACATTTCTCAGTTCTGGAAGGCAGAAGTATAGTACAGATCACTGGACTAGCAGGGCTGTGTTTCTTTCTGGAAGCTCTACAAGAGAATTCATTTTCTGCTCATTTGTGTTGTTGGCAGAATTCAGTTCCTTTGACTGTAGGACCAAGGTCCTCATTTTCTTTCTGGCTGTTCAGTAGAGGGTTGTTCTCAACTTCCAGAGGTCACTCTAATCCTTGGTTTGTGGTCCCCCTTTTCCATATTCTAAGCTAGCAACAGCAGGTTAAGCCCTTTTCATGTCACCTTTCTCCTCTTCCATTTTTAAGGACTGTGTGATTAGATTGGGCCCATGATAATCTCCATCTCAAGCCTTAATCACATCTGCAAAGTCCCTTTTGCCATGTAAGGTAACATATTCACAGTTTCCAGTGATTAGGGCTTGGACATCTTTCGGGAACCATTATTCTACTTAATGATATCATTCAAACCAGGGAATTGGCCATGGCAAAGGCCAGCTCTACCCCTGGACTTTTTAGCTATTGAGAAAATAAATCCCATTTTTCAATTAAGCCAGGTTGAGTCAGGTATTTTGTCACCTGCAACTTAAAAAGCCCTAACACATAATTTGACTTGAAATTCCTGCTTTTTTATTGCATGTATTTATATCCCAAAGAGCTGCTGTTCTGAAGCACGCTCTTTGGGAATGTTGATTTTTTCCCCCCAACTCTCTAATTTTATAAAGGAAACCAAGCCCCAAAGAAGAAAAAAAGTTTTCCCAAGGTCAAAAACTTCATTCCAGAATCGCAGTGAATATCCAAAGTCCAGACTCTCAGTGCAATTGTCTATATGAAAACTTTCACCAGCTTTATGGATGTCTAGCTTCACTTTCAATGGCCAACCTCCACACCTCCTTGTACGAAGACATGCCCAGTCCCTACCTGTGCCCCAGCAGGCTGACATCTGGATTTTATTTCCAATTACAACTACTGCTTTTCTGTCTAGTTAGAGGAAGTCAATTGAATACTGTCTGTTGGACTGATTATTTGTCAACTCATTTATTCATTCTTTCTTTAACAAAATTACTTAGTGGCATTGATAAACCAAATTTCCATCTCATATTTGTTAGTCATTGAACCTCCACATGTTACTATGTCTTTTCTTTTTAAAGAAATGTTAAAAATCTTTAATAGCAATATTGTCATCTTCCTGTAGACAAGTGTCTATTATTGTTATATTCCTGACAATCTGGGCCAAGGTGACCTTGTTCAGTTCCCAATGGGGAAAGGTATCTGTTTCCTGTCAAGGATGTAAGAATGTACAATGGATAAAGATTTCTAGTTTCTGGGACTGAGAACAGCTTAGTCTCAAAGCCACTCACGAATTGCTCAAGAGGTGCCTGTGATGTTTGATTCTGTTCCCAGCTATCAACAATAGATTAAAGAAATGAAGTAATACATTAGCATTAAATGACTTTAAGAATTCTCACAAAGTTTCTCATGGTTAAGAAGAGATGTGATCCACAGTCAAACTGATTAAGTTTAAATTCTTATCCCATCATGTATTAATTGCATGATTCTAAGCAGGTTACTCAACTTCTATAGTCCTCAGTTATCGCATCTGTAAATGGGGTAATAATGCCTTACATCTAAGATTGTTGTGAGGATTGAATAAGGTAATACACATAGGACGTCATAGGAATGGACAGACTTTTTGAGTTCTCCTCCGGATCTTATCACAAACGGGACATCTATAACCCATCAAAGGACTCTCTGCTCATCATGCAGAACAGCTAAGAGACTCATGCAAGGATTACTTGAAGGTGCGCAAATTGGCCGAACAGGGGAAGAGGGAAGGGAGCGGAGTGGAGTCACAGCCGCATCCACGGCTTTGGAGACGCGGCCCACACCTTTGGCTGGGGATACATGGCCCGCACCTGGCGCTGTGGAGATGCGGCTGACATCGCGGCTGCAGAGATGCAGGGGATCCCACGACGGAACAGAGAGCACAAAAGCCAGGAGGTGGGCTCTTTCCCTGCATCCCACAGCTGACCTCTCCTGCCGAGGGGACAGCATATCCAGCATTTGAGGCAATAACCTCAGCTGAGACCACCAGTTGGGCCCTAGGTAGGACAAAGGACACAAATTCCATACCTGGGCCCCTCCCCCCACTCTTCCAATCTTACCCCTGCCCTTCCAGAGACTTAAACTGGCCCCTGAACTGAGGAGTAATGTCAGATTACAGAGGAGCCTTAGTGCTCAGGCTCTGGGAAGACCAGTGTGCAGCTCTGACCCAGGGAAGAGGCTGGGAAGAGTGTGATTTTTGATGGACTAGGAGAGAAGAGACTCCTCCACCCCCAGCCACCATCTTTTCTGGGCTGCGGGAAGAGTGTGACACAGCTGGGCTGGGAGAGAGAAGACCCCTCGATCCCCAACCCCCACCCTTTCTGGCCTGCCTAGGGCAGGGCAATTACAACTGCAGAGGCACTCCCAGGGATCAGCAGTAGGCAGCAGACACAGCTCTAGGCTTTCAGCAGCTCAGAAATCTCCCGCCTGTCACACACACACACACACACACACACACACACACACACACAGACACTCACACACACAAGAAGAGCCCTAAGACTCAGGAAAACTGGGCACAGGGCTGGTGGTGCTACTCTCAGTGTGCATATGTGCTGGCAAGAGCAGAAACTGCACTGACTTTGTAGAAACTACCATCCAGACCCCTCAGTCCCACTCATCTAAATCTGCAGTCCCAATGTCTGGGAACCAGGTGACCGGCTCTACCTGCACAATACACAGAGAACACTTTGGTACAGCAGAGGACAGCCTGGAGATTACTTGGTGGGCTTAAGCCATGACTGTCGCTGCTTTTTTTGTTTTGTTTTGTTTTTATATCTTTGATATCTTTGCCTGTGTTGAGTGTGGGTTATCGGTTGTTTTTACATGTGAATGTATTTGATTTTTTCTTTATTGTTGTTGTTGTTGTGCTTGGTGATTTGCTTAGTTCTGAAATTGACCTACCAGGGCCCAGCTTAAGAGGCACCAGATTCAACACACCCAGAGGTCAACTCCAGACCAAACGAGAGTACTACCAAGTTTGACCTACAAGTGACACACCCAGAGGGAATTGTCTACAGGCACAAGAGCCCATAGAGGCCAAACCTCATTTAAGTGGTCAACCCTCACGCAGCACACCCTGCTGTGGGCAGAGCCAAGTCTCACAACTAGTCAGCCTAGGAGTCAACCCCACCTACTCACTAGCGAAAAGCAATTAAAGATCAAGTATAACAGGGCAATATACACAACACGAAAGTCACCTTCAGAGCACACACAGAGAGAAGAAGGTAGTGGTGCAAGTCAAATATAAAGGACACATCCTACATAAGATAACCCAGCAAGAACTAAGAACCCTAGGGGATTTACCTAATACATCGAAGCAAACACAGAGAGTCAGCCAGAATGGGGAAACCAAGAAACATGTCCCAAATAAAAGAACAGAAGAAACCTCCAGAATTGGAACCAAATGAAACAGAGGTAACCAACCTGTAAGAGACAGAGTTCAGAACACTGATGATAAGAATGTTTAAGGAGCTTAGAGATGACATAAAGAAGGATAGAGACATCATAATGAACAACCAGTTAGAACTAAAGAACACAATTACTGAAATAAAGAACTCACTTGAAGGAATTAACAGCAGGTTAGATGAAGCAGAGGATAGAATCAGCGACTTAGAAGATAAGTTAGCAGAGATCACCCAAACAGAACAACAAAAATAAAAAATAAAAAACAATGAAGATGGTTTAAGAGATCTCTGGGATAACATCAAGCGCAACAACATGCACATCATAAGAACACCAGAAGGTGAAGAGAGGAAGCAAGGGATTGAAAACATATTTGAAGTAACAATGTCCGAAAACTTCCCTAATCTGGTGAAGGATACCAACATACAAGCCCAGGAAGTACAGAGAGTTCCAAACTGGATAAACCCAAACAGGTCCACAACAAGACACATTATAGTTAAAATGGCAAAGGTTAAAGACAAAGAGAGAATCCTAAAAGCAGCAAGAGAAAGACAGAGGGTTACATACAAGGGAACTCCCATAAGACTATCAAATGACTTTTCTGCAGAAACATTGAAGGCCAGGAGGGAGTGGCAGGAAATATGCAAAGTGATGGAAAATAAAGTCCTACAACCTAGATTGCTTTATCCAGCAAGGCTATCATTTGGAACAAAATAGAGAGCCCAGAAATAAATCCATGCCTATATGGCCATTTAATCTATGACAATGGAAGTAAGAATTTACAGTGGGGTAAAGACAGTCTATTCAATAAATGGTGCTGGGAAACCTGGACAGACACATGCAAAAAAATGAAGGTGGACCACCTCCTTACACCATATACAAAAATAAATTCAAAATGGCTTAAAGACTTAAATGTAAGATCTGAAACCATAAAATTCCTACAAGAAAATATAGGAAGAAGCTTTACAGACATTACCTGGAGTAAGATTTTTACTGATATATCCCCTCACGCAAGGGAAGTAAGAGAAAAAATAAACATGTGGGATTACAGCAAACTAAAAAGTTTTTTGACAGCAAAGGAAACCATCAATAAAACAAAAAGGGATCCTACTGAATGGGAAAAGATATTTGCCAATGATATATCTGATAAGGGGTTAATATCACAAATTTATAAAAAACTCACTCAACTCAACTCCAAAAAAACAAACAACCCAATTAAAAAATGGCCAGAGGACATGAAGAGACATTTTTCTAAAAAGGACATACAGATGAAAAAATGCTCAACCTCACTAACCATCAGAGAAATGCAAATAAAAACCACAATGAGATACCACCTCACCCCAGTCAAAATGGCTATCATCAATAAATCAATAAACAACAAGTGCTGGCGAGGATGTGGAGAAAAGGGAACCCTTATGCACTGTTGGTGGGATTGCAAATTGGTGCAGCCACTATGGAAAACAGTATGGAGGTATCTCAAAAAAATGAAAATGGAACTACCTTATGATCCAGCAATTCCATTCCTAGGTATGTATCCGGAGATCTCCAAAATTCTAATTCAAAAAACTTTATGCACTCCTATGTTTATTGCAGCACTATACACAATAGCCAAGACATGGAAACAACCGAAATGCCCATCAGTAGATGACTGGATTAAGAAACTGTGGTACATTTATACAATGGAGTATTACACAGCCATAAAGAAGAAAGAAATCTTACCATTTGCAACAACATGGATGACCCTAGAGAACATTATGTTAAGTGAAATAAGTCAGACAGAGAAAGACAAATATTGTATGATCTCACTTATATGTGGAATATAAAGAAGATAATAAATGAATGAACTAATCAGAAAACATTTTGGAGACATAGAGGAAAAACTGAGGGTTGCTAGATGGGAGAGAGGGGTGGGGATGGGGAGAAGGTGAGGGGATTAGAAAGCCATGGGGTTAACCACAAGATTGCCATGGGGTTACAAAAGTTAATTTGGGGAATGTAATCAATAATGTTGTAAAGATTTTGTAGGGTATCCGATGGACACTTATCTCATTAGGGAGACCACCTCAGGGATGATGTAGATGCCTGATCACTGCACTGTATACCTGAAGCTGAAGCTTAACAATAATGAATGCCAACTACAAGTTTATATATATATATATATATATATATATATATATATATATATTTATATATATATACATACACACACATATATATACACTTACAAGAAGCAGAGTACAGCATTAGGAATAGAGACAGTGGAAATGTAATGGCTGTGTGTGATGTCAGAGGGATAGTGGATGGGGGGCAGGGGGTTGACACAGTGTGAGGGATATAAATGATAAACGTCTAAGTATTACTTTGTTTTGTGCACATGAAACTAATAAAAAAATAAATTAAAAAAAAGATAATACACATAGAATACTTGGAACCACATCTAATTTGTAGCAGCACTCAATAAGTATTAGCTATTTATTATTGTTGTTATTATTACTTAATAGTAAGTTCCGTGTCTATTGTGAATCAAGGAAGGAGATCAACTGTAAGCTGAAGCAAAGGAAACAGTAGTAGGAACAAAAGTAGATATGTCTACAAGTAGGTCACTTAGAAGAAAACAAAAGGAAGAAGCTTAAGACCACAGTTTTTTTTGTCCAAACCATAAGAAGCACATCCTTCCACTAAGCCCCATCTTTGGGTTTTCCCACACAAGCGGATTAGATTCTGTGGCTAGAAAATACGAAGTTGAGAAATTCTCTGGTTATTTCTATAGGGAAACAACATTCATGATTACAAACAAACCAAAATAGAAAAGAGCTTTTGCAATCAGACCCATCAGTAAACTAGGACAGCCAAGAGTACATTTCTGGTTGACTAAAAGAAAGGAATGTAGGCACCATTTAGATGGCTATGGTCTTCACCATTATGATAGATGCTTTCTGCAACTTTTTATTTAAAAACAAATCAACATGAATTTTAAAATGTTAATTTAATTTCAGACAAAGGTAGAAGTAATATCTTCACTAAAAATTTGTAAATGAAATGCTTCATTATATTTGTATTTCTCATGGAATAATAAAGTCTTTAAACTTTTCAAATGAGAATTCTTAAAGTATATAATGAATTTGGCATTAAAATGAAAATGAAGAAATATTTCCAATTTTAAAGGCATGAGAAAAGGAGGGAAATCAAGAGATGATTATCAATCATTGCAGGACAAACTGAGTAAATAATTATTCCAAAAATGTACAGTTGCAGCTGATAGCAAGTGCTGTACAATATAAATTATTGTCTTTTTAGATTTTACTTTTAGAAAAATTAAAATTTAACTTTTTGGTTAACATAGCTTGATATTTACATGATAGAAAAATAATATACTTAAAAACTTAATCGTGATGCCAAAAGTGCAATGTTTTCAATTTTATGCAAATAATAATAAAACACTATGGAACATTGGATAGAATATCTTTTTTAAGCCAGTAGTAGCTCATGAGAAATCTCAATCAAGCAATCATTTTTTTGTATTATTGAAATATGTTTATTCCTTATAGCCCATTAGATAGATGCAAATGGGATGGGATAGATTGCGTTTCTAGAATTGAAATACTAAATCAACACACAGCAAGGCCATTATCGCAGAATCCCTTTGGAAATGCAATTCCTGTGTGACACCTTAACAAGGGATCTTCTACTGTATAGCTAGCCCCCAAGTGATCCTGGTCTCCTGGTATTTACACCCTTATGTTGATTCCTCCCATACTGAATAGGGTTGACTTGTGTGGCAAATACGATATTGTGCAAATGACAGAGAGTGATTTCTGAGTCTAGGTTATAAACATTGAAGCTTCTGTCTTGTTCTCTTGTATCACTTGCTCTGGAAGAACTTAGCTGTTATGCTGTGAGGACACTCAAGCAGCCCTATGATGAAATCCCTGATCCAAGGAACTGTTCAGACTTGAAAGACCCTAAGCCAGAAACACTATGTAAACCACTTCTGAATTCCTGATTGGGGAAATTTGTTACACAGCAAGAAACAGCTAACATCCACTGTCTTCAAAAATCTGAACTGTGGTATATCTGTGGCCCTGGTTTCTTTCAGCTACTATTCATACAATTAGTAACATCTTCCAGGTTGCAATGATGCTTGCCCTTCATAATGTGAAATACTTTCCACCAATTTCTAATTACCTGTTGGTTTTCAGCCTCTGTTTCCTTAGAGATTTACATTTTACCATTTAGCCTAATAGATAATTTGGTGAAACTTCCAGAACAACCATTTGTAACATCTGATCTGTCATTATTGGTCAAAAATTATTCACCAGAACTAAATTAATGGCAGAACTAGACAAACAACACAGGGAAGTGCCATTAAAGATAACAGAATGGCATATGAATGTTCACTGATTGAAGGCTGAGAATGACATTCATCATTATGTATGTGTTGGCTGTCTGGCTATGAGAAAAACTGTATATTTTTATATTTATCAGTCAGGGCAGGCTAGTTTTTGCTGTTATATAAACAATCCCCAAATCTCAGAGACTTTATAAAATGTAGATTATTTCTTGCTCACTCTAGTTATCCATGAGTTGACTTGGAATATTGCTCTGTATCATCATACTTCAGTCTAACAGAAAAGCAGTTTGAACATTTCCAGTCACCAAGGCAGAGGGAAAAAGCTATAGCAATTTATACTCACTTTTGCTCAAATTCTATTGACCAAGTTGTCACATGGTCATGCCTAATTTCAAAGAGGAAGAGGAAATATAATCCTATTGTGTGCACAAGAAGAATATTTAGTCAACAGCATGTATGCTACAATATATGTACAATTTAATATCAAACATTTCTGAGATGAATGCATTATAATAAACCATCACTTATGTAGACAGTGTTGTATAAGACAGGCCTATAATGTGACTCTTTCAGGCTGAGATGGGAGAGGGTGATATGGAGATAAAATGCAGTGGAGTGGACCCAGTCCCTATAATATTCTCTTTGATTAAATGCCTACCTTCCTTGGAATAGTCAGTACTAGGTGTAAGTTGGGTTAGTCTCCTATCCTTGAACCTCTGGGAAAATGTGTTTTTCAAGTCTGGACCATGTTGAGTTTGGCATATAGTGAGCTTGGCCATTTTCCAACTCTCTGAAAGCCCTCCCCCATAAATTGTGGCATTTTCTTCCATTGCAAAGTTCATGAGTCGTCATAATACCAGCCATATGTAATATCTACCCTTAACTCATGAACACGGTTACAAGAGAAATGTATTTTCTTTTCATATTTATTGTCCTGAGATAGCTGGTAATTCTTAGCTCATATTTTTTCTCTCTTGGGGTCTAATTCTTTGACTTTACTTCTGGTTTATTTTCTTAATTTTATTTGTTCACCTTTCTGTTGAATTTTTTATTAAGACTATAAATATATTTTTCATCTTCAAAAGTTATTTCTTTTATTGTTGCTCCTTTTCCATAACATTCTGTTTTTGTTTTTTGGACACAATATATTCTCTTATATATCTGAAGATATCGTAAGGCTCAATTTTGCATTTTTTCTCCGTTCTTTCTGTTTTTCTTTAGAGTTTTTGTCTATTTCACAATGAATACTTTCCTTATGTGTCTGGTGATCCTTAGTTGGCCAATCATATTTTAAGAATAGGATGTTATAAAGCTAAATGAAAGCTATGGTCAGAGCTTACTGATGGTTAAACTTCACTATAGGGGAATTGACTGGTAAGTCATCCTTGTCTTAGGGGAACCCCAAATCTCAGTTTATATAGGTCTTTCCTTGGGGACCATTCAATTTATCCAGAGAAGTACCTTGAAATTTCCTATATAGGAAAGCATGTTCCTGGCTGCCAACATTTTGAAGAAAAAGATGGAGGATGGAGGTTTTACAATTTAGTATCTTTTTTTTATTTATGGCCTGTGTCTTAGCCTCATCCTCTGCTAAGCCTGGGATCCTTGAAATCAGAGCCATCATAGTTAATTTTCTGTGGAAAATAACCTCCTCTCTCTTGCTCGGGAGAGGGTAGTTGTGTGAGTGTGTGTGTGTGTGTGTGTGTGTGTGTGTGTGAATGTGTGTGCGTGTGTGTGTTATGGGTGTTTATTGTATGTGTGTAAGGAAGGAGGTGATCTGGTAGTTCACCTTGTCTGTATTCAGACTTCCCACCACTCCTCTAGTTTTCACCCCTGCACTTCACCCTCCCTTCTGCATTCAATCTCTCAGAACTTTTTGGCATGCCTCCTGGCTGTGTCCCTCTGATCAGCCTATAGTTTTCTAACAGCTTGTTTTCCAGATAGCTGTTGAAATCCCATGTTCACTATTTTTGTCTTTCTCATTTTCTTTTCTTATAGGCAAATTCCTTTATTATTCTTTTGCTATCATTTTGGCTGAGTTTGTGGGAGGACAAGAGATAAGTGCATGTAATTAATTCACCATTTTAACAAAGAGTCCCTTAGGTTTTTTCTCTATAAGCATCAAGGCAATCAGAACTATTTTATAAGAGCCTTTGATCCTTAAATTCTTTTTCTCCCACAATTTTGTAAAGTAGAAAAACAAATGTACTTTTTGACCTAGTAACATGGATGAAACATCTAAACAAATGTCCACTGTAAAGTATTCTTCTCTTCAGCTGTTTAATAGTATACCCTCCACAATATTATTACATGATTACGTATTTTTAGAGTTTTGAAAGAAATGTAAAGTATTATGAAATGGATTTAAAATTAGCCTCTGAATAAATGTTATACTATTTTGAATTATTTTTTTAAATGGGCCACCAAAAGATAAAAACAGAAAAAAAATTTGTAAGTAACTTGATTTTTTTCCCCCCAATCTTTTTCAATCTCTCTGGGACCATTTAAAACAATTAGTATTTCAGGATTTCAAATTTGAACATTTCTTTAATATATATATTTGTCAAATTTTCATTTAATAATTGCTGTAAGTTATTCTCTTTGCTTGTCATCTTGTTTTGTACCTAAGGTGAAAGCATTCATGTATGTAAATACTGATCTCTCTGTTACCTCTTTTGCTATAAAAAGGTATTTCAATAGAATGTTTAGAAATATTCCTAACGTGCATGTAAATTTAGACTATCTTCTGATCACAATTGTCAGAATGACACCCTTTCAAAATCAGTTATTTATCTATAATTTCAAATTTCCTAATAGAAGCAGTCTCACAGTTTGCAGCAATTTATGGTTATTAATATCTCGGCAAAATATTTTTAGAACATATTCTGGAACATAAGCAAGTTTTTATCTTAGGGAAATGATAATTTAAAGTATGACAAGACAAATACAAATACAAATACAATAATATAAGGAATTGCTGAGATGAGAAGGGCATGTTCTCAGAATAAAACAATGGAAAGGCACCAAGTGAGGATGTGAAAAGGGGTTTACCAAACTGGTTGCGACTCCTCTGACAGAGGAGACTGTCACTTAAGGAAAATGCCAAGGATGAAAAGCTGAATATCTCCCATTTCAATAGTTGATCATTTCCCCTACTCCCTTTCTGGCCCGGAAAAGCAAATTAAAGCAGACAGGAAATTAAAAAGTGTGGGTTCTAATGGTAGGCCTGCTTTAGTTGGGCAAGGTACCAAGTAAACAATTATTCATTTATTTTGATCTCTAAAGTAAGCCTGGGGAATTACATAGTTTAACACGTTTAGCACACCAGTACCATAGCAATTAGTGTTAACTTAGTCAAATAAAAGTAAAATTTAGCCAAAATGAAATGAAGCCATTTTGAAATAAAAAATGGCTTTCCATTTGTGATAAGCCTAAGGCCCTACAATAGTACCAAATAACATTATCAGTATACAACTAGATCATCTGTTATTTTAGTGTCTAGGTTGAGCAAATCCAGAAAGTCCCCAGGCACTTAGTTCAGGTTACTGTAGATTTAACAACAAATAAGAGTTTCAATATGCTAAAGAAAGAGTGTGTGATATAATAAACTGCTGATTACAACATTGGAAAAAGAAAAGATCTATTCTGTTTAATAACTATTTCCACCCTTTGGATTTAATTTTTATCATAAAATGCTGGTATTTATAATATATTACCTAGAGTTTTGCTTCCAAAGTTGTGATAAAGACCAAAACAGATAGAATCAGATGAGTATGTAAAAGGAAGCAAAATGAAGGGTGACAAAACAAAACAAAATAAAACAAAAAACAGTCAATGTGAAAGACCGTATTTCATCTTTATATTAATAACTCTATAAGGTCAGGACTTTAGGAGCAAGGTAATTAAATTTTGAGATTTCAATCCAGAATATATAGATACAGTTACAAAGCATTCTCAATCTTTTGCTCATCTCAGTATTAGGTAACTAACTACCTGATCAAGGATTGTCTCCCCTTCCCCACTCACACCGACACACGCAAAAGAACACTTGGAAACAGAGCATGGCTACCAGCATCCCATAAATATGATAGCAGATTTCCCAAAAATTGTACTTAGGGTTAGAGGATCCCAACGGTGGAGAATGTCTTAAAAAGAAAATTCACAAAGAGAAACCTGACCCTAAGCTCAGCTATGGGAGCTGGAGAGAAAAGAAACAAAGACCTAGTTATACAAACGACATGAAAACAAACACATGTACAACATTGATAAGCATTTTTCTTAAAGGGAGAAAAAAACAGGAAGGGCTGAAAGTCTCCACACAGACCAATCTGTTTGATGAAAACATATTTCCTTTTTTCTTCTGGTCTCCTCTATAAGACAGTGTACAAAGTGCTCATTTATATTTTCTGTGTTTTCATCCCAAAGCTAGAAGATCAAAGAGTTAATAAACCTCCTTGCTATAGAAGGTCATTACAAAACTAAATGCAGCAATTCAAAGTGGAAAATAGAATGAATGCCAAGGAGATGTTTAACGAAGTAACATTCTAGATGTATTCTTTGAAGAACATTTGCAGACTCGTTTGATTGCTTTAGAGCGCACAGGGCACACAATGCGTCCCGCACACAGCTAACGTTGACTGATGGTTGCGCTCTCGGAGCGGCGGCCAGGCCATTTGGAATCCCAAGTATATTTGATAGAGAATTACCTAATATGGTGGAAATATTCATGAGTATATTTTACATAGTAAACTGGTATTAAAAACTTCCACCTCCCCCCCCACCCCCACCCCCGTCCCTTAGGCCTAATTAAACGTCCAAACATAAGACATGAGTCTATTCATTTGAAAAATAATTTGAAGTACTATTTTTCCAAGAACTGACAAAGTTGGACTGCAAGATAAGGGATTACCTTGATGTTTCCCATTTGCTGTTCAGAGCCTTTTCTTTTCTTTCTTTTTTTTTTGGTCCTTTTTTAGTGCTGACATCTTTAGAATGGGAGCAAATACAGAATATAGAGAGGTAGCCTGGGAAATTGCCATGTTGATTTATTCAAAAGAGATAGGCTGGCACGCTGGTCTTGCACTTCAGTGTGACATGTCAGAATTCACCATTCACAGTAGCCCTTGAATCTCAGCATTAGGACCCATTTGGTTTCTTCCTGGAAAAGAAGCAGCAGAACAGTCCACAGCTTCAGAAGTCTACAACTTCATCTTGCTGGTGGAGCCATGGCTAGGTGTCAACACAGAGGCTGAGGACACAGGTTACTCAGAGTCTCTGAGTTATTTTTTCATTATTTCAATTATTTTTTCATTATTTGAAAACTTGGGAAATACAGGTTGTTTTCATTTTGAGGAAGAGGGAATTCTTTCACAGGATAATTTGTGGAATAGATTAGAAAACTGACAAAGCTAGGTTTTCAGGTAATGATTACACTCAGAGGGAGAGTGTAAGTAAATAACATAGAAATGTAAAGATATCTGAGATTAAGTTTAAGCAATTAAACTTTTTAATTATTTGGGGCAAATAATTGACCTATTTCACCATAAAATGAAACTGTTTTGAAGTACCGTTGAATGTTGTGCTGATGCCAATCGTCCTTTTTTTTTCCTTTTTGCATCAGTGGTGCATGTCACCTTCCTTCAAGACAACCAGTTTGCAGATCTGGCCAGAGGGAAAATTACTAGGCAACAAAATGAAAAGGAGGCATAAGTCAGCCCAGCTCTCTGAACCCGAGGGAAGGCAACTTCCCTCTGCTCATGAAAGAGGACAATTGTGCTCAGTACCACTTATCCGGTGCCAACAATCTGGTAAGCCCTGTATTCAGCGCTATACCAGGGCTACACCAAGGTGACCCGGAGTTTGGGGCTGAGGTCAGGGAAAGGTCAGTGCCTGAAAAATGAAACTAGTCAAAAGGAAAGAATCCTAGGAATGGGTGAGGTTAGTCACCCTCAAAAGTAGCCCAACCCCAGAAATGGCATAGAGAAGCATTTTGTATAGAATCCAAAGTTCTAACTCTTTTAAATAATCCTGCTGGCCCTTGCAAGCTGGTGCTCACATGCTCTGAAGTGTAGTCCTAGGAATCTGCATTTCATTGCTTAAATTCCTAGACTTCTTCCTCTCTTTTATCTCTGTTTTTCAGGTTCTCCAATTCCCTCCTGCCTACGTTTACCATCACCCCAATGTCAAAACTGAAAACCAGCCACTAGGTATAAAGACATCATCACTCTGTTATTTAGCAGGTCAGCTTTCCCTTCCCCAGCATCTTTCTGTGCCTGCCTGGAAAGGTAGAGTGTCAAATACGTGCCTCTGTGATGACGTTTGTTGGTCATGGTATACCATGAGTACCCATTTAAACAAGGCCTTTTAAGGTTAAAGGAACCTTAATGTTTGGAATATTATTTGCCCTTTTCTAGTTTTTCTTAGCTCATTTGATGCGTATAAGTGCTTACAGAGTGTCTTCATTAGGAGAGGCTACAGGATGAACGAACATGGGCTAAGGTTACTCATTTTCAGCCTTCCAAAAAAAAAAAAAAGGACATTTCTTCCCCTAAATGGCAAAATAAAAACAAAAACGTTTCACAAATAAAACTAGAGCACTTTTAAGATGTGAAAAGACTAGGTATACTTAGAAAAGGATTTCCATTTCAAATAGGTAGCCAGAAGCTGATATGTGCGACTAAAATGTATCCTATTCATCTGGGTTCTTTTTCTAAGAAACCCCAAAATCATAAAATTAGAAAGTATTCAATTACCTCTCTTCAATGTATAGAAGGATGGAGGAAGAGATTGCAAGTTCTTTTTGTTTTATATTTGTTGTCAAGAATTCATATAAGAAAGTTAATTTTATAGAAAATAATTTCACAAAATTACTTTTAAGAGAGTCAATTTCCATATATCAATTTCAGTAGGTCATATAAGTCTTTTAATATGAGCTCCTTAGTTTTATTAGTGCATTATAAATTATTTATCTTGGAAAAATACATTAAAAACAGAATTAGAATGTCTTTGGTTTATATAGCTCATAGCATTAAGTTAAAATAGTATAATACATATTGTAGAGAGAGAAATGTAACTGTGGCCTAAAAGAACATTTTTGAGTCAGTTTCACATTAAACATTGAATTGAAAAGTTGACTTATCTTAAAATAAAGCAAGTCACTACATCACTCTGCTACAAGCAAACATTTCGTTTGTAAATAAGGATGAACTGACAGCACTTGAAAGTGTAGTTCATCAAAATCACAACAAGAAACCAAATATTATGAATACATAAAATTTCATGTTTATTTAATATCCATTACATAGCCAGTTCACTGAAACCAGATTTTGTAAAGACAAATAACACTTTTAATGAGCATAAACAATATCATATAGCTGAAATTTATCCTGTATTTTCATGTGAATAAAGATGTCACTATGCAAGAGTTTCAACAATAAAGACCTTGCGTGAATTGGCTTGGCATCTCTCAGTATTTCAAGGTGGCACCATCTCCACCAGTTTGAGAGGAGAGATTAGCAGTTCTGTGTCGAGGAGCTCAGTGTTCACGTTTGCACTCAGCTATCATGAAACCTTCCTCCATTGTCTGAGTGTGATCTGTGTCCAGTGTCCAGTGTGCTCTATATCATGGGTACCTTCTCCGAGGACACATCTAGAACTCAGGATGTGTATTCCTAAGACCCAAAACAAAACAAAACAAAACAAAACAAAACAAAACTATCTAAAAGCAATATGCAGCTAATGTAAAAAGCATCACTCTAGTCAAGAAGCATCAATGATTCTTATTTTTAGATTCTTATTTATTAAAATTTACTGTGCCAGACACTCCGTTAAGCACTTAACGCTCACTGTCTCATAAAATGGTCACAAGAATACTTTAAAATAAGCACTGTAATTATCTCCATTTTATAAACAGAGAAGCTAAGCTTGACAGAGGTCAAGGAACTTGAATGCAGTTTCACAGTAAGTAATAGAACCAGAATTCACTTTGTGGCATTAAATACAGCCTAGGGAAGACCACTGTGGATGAGCTGATAGTTTCCGCAAAGCCATTCATAACCCTTTTCTGCCTTGTTTTTCTTTATTATGGAGGTTGGAAAAGAAACATTTTTGATGTTCTAAAAAGACCTCTTTCTATCTTTCTGATAATGTTTTTATTTTTCTTTCAATTTTTACATTCCAAACCACAACACAGCTTTCCTTGCACCTAGCAGTGACCATGCGATAAATTCTGACCAATGAGATGTAAGGTGAAGTTGCTTGCTGGGGCTTTGCAGAACATTCTTTAAAAGAGACAGACTCAGTTGTATACCGTGTTTCCCCCAAAATAAGATGGGGTCTTATATTAAGGTTTGCTCCAAAAGACGCATTAGGTCTTATGTTCAGGGGATGTCATCCTGAAAAATAATGCTAGGGCTTATTTTTCCGGTTAGATCTTATTTTCGGGGAAATACGGTAGTAGATCTCTAGTTAAGAGGATAGATCTCATGTTAAGTGTTCTAGCCACATTAAAAAAAGAAAGGAAGGAAGGAAGGAAGGAAGGAAGGAAGGAAGGAAGGAAGGAAGGAAGGAAGGAAGGAAGGAAGGAAGGAAGGAAGGAAGGAAAAAAGAGGTTCCTGATCTCTGCACCCTCCACCTTTGTTCTTTACCTCTCCTGGTTTATTCATCTTCAGATTTGTTGATACATACGGAGGAAAAATCCTTTCCGCTAAGCCCTGTTAATTTGGTACACATGGCTGACTATACTGATTACCTAAGACTGCTTTACAGGCATGCCTTGTTTTATTGTGCTTCACAGATATTGCAATTTTTACAAATTGAAGGTTTGTGGCGACTTTGTGTTGAGCAAGTGTATTGGCGCCATTTTTCCAGTAAGCTCAGTAAATAGTTAGCATTTTTTTCAGCAATACAGTATTTTTAATTAAGTTCTGTACATTTTTTAGATATAATGTTATTGCACACTTAGACTGCAGTGTAGTGTAGACATGACTTTCATATACACTGAGAAACCAAAAAATTTGTGTGACTCAGTTTATTGCGGTATTTGTTTTATTGTGGTGGCTTGGATCAAACCTACAATGTCTGCAAGTTATACCTATACAAACTTTTGTGACTTATTGAGATTGAGGGAGCAATAATTAGTAATATTAGTTAAATAAAAAATAAATGACTGAGTCGTATATCTTAATTGTGGTATATTCTGTAGCATGTTTCTATGATTAAATTAATGTTGGCAGAGTTTCCTTTTATTTGAATACTAAACACTAGCACATCTGAAATAGCTGTCAGTTCTTTTTGTCATAAGTATGCAGGTTAGAAAAATAAGATAAGCCCTCTGGGCTATGTGTGCAGAAAGAATGGCTATAGCCCTCATCAGACGGTTCCAAAATCTAGAATAGAACTCATTGTTGGGCTCAACAGAGAAGGGAATAAGAAAATCCAGGAGAGAAAATAAGACATTTTTAGAGAAGGTAAAATTCTCAGATTTAAAAAAAAATATTTTTTTTCTTTTAAGTTGAACAAAATCCACTTTTTAATCCCACTGCCCCTGTTAATGATTGAAAGCCCATCTCCAAAACTCAGAGTGTGTGATCTTAGACCCGTTGTTTCACCTCTCTAAAACTAACAATTATTTTCTGTCATGAAATCAACATTTTGTAACCTATCTCATAGGATGGTTTTCAGGATGAACTAAAACAATGAATGTGTGAATTTTCTATATTGTGCCTGACACATAAAATACATAGATTTTAATTCTCCTCCCCTGCCCACGCAGTTCACCATCACTCATGCCTTTTGACAGAAGGATGACTTTAAAGACTACTATCCAATCTCTGAAAGCATTTTTTTTTTTTTCACTTCATAGCCCAGTCTTCCTACAAAGATAACATTTGGCTGGACACAAATATTAGTGAAAGAAATATCTCCTGCCAGGATGTAAGGTTCCTAAAGATAGTAACCATGTCTTATCAATGTTCACATTTCTCAGGAACTTGAGTTTCTAAATAATTTGCAGTTAGGATATCTGAACAGAAAATAATTTTTGAGCCCACTATATTGCCATTTAATGTTTTATCAATCCAAATGACTCATCTTTTTCAAGGTACAATCTTGTCAGCATTTACTATCCATTAAGCACAATGTTTGAGGACCTCTAAAGCAATTGTGAACAAAGGGAAATCCATATTGTGGATGATAACATGAAGGCATTAAAAAAAACACAAAAACGTCTTATAATAAGATGGTTGTTTACTGTGAACTATTCACTAGGATAGGCACCTTTATACATTATCACTAATCCTCTCCACAACTCTGCAAAATGGATGTCGTTAGCCCCATATTACAGAAAGGAACACCAAGGGTTAGGGTCTTGACTGTCACTAATAAGTAAATTCAGAGTGCCTTAACTAGAGTTTGGCTTTAGATCTCTCATATTCCAATGTCTGAGCTCCTTGCTCTCCATATACTGCATCCCAGAAGATGTGAAGATGATGAATTTCTGGAAAAAAGAAAAAAAAATTAAAGGAAATCATACATCTAGCTTGGTATAAAACAAGGTTTTGGGAACATTAATTATTTAGATCTATAAAATCAAAATTATTTATTGCTAATAAAAAAACAGTGCTAATGTCTAATATTACTATTGCAACATGGAAGTATCATTTAATTTTCACAAAATTTCTGTGAAGTAGATATTATTATTACTTCCCTGTGTGAATAGATGTTGAAATTCACAGGGAGAAATGGTTTTCCCAAGTAACAGACCTTAGGCCCACACCCTGATCCCATTACCTACTCCAAATGCTTTTCCACCATGCGGCCACATTCTACTCTCCATGATACTATGCCTGAATTTTAGTGGAAAAAAAGGACAAAGAAAGGAATGAGGACATGAAATAATCATCATCTTTGGCTCGTCTTTCTTTCATTATCTAAAATGCTTTCTGCTGAGCAAGGATTTTTTTTTTTTTTTTTTTTTTTAACAGGGTGTCTTCTGAGAAGTCATTCTGATAAAGTATGGATTCAATAAAGCAAGTCTTCCCACTGAGCATGGTTGGGCGAGTATTAGAGTGATTTTCTAAAGGTCTTTAGTTCGTGCTTAGTTTTCAGTGTGTCCTTTTTCTCCTTCTTAACGTCTGTTTTCAAAAGAACAGAGAGAAATCACTTTAAGGGCTAGAATAGCTCTGGGGTATTTAACAGGTGCTGGAACTCATGTCTAGGTCACCAGTTCAGTTCCAAAGATATATGGTTCTCTCTTCTAACCTATGACTTCAAGCAGTAAGACCAGACCAATATCTTTAAAATAGTATACTGCATCATAAAACCATTCTTCCCTACTTTGATTTAGAAGTGCTGGTGATGAATCAACTAGGATTGTTACCATTGAGAACTAGCAGGGCAGTACCATCATTCACTTCAACGACACATAGTATGTCTCTTGTGCTATTAGAAGCAGGGCAATTGGATATAAGCAACAAGGTAAGGTGAGACAGCATATATTAATTTTAAAAAATTCTTTTTGAGTTTGAGAAAGGGGGAGTTAGGATGAGCAGCAGAAAGAGCAGCAAGAAGTAGTTGACAAAGATGAAAGATAATAATGATCCAAGTTTGGACTAAATTAGAAAGATCAGGAAAAATAACCAAATGAGTCAATAGCTAAACCATGGGAAGGAAAGAGTCAAATGCCAAGTGTGTCAACTTTGAAAACTAGGGAACCCTGGACAATAAAGGTGAAGGTCAAAGCAAAAGGCAGTTAATTCAGCATTCAGTTACTCTTAATTACCTTTCTGATGATCTTTAAATGTTAAAAACATTGTGTTCAGGTATTATTAAAGGAAAAATGCCTGAATCAGGAAGACTCACTAATATTTATAGATAATATCCTGGTCCTGGAGTGGACGAAAGAGGTAAAGATGTCCTTCACAGCCCAGGATTTGCAAAAGCTTTTTTCTGTTTGGCTGTGCCATACTTTATATATTTCTCATTTTATTCCTTCTTGAACCTCTGTTTTACTGTTGTGAAATACCCTATTAGCAAGAGTAAACACTTTTATTTCACTGTTCTCTCTAACAAATATTTACTAATTTAATCTTTACAACAAATCTCTGAGGTAGGATCTATTATTATCCCCATTTTTACAGATGAGGAAACTAGTATAGAGAGGTCTGGCAACTTCCCAAGCTTATGAAGATAGTTAATCCTAGTAAAGCTAGGATTCAAACTCAGGCAGTCTTCTCCAAGACCTTGATCTTAACCACTACATAATAATGTCTTGCTTAAATATTGAATGCAGTTAAAATACTTTATAGTCTTCTAAGACTAAAACTTCAGTACAAACAAAGGCGTAGTTATGTTTCCAAGTATTGAGTGTCTCCATAACTGACCTGAAAAATAAGTTGTTTTTTATTAAGAAACTTGATTTAATTCCTAATCTATTTAGGTATGCAAATTATATTTTTCAAAAATAAAAAGAAAATGTTTTATCTGCATGATATTAGAAATACAAAAATTTCACACAGACTCTAAAATTGTAATATTTTAAATGGCTTTATTGCTAATGGGACACCTCTTTGAGGTAAGTCTAGTTTACAAATAACAAAAAACTTCTATATTTCCACCATCATTCCTGGGGATTGTAAACACTGTTTGTATTAATGAAAATGCTTGTTCAGTTGGTGGCATTACAAACAAGGAAGCAGAGGCTGTACTTGGGAGCTGAACATAAACATAATTGGAAAAGGTGATGATGAAGTAAACCATATTTACACAAACATTTGAAATAATGGTTCATGAGTCCTGCAGAATATTTTTCCCTTTTTAAAACAATCATACGCAGTACCTCATTGGTTTATTTCTTGGCATTTTATTCATGCTATACATCTTCCTGCTGGATAGGAAATCAAGTCCATATCATCACCATCTTTCAAATTAAATTTATCTCTCTTGCTGGGTGCACAGATGAAGTAAAATCTACAGATTCCTCAATTTATTTCATTATTTTTTGAAATCAGAGTTTCAACCAGTGGCAATCAGAATGACAAACACCAAAACTTCATGGAAGGGGGAAGATGTGCATGGGAGCGTGTGTATGTGTGGTTTATCCATGTGCCCAACCAGAGATTATTTCAGTGATGACAAAAATTGGGAATAGAGACTGGTAAATATGCTCTCTCTGGGGGGAAAAAAATACAAATTTAAAATGAGATGGACTTTCTGTTTATTGCATATTTATTTATCAAGCTCATAGAAAACCCAAACTCATTTCAAGCTTCTTGAAAAGTAAACCAAGAAATGATTAAGCATCTCTGATAAAAATGTGCATATATGGCTGAAATGCTGAATATCACAGATGAAAAGGAAAAACAAAAACTTCCTGCACTTTCAAAAAAAAGAAAAAAGAAAAAACTATTCTGACCAAAAATCATTTCCAGGCAATCTAGGGAATAAAGTGTGAACATATTAGCCTGAGGCTCTTCTAAAGTTTTCCTGAAAGTTGCCCACCTCAAGTTTCTATCTCTGACCTTACTAGAAGCATGAACTTTCCATCTATATATCCCAGACATATACTATCCAAGAAGACACCAGCATGAAGTACAGTGGAGTAGTGGTTTTCAAAATGTGATCCAAGAACTCCTGGAGGTCCATGAAAATACTACATGTAGCCGATGGTTGGTCTTTGTATTGCATAGGCTAATTAAGTATAGGTGGCAATGGCCATCCTCTTTGTTCTGGTGTGAGCTAATAATTTACTTATGATATATAGTCAAATTAGATGTAAGCACATTATTGCCTCATCCAAAAGAGCACCAATTCTGATGAATTACTGTAACGGGTACAGCTGGAGTAGGAGGGTTAAGTAGTGGATAGTTAGGCTTTATCCAAGCAGCCTGAGGATTGAAGTTTTTTTCTAGTCATGTTCTTGGACAACCCTTTCTGTGACATCCTGAGATTTCCAGACTATGGAAAATGTGATAGTTTACTGACCTTGTATTCTATTAGAAAAATGTTTACACATTCTGAAGATAGGTTTCAAATGACTATATGCGGTACAACTACCACTGGAATGATTTCTCTTAATTTTGAACTTTAACCATTCCCATGGCTATAGTAGCTCCCAAAAGTGAGCATGATTTGTAGTATCTTTAGATTGCCTTCCGGTACATTAACATATTCTTCCCAATCTCACATGGTAGCACCTTATGGGCAAGGATTACAGCCTGCCTTCCTTCCTTCCTTCCTTCCTTCCTTCCTTCCTTCCTTCCTTCCTTCCTTCTTTCCTCCCTTCCTTCCTTCCTTCATATACCCAGCACCTTAGAGTCTCTCCATAGAATCAATTTGAGTGAATGCATGGAGATACCTAAAGCAGATGATTTGCTATACCGTGATATTCAGTTACCTCATGTAAAATTACTATCATAAGGAAAGTAAAAACAAAAACAAAAACAAAAAATATAACCCAAATGCTTTTTAAAAATGTACAACCACCTCACACCAAATGTGCCAAAATGTCTCGTGATATACAGGGCCCTTCTGTGACAACCTCACTACCCTGCATAATCATTTGCAAAGAGCTCTACTCTCATATCGTCGCATCCCTGCCTCACATACATGATTCTATGTAAATTTAAATACCTTCTCTCAACCCCAAGGTTTAGACCCACTAACCAATTTCATGCAGTTTTGTAATAGCATCTGTACTGTAGTTCTCAGTAACCTTACAACATGCTCTTTCATGAGCACCAATGTTCTTAAGAAAGTGACCAGTCTATCATCATTCAGGGCTCCTAATGTCAGCTCACTTCTCTATTGTCACCTTTCTGTCCCACCAAAGGTTGTGGAGGAGGAATACTATGAAAAGACTATTTATGCCTGGTCATTGAAGCAATTAAACAATGCATCAGACAAAAATGATATCACCCTCTTAACAAATTAAACTCCTTAAAGGACTGAAGGAGAGAAATACAATTTGATGAACTTTGACTTCAAATTTGAGTTTTTGAGATATTCAGCTCCTAAGCTTAAAATCTTCAATGTTTATACTTCTGCACTTTTTCGTGTTTCTTCCCTCTCTGTGGAATGTTTTTCTTGCCTCCTCCAAGACAGCAACTCAGTGTCAAGTCAGTCTCTAGCTCCCCAAGCTGTAGACACTCCCCGAGCAGCTTCCTGATTTTATACCATATCAGTGATTACAGCCTTTATGGGATATTTGTACTGCTGTATTCATGGCACTAATTTTTACTTAATTTGTATCTTTAAATTAATTTTTTAAAGTATGTTTAACTTAAATGTGTTTTAAAAGGAAGTTTTGTGTCCCTGCCATAAATAGATAGTAAACTGGAAAAATTAATTTAATGAGAACCATACAATATTATTAAATTCTAGCTCTACATATTTTCCTGAAGACTCTGAGCCTGAGGCTTGCCTTCTATTTCTTGAAAAGTGTAGCGAGTTCTTTGTCAGCACCAGCCTGCAACTTTCTTCTTGATATAATTAGAAGTCTCAAAAAACCTGAAAGGAAGTGAATTTTCTCATTGTGTCATTCAATATCAAAATGCCTCCTAAAATCATCTTATGCACACTAGCAGCACACACCCCTCAACCTGGGAAACACTGGGTTGAAGATTGTCCAAGACCTCTGCCAGCTATAAGAATTTATTGTACTGAAAACCAGTAATTTCAATGTATAGACACGAAAAAGACACAGACATATATGCCTCTTGGAAAAGCTGAGCTACAAACATCTTGTGAGAAGAAGAGAAGACTCCTTTCTACTCCATGACTCTGGGTAACTTGTTCAGGCACAAAAAGGTAATGAGAAAGTGTGAATAAGAGCAGGAATAAGGATTCAACTGGTGAACTTGATTTGGTTGTTGCAAAACACCTTCATCTAGCAATCAAATTGAAATATGTTATTAAAACAGTCAAAACTATTTTCTGCAGAGTTGAAAGGCAAATGATGGGATCGGTATAATAAAGTAGCTATATTTTGGTAAAAAATTGATGCAATTTTGGTAAAAATGTCAAACACTGAAGCATCTTTAACTTGTTCTAACTACACAGTGACCATTTGCATAATAAAAGTGAATGTTTTAAAATGGAAATGAATAGTTATTTCCATATATTATTTTTTTAAATAAACTTCTGGAGCATTTTTTCCCTGTTTTCAAAAAAGTTTCTTTTTTTAATTAAAATTTATTGGGGTGATAATGTTCAACAAAACTACAAAAGTTTCAAGTGTACAATTCTACAATACATCATCTATATATTGCATTATGTGCTTACCACCTAGAGTCAGTTCTCCTTCCATCACCATATATTTGACCCCCTTTACCTTCTTCTACCATCCCCCCTCCCCCATTGCCCTTTGGTAATCACTAAACTATTGTCTGTGTCTATGAGTTTTTGTGTCTTTGTTTGTTTTTCTTGTTCCTTTGTTGCCTTCAGTTTTCTATCCCTCATATGAGTGAAGTCATATGGTTCTCGACTTTTTCTGTCTGACTTATTTCACTTAGCATAATAATCTCAAGATCCGTCCATGTTGTCCCAAAGGTCAATATTTTATCTTTTCTTACAGCAGAGTAGTATTCCATTGTATATATATATATACCACATCTTCTTTATCCAATCATCTATCGAAGGACACTTTTGTTGTTTCCATGTCTTGGCCACCGTAAATAATGCTTCAATGAACATCAGAGTACATATATCTTTACGAATAAATGTCTTCAGATCTTTTTGGCAGTTATTTCCATTTATAATTTTGTTTGTATTTTTTTTCCTGTAAGCTTGAACAATCATACACAGAGTAAAACCTCAGTTCAAAAGCTCTTTCTCCTTTGTAGAGTGCTGCTAGAGTTATACAAATTACCAAAACTTAGAATCTTTTTGTTATCCAGCATGAAGTAAAATGAATAATTAAAGCTAACTCACATAGAAAGTAGCAAAGGAAAATCAGTGGGAAAGATCATTGTTATTTTTTTATTTCTACTGCAAGCATAAAACACCATAATGGCAATTGAGATATCAACAGTTTTTAATAATCTGTTTTACTTGGCAGGAATACCAAGGAGTTCCATCCATATGCCTGGGACTTAGAGGTAGTACTTTTCATGAGATTAAATTTGGTGCTAATCATTTCACATGCTCACTTCTGAGTGAGAGATAGGTGGCTCACCCTCACCAAACGCAGCCTGAAAGAAAATTACCACAGTTCCTGATACTGTAAGATAAAACTTTCAGTTAGTGCAAGCTTCCGCTGCTCCCTTATGCCTTCACCTACTAAATCCCTACTTCCCTCTGCTTAGAACACACCAGCCAGGCCCACAAGTTTCAAGGCAAATTACCTAGAGTATCTGCAAAACCAGATGTTGGCTTGGGATCTTGAAATTCAGGGCTTGGTGTTTTGGAGAGCAAAGGCCTGGGAACCAAGAGACCTGGATTCCAGGTCCATCATGGTGTGACATTGAGCAACTCTATTGTATTCACTGCTTTTCAGTGTCCCCATCTCTAAATGAAAGAGTGAGAAGGGATCTATATAACCATTTCTTGCTTTAACATCCTATGATTCTAAGTCCTATAGTGTTACAGGGATATCTAGCACTAAAAATAATGTTCAATAAACTCCAACTCAAAGTAGCAGCCCAGTCAAGAGGTTTTAAAAAGAATAGGCAGCATAAACTCTCATTAACAAGTCATGCATTTTATTAAGGAATTCATAATAGACCCACAATTAGACAGATACTGTATTTCCAATTTGCTGGTTAACTCATTGACTCTGCTATATACTGACCTTCAGAAAGCTGGAGAATGATAGATGTGGACCTAACCATTAAGTAGTTGATCTTCAAACATACCTGCATTAATATTAATATTTTATTGATTGTATTTCATTTTAATTGCAGTGTGGTTAAGATTCCAATGAGATAAATATCTTCCTTTATGTGAGCACCCCCAGAGAACAGTAGCTTTGAAACATTTATCACAAAAATAAACAGATTATTACCCAACAATTAAGCATAAAAATGTCTGTGAGTGACTAGACTAATATAGGCCTTCGTGTAAAACTGGTGATTTACATCAAGTTTCACAGGAAGAGCATGTTTCCACAGATATGCAGAATACCCCCAACCTAGAAGGGTGGCTGAGAAAATGCACCCAAACTTAATGATTACTTTTGCATAATAGCTTCGTCCTACAACATAAAACTAAAAGCCAAAGATTATGTTTTCCAAACATTTTGTCAAAATCAAAGGAATATGTTTATTTACTTTAAATTTGAGTCAAAATGTGATTATTTATAATCACACAATTTTAACTCTAATATTCTTCTCTTTTACAAGAGCAGTAGTCTGACTTTAAGAAAGGTAGCAGGTAATAGTAATCTCAGTCAGCCAACATCTGTTGAAATTCGTCCATTCTATATACGAGTAGGTAAGTGGTAAACTCCAATAGGAGTCTGGCTCAGCTTATTATTAAAGTTATCCCAGAGAGGTGCTCTTCAGTTTAGTGGAGTTCCTTCTTCAGATTATTCGTTCAGCAAACTACTGGGGCCCACTATGTGTCAGGCACATCATAATCTTCCCAAGTAGGTCCCTTATCACACTGTATTTTTCCAATGCATCAAATATAAAATATCTAGTGACTCAAGCTTGGAACCATATTTCAGAGGCTGACTATCAACCATACAAAGAGAAGAGAAAAAGAGGTCTGAAGCTAGAAACCATGACAAAGTGTTCAATGCCTAAGACCCCCAGGTCTTCAACTCTGCTCTGATTCCATTTCCTGAGTGACATACTTTTCCATGCATTTTTCTTCAGTGAGAGCAGGCAGCATCACAGAGTAAGAACACTGCCTCCGTGGTCAGACAAATTTGCTTTTGAATCCTCACTTCCCCACGAAACAAGGTGTGGAACTTGGCAAGTTTTTAAAACCTATTTAAGCCTAAGTTTCTTCTCTGAGTTGGAAATAATAATACCTACTCAAGGTTGCTGCAGGGATAGAATGAGATAATGTTAGTAAAGCTCTTAGTACTGCGTTTGCAAATGATAAGCACTCAGGAAAGTATAGCTTCAATTTAATCTTGTCATTAGCAGAGCATAGAGATGATAGATGAACTAAGATTTATTAAGTTCCAAGTACTCCTTGGGCAAAAAGAGGTTCTAGAAATTACCCTTTCCCTTTCTCTCTCCCCACCCTCCCCACCTCACCAGTTTCTTCTTTATGAATTTGAGAGCTAATTCTCTAGCTTGTGTACCGTCTCTCCCTTCATCTCTTCTTTCTAATTCCTTGTGATTCATTTTAGAAATATCATTGTATATCAGCAAAAGCATTAGCAGAAAAAAAAAGAGAAAAAGACAGTAGAGATTCAAATCGATACCTTAAAGTTTATTAGTAGATATTTCTAAGGGGTGAAATTAATGATATTCATCCTCTTGACTTATTTTTTTTGTATTTTCCAAATTTCTACATATAAAGAAAAAACATATTTTAAAAAGTATTTGTGTGTGTGTTCCCATATGCATGTGTGAGTATACAGCTGGAGGAAGTTACTCATTAAACTCAGTAAAGGTGTGGTTGGTTGTAGGGGATTGTCTGAAATAACTACAGCATGCGTGAGTACTAAAAGAAAATTATTATAGAAAAAAAAAGAAAGAAAGGAGAGAGAGAAAGAATAGAAAGAGAGAGAGAGAGAGAGAGAGAGAGAGAGAGAGAGAGAGAGAGAGAGAGAGAAAGGAAGGAAGGAAGGAAGGAAGGAAGGAAGGAAGGAAGGAAGGAAGGAAGAAAGAAAGAAAGAAAAGAAAGAAAGAAAGAAAGAAAACAGGATTCAGACTTAACAAATTTCCCAGAAAATAAGACTGGGTCTTATATTAATTTTTTCTCGAAAAGATGCATTAGGGTGTATTTTCAGGGAATGTCTTATTTTTTCATGTACAACAATCTACATTTATTCCAATACAGTCATGTCATCTTCTGGAACAGATAACATACTAAATGCGTCCGTCTGGCTGACAATCTTAACTGGGGCTTATTTTGGGGGTAGGTCTTATTTTCAGGGAAACATGGTAGTAGACATTGGTTTAAATCCTAGTACAATGACTTAGTAGCTGTATGACCTTAGTCACTTCGCCTTTCTAAGCCTCATTTTTCTCATCCATAAAATGGGATGGTAGTACCACTCTTCAGCAGTGCCTTGAAGATTAGATGAGATTGCATGTGTAAAACATCTCTGATATATGGCACAAATTAGAGCTCAGATATGTTACTTGACTTATAACCTGAAGAATATCTGAATGCTTTTTAAATAAAGAATTAACGAGAAAAATTTAGATAAAAACTCTTGCACTAATTATAACTATCTAATGCATTTGGATGTTCCATCCGTATCTGAAGTGTAACATGGTAAAACTAAACATTTTTCTTCATAGTTCCCTCCCAAACTAGCTCCTTTTCTTATGTTTATAAGTCCTATTCACGAAAAGATCCATTTTATAGTTCCCTAAGCTAAGAACATCATTTCATTCCAACTCCTGGTTTTGCAATATTCGATCTGTTCCTTATTCTAATTGAGGTGTCCTCTGAAATATTGGTTTGATTCCACTTTTTGTCTCTCCTTCAGAGTTTCTCAATTATGGGACTATTGACATTTTGGGTTAGGTTATTCTTTGTTGCAGGAGGGGGCTGTTCTGTGCGTTGTAGAATGTTTAGCAGCATCCCTGACTTAATGAAAGTGTTCCTAGATATTGCCAAATGTCCTCTAGGAGACAACGTTGCTCCCAGTTGAGAACTACTGCTCTCCTTTGCTCATGTACCATAATAATAGCACTCTGGGGTTACACCGTAGGTCTACACAATACTAATAATAGTAATAATGACTTTTTAAAACATTTATTCCCAAATTTAGTATTTGATTTTTAAAATTATAATAATGAATTGCCATGTAATTTCCAGATAGTTGTACAAGAGGATGCAGAATGTGTGGCATTCATATCTCAGATAATCTCCAAATAGGACAGTGCTTTATGTTTGTCTTGTTCAAAGGTGTTATTCATTAATAAGTGAAAAGCTCTCCCTCTCCACTAAAGCTCATTCTAAAAAGTAACCATTAAAAAAAAAGCCCTCATTTTTTTATTTTGTTATGTTAATCACATTCATTATGTATTTTTCACATATTCTTGTTGGTTTACATGAGAACACACATTCATTGCAGTGTAGAAGGAAGATGCAATTTGTATCTGATACTGTCTATAATCCACACTAACACATTCACTAATGTGTTCATTAAATGTTAAATAATCAGGTATTATGTTTTTTATAGTGCATCAATTCTTCGTAGATTATTATATAGAAGTTTAAGAGTGTTTTAATGATACTTAGGGGAACTGGTTGGGTTTTTGCATGTCCTGAGAATGCATTATTATTTTTCCCATTTAAAATAATAAAATAAAATATTATTTCCCATTTAAAATAATAAAATTTCTTGCTATACAGAAATTTGTCTTCCCACATGTTTTCAGAAGTGGATTCAATTCAGATAATTAAGAATGCCTGTAGTTATATTACTTGATCATTTACTGTGTTAAGCTTTGTGTTAAATGTTTTATTTATATATAATATATATATATATATATATATATATATATAAAATATATATATATATGTATATATATAATCTCTTTAAAATAAACTACCACAGCAGAGATACCTAGAAGAAAGAATAGAGAATACATGTGGAAGACAGGTAGAAAACTTTATTTAAAAAATTTTTTGAGAATATGTACGTAATTCTGGTTGTTAATCCTGAGATGAGATAAAAATCTGGCCTGTCCTCATTGTAAGGATAGGGCACTCCATTCCCTCATTTTCTATTTATTCCTCCATCCTCTGAATTCTGGCTTATGCTTCACAAATTCACCACTTTATTAAAACACTACTAACCATATTTGTCAATAGCTTCTGGTGATAAACTCAGTGGTTTTCAGTCCCTATCCTATGTGACTTCTTGACTTTTTTTTCAATACCTTTGACCACTTAGTCTTTTTTAAATACTCTATTTTCAAATATATATCCCAAACCTAGATGTCTTCTTGCCTGATCTTTAGACCCTATATTCAACCATACACTGAACATCACAATTTGGATCTCTTACAGTCACACCTATGATTATGCAAAACTGAATTTATCACATCTTCCTCACCCAAAATCTGCTTTTCCTTCTGTGTTCCTCATTTCAATAAATAGCTTCATGATCCAGAGTTAAGACAGACCGGAGGCTTTTTCCTCTCCCTTATCTCTATTATCCAGTCATCAAATCTACCTCTTCAGTAGCTAGCTCTTAAACCCATCATGTTTCTACCCTATTGCTACCATCTTAGTTCTGACTCTTACAGACTTTTGATTATTTTATGCAGTAATTTACTAATTGGCTTCCTATGTGGTCAACTAAGTATTAAAATAAACTGCTTATTTTTGTAAATTGACCAAACACGTATGCTAACATAGATAAAAGAAAATGTGTGACATAGCTGTCAGACCACGCATAACATGGAGCTGGTACGGCAGGACTGCAGGGAAAAGGCAGTGAGAGTACCAGCAAAGAACAAGTGGGCATTAGGTTCAGGTGGGTTGTGGAGGGCAGTTAACTTTAGTTACTAGGAGTCATACAAGAAATGCCAAAGACTGAACTAAGAACAAGAACCAAAAATGAGTGACCATTAAAATCAACTGAGATAATTGACAGATAGAAATCAGGGAGTGGCAGTGAAGGGATTTGTAGGATTCTGCAGAATATCCCATTTCTCATTCAAGCCATTTTTCATGGGCCAGGTGCACACTTTCTGGTTCCTGTTCAATGGTATCTTAAAAGATGTGATGCAGCACCTTTCTTGAAATATATGCTCTCAAGATGTGGGGTAAAATACTTCAATGGTGTATCAAAGTAGATTATTGGATTCAGCCAGAAATGGTCAGTGCAAGGGAATAACTGAGTTAGTTATTTGGGAAAAATGAAAAATTTATGTTTAATTATATGTCTTTGGTATCTCCTCTAACTCAACTTCATCCTAGGATCTCTTAAGGCAAAAAAGTTTGCCTTTATCCCATATTTATGTCTGTACTTATAATATCTGCTTAGGCTTTCCCATAGTATAGTTTTGCTTACTTTGAAACAGAATTTGGTATAATTTGTTCTTGCAACTTTTTACTGTAATAGAGAAAGTGTTGGTATGGTATGTTGGTCTTTAGACAGAACAGTAAATAATCCATAAAAGTAATTAGTTACAAATAAATAATGTGTATAGCAAAAGATGTCATTTTAGGTAAAGTAAATATATAGATCTTGGAATATTCTAAAATACTCCAATAACTTTCTTTGGAAATAGATTGAAATAATGTTTTGCTTTTCAATTAACATCAATTTCTTGCAAATAATTCTCAGGCTCTGGGTTAAAAAAAATTATCTTCTTTTAATTTTGTATTTTCAAAAATTTTAGTGAAAGTAGATAAAATTGTTTATTGTCTATCCAAATGTTGCATATCTATAAAAATAAAAATTTGAGATCATTATGTTCCTTGGATAGTTGATGAATAAAAGAAATACACAAAGTAGAATTTGGAGATTGTATTGTTTTTTCCAATTTCTGGAAATTTAACCTGATGCAGGCAAAATAAACATAGAGATTTGCGAGGTCTGTTTAACTCTTCATTTTGAAATGTTAAATACTTTTATTTCTTTGTTCTAACTATAATCCCTAACTGATTTCGTGGGTTCCATTGTCCTCAGGGGTAACTCTGAATTCTATCTTTTTAAAGATGAAGAATTATGAAACAGATTAAATGAAATGCTGTATAGTTAAGAGTAATTAATAATGATTATAATAGCCATTAATTAATAAATCCATTCTAATTGTAATTACTTATAATAGTGAATTAGAAAATGACTTTATGTTAATGGATCAATGAGAGGAAAAGGAGGGTCTTTACAGTAGAGTGCGTATGTGGAAAGTTAATAGAGGATAGGGCTTGTTAAAGAGATCATCTAAATGGCTTATCCATAGCCATTTTTCACATATCTTCTGAGAAGACAAGTTTGTGTTTTTTTTTAATAAGACTCCCCATGTCCAGTGTTCAGGGCTGACAAACTCTCCCAATATTTTCTCCAGATTACGTGGTAAAATATCACAAACAGCAGCTCATTGACTCTACCTAATGATCTGATTTCCTGTGAGCTAAAAAGGTGTGTCTGCACCAAGGTGGTTGTGTCAAGACCTAAAAAAAAAATGAAGGGTTTGAGTCAATCAATATGTATCTGGTTGATATTACTAAACCATATCAGTTTCTAGTGTTCTGTTGTTTCTAGTAAAGCCATCTCACATTTTTATCACACTTTATAGTTTGCAAAGTGATGTCACATACAGTATCACATTGGGCCCTAAAGAAAATCCAATGAGATGGGTAGGGCAGACAAAAAACATGGACATCTGGAATGTGGCCATGAAGTATCCTAAATATGATGCCAGTTTCAATCTCCCTTCAGGTAAGGAGTGCAGGAGGGATGAGAGGTTGAGTGAGCATCTCAACAACAGGAAGCCGCAGCTGAACACCAAGAGATCCCACAGAACAAATTCAGTTTTTTTCATCTATCTTCATCTCAATACCAAAAGCCTCTTTGGGTCTTCCTAGCAGTAGTCCCCAGTTCCAGGAACCTAAGTACAAAGTTTCCCCTCTATGTATTGGCTTACAAACTGCTTGATTTTGATCCCCTTTCCAGTAGTCTGAAGGGGAATGAGGTGTACTTGTCTCACTAGAGTATATGGAATGTCAGAAATCAGGTGGTAGGAGGGGCCAAGGTGAGGCCTCTTAGAAACCTTTTGAATTCCTTTATCACTGAACTGGTGCTGGTTAAAGCTAAAATCCTGTACTAAGAGGTAACTAAAGAGAATAATCTCACATACACTGTAGAAGAGGGGACAGTTAACATTGTATTTAAAGAGCTTTTTTAACCATAAGCACAGTCAAGAACAGTGAGAGGACTTGCCTAAAGTAATTGCATCTTCAGGGTTAAGACAATGTCTTGGTCACAATTGACATTAACAATAGCAGAAAAAATCATTGGCTAAATAGTGGAGTGGGAGGAGAGTAGGAAGGAGGGAGGAAAGAAGACATGAAAAAGAAAACGGGACAGGAACAAAGTACACAAAATTCAACTTCTCTTGTTTATTTTCTATTTTGAAAAATTATCCAGAAAAAAATCATAATCATAGCTATTGTATGTAGTTTAAAAGTCAGGAGTTAGCCACCTACCAACATAAGCTAAGTTATATGTCTATATCCAAGATCAATGGCACATTTTTTTTTTTGCAAATCTTAATTCAGAAATCGAAGTATGAGACATGAAGATTGACCCTGGGGGGGGAAAAAATCAGATGTTTTAAAAAACTAAAAGGACCTAAGTATCTAAATAAAAATGTTTTCATTAACACATTTTTAATATTATACCTCTAAAATCAGAATATGAGAAGGTGGGAAAACACTTGAATTTTAGGTAATGTAAAAAACTTGTATTTCTTTATTCAGAAAAACATTCTATTTAATGAATAGATTTTGGTTTCAGTTTTATTGACATATGTTTGATAAATCCAAAGTTTAAGCATGTTCTTTTGGTAAAATGTTAATTTGCCTCCAGTATTTTTTCCCATATGTTTGTTGACTGTCAGCTTAGTCCCCGAGGTTCTTAAAAATTAGGTAGGGCTATTTTCCCAGCTTCCCTGAGATGGGCACTGACCTAACTCAAGTTATGCAACTGAAAATTTAGTTGTAAGTAAATAAACACATTCACTATAATAAAAATAGAATAATGAAAGTAACAACCTGGAGTTATCTCAATCCTTTACTCTGTACCACACAGGGCACTCAATTAGTCATCTTTCATTCCAGAATAGAGTTGCAATATGGTGATTTTGCACCTTATTGTGGATTTTAATAAATTTTTGCTAAAGTGAATTGAAATTGATCAGCTCACATGGTGATATCTACTTAAGAAAAATATATTCAGGTAATTTCTGTTATTTTGCTAACAATATCTCCCAATTCACCTCCCTACTCCATTTTTATCACACACATAATACTAAAGAAAGTTTAGAGAAAATCTTTGGAGATGTTATGACAAAACACACAACTGTACGAATCAATGCTTGCTGGATGGATCTTATTTTCTCTAGAAGAAAGTATCTTTCAGTTTACCTTTGCCTAGACAATTGTCTGGTAGTCACCTGCCCTGTCACATGGTTTGTAGCACTGCTAGAAATAGAATCTAAAACGTGATGCTCACCTCATTCAGGTCTGTCTCAATTCTTAACAGGAAAAAAAAAAAGAAAATGGTTTTGAGTTAAACTAGGGATCATAAATATCAGCAAGGGGATGAAGAGGGCAATCTCACTTCCCAAATTCTTTATTGGAATCACTATACATGATCCCAATCACCTAGATAATTTTGAAAACTGTCTAAATTTTTTTTTGTTAATGGCTAGTATTCTTTCTGATTGGTTGCAGTATCCATTCTAATTGGTCCATTCACTTTTAACAGCTTTATTGAGGTAAAATTGATATGTAACAAACATTTCATATTTAACTGTATAATTTTTTACATTTTTCCATATGTATATACCTGTGAAACCATCAGCACAATCAAGATAATAAACATATCCATCACCTCCAAAAGTTTTCTCATACCTCTTTGTAATCCCTGCCTCCTGATGCTTCCCCCAGACAACTACTGATCTGTTATCTGTCACTATATGTTAGTTTGAATTTCCTAGACTATCATATAAATGATTTGTACTCTGTTTTTGTCTAGTTTCTTTTACTCAGCATAATTATGTTAAGATTCTTCCATATTGTAAAGCGTGTCAATGCTTCATTTTTGTGTATTGCTGAATAGTATTCCATTGTTTGAATGTACTACAGGTTATTGCTTCAACTGTTGATGGACTATTGTCTAAATTATTAGGGTTATTAGAGCTGTGCAGGGTTGGGCTTTAGATAGATGTGCAATTATGATTGTATGTTGCCTGCTTTTCTAACCCTAGTTAGCAGTTCTTCATAATGTAACTCTTAAAAGAAGTGTTTCTGTTTTTAAAATGACAAAAGGTCAGCATCTCAAGATTGGTAAACTATTACACTTTTTCCTTTATTTAGGCTGGGTGTATATATCAAAATAATTGGTCACCTCAGTCAGCCAGCAAGATATTTCAGTAACCTGAGTAATCAAATTAGGAAAAATGGCTCATCTGAGAGCCTTGAGAATAAACATAGCTTTCCACTGAGTTTGTTGATTCTTCCCTTACTTGCTCTTTTGTGTCTGTTTGAGGAAATTATATAAAACTTAAGCACTGTTAACTTTTTTTAAATAAAAATTAATTGCAGCCTTCTATCTATACGAGTAAAAGCTGTATTTCATTAGGTGAAATAAACTTTCATTTTTATTTTATAATTTTGGTAAAATGTAAAATAAACATTTTGAGAGGTATTTTAAAAACAGAATAATTTTTTTTTTGAAATTTGAAAAATCTATTGATGTTATTCCTTTAATTGGTTAAATGGTATAGAATCAAGATGGGACAGATTTCTAATTTCACTGATTAGCACTATAGGTAAATGCTCCTATTTCCCAGGTATACCATTATTAATGCCCAATCTTCTAGTCTTTTTTCATGCAGAACTCCCACTGGGAGTACCATATGAGAAAGAAATATAGGATGAGACCCGATTATTAGAATTCACAAGACTAATTATGACTGAATTTTCCTGGATAAGCTAATTCTTTCTGCATCCTGGGATCAGTAAGCACGAAAGTAGTTTCACAAGGATTTCACTGCATTTAACATAACATGTATTTATAAATAAATCCAGGGACATTAAACAGCACTTTAGTTCTTCACTATTTTGTTTGGATTTTGTTTTTAAAATTATAAAAATTTCAAATAACACAATGCCACAGGTGTACTTACTTAAAAAGTAAGGCATGCACCAATTACGTATTTTTTGGCCCTGGCTCATTTGTTTTAAATAGACTGTTTGTTTTTATTGGCATCACTGATTAAATAAGACTAAAGAGGGACATGGGAAAGCAGGATTAAAGAGAACTTGAAAGAAAGGAGAACCACAGATAAATAAGAGTTGGAAGGAAAAGAGACAGAGAAGGACTGCTGTAAGATGAAAGAAGACTGGCAGGAGGGGCTCTGCTTAATTTTCATTTTTATTTGTGGCGAGCTTTGTGAGTGACATAAAATGATTAGATATTCTTGAGTGATTTGAAATCTGTTTGATTTTTTGGTGTGACAAATCTCACAAACACTGATTCCAGAGTTTTCTATGATGCCACTATCAACAAATCCCTCCAACAGCCTTTTTTATTCAGTCACCCATTGTATATCTATCTGAGAGGGAGTTTCTTTGTGTACTGAGTAATTTCCATGTTGTGAGGTTTCTTGTCTTCAGTTACCTCCAGTTTTATGCGTTAGTCAGAACACTCACATAGCATTCAAAAAAGGAAAACTCAAAGCAATATAGACTTTTGTGCCTTTTACAAAGAATTAGAGCTGTGTGCCCCTACCAATATAGCAATATATTATATAAGGTCAATACTCCTTTTCACATGGCTCTAATACAGATGCGTTTTATGAGGTAGAACAGCAAACACTGAATCACTCTAATAGAGATACACAAAACAAGTAATTATCGCTAGTTGCAGAAAAATAATTATGCAGTTGTGTGACAAAAACCAGTTTTTAACTGGGAAGAGAAATTCTACCAAAAAAAAAAACATGTGGAAAAGCTAAATGCTGTGCTCTGGAAAATAAGGCATTCTATAAAACTTCCTAATGCAGCTCTATCACCCAGAAGAGGTACCATACTTTTTTTTTATAATAGCACACTGCACACTGGATATAATACAGTATGTTTGTGTACAAGGCGCATATATAATTACTGCTATTTTTCTGTTGACTTTTCTGCCAAAGTGACCATTTTCTCTATTACCAATTCATCTAATATTTTAGCAAGAATGCCCTTTATTGTCACTTAATGCTTGCCAGGTAGTCCTTGATTATGATTCAATAGACACCTAAGATCACTAGCAGTTCTTATTTGGAGTCAGCTATTACAATCATAAACGTTATTGCATATTCTCTGTTTAAGGTATATAAAATAGCATTTAGAATAGGGGGGAAAGCTAATGGGACTTTCTTTGTAATGTAGCATATTTTTCTTTACACTAGATAGCACACCAATGAAATGTGTACATTTCTACAGAAGGTATTTATCTCCAATATCTACAGTGAGTTCCCTCTGCTCTGACATATACCTAGCCCCCATTGAAGCCAAGAGGATTTTGTTTCCTTACTGTTAAGCATGGCTGTTCTGGCTCCTTTAACTAAATCCACCACCATAAATGAACTTAGAGCAGAAACAGCAAGTACAGCTACATTTAGGCTTATATCAGCATTTCCGTTTAACACATTTTAAAACTACATTCAAGTAATGTGGAGGTTATGACATGAAGTGACAAAACCCAAACCGTGTGAGCTGGATGAAACTATCTTTAGCCAGACTTCCTGGACCAACATCGTGAAGTATATGGGCTAAAGAATAAGGCTCCGCTTTGCCTCTGAATTTTCAGAAGTGTGAAGGCTCTTTTTAAAGTCTTAATAGTAAACATATCTTATCTGTACACTATAAGGGCATCTGTGGCCAGCAAACAAGCCCGTGAAGCTTGAGGAAGTTCCCATGCTAATCCTTTCAATTGCTTCTTACTGCTTCCTCTTCCTGCCCAGAGTTGCATACTGGACTCCATACCACTAAAAAAAAAATGAAAAGAACAAACAAACAAGACTTCTTTGGGGCAATTTCTATGGTCAGTTTCAAGTAAAATGTAACTTTTCTGAGCAAAGCTCTGAAATTGGTTTAGTAATTTGGGGCTAGAAAAGAATTGGTCAAGATAGAACCCTTGAAAATCCATTTTATAATATGATGACTGATGTAAACAAATGACAAATATATCTACACTTAGCATACCCGTATATACGGTATATCTATACACTCTTGTAAAACATAGAAATTTTGGTGCACGTACCAAGGACTCTATATTCATTTTAGCTTAATTATTATTGCTAGTATCTTTGGGATGCTTATCAATTATAAGTGTCCCATTTATCTAATTTCCTACTTAGTTTTAGAGCTTGATAGTAAATACACATATTGGTGTGCTATATTGCATTGTCATTAACAATAAATCATTGTACACCATATTCTAAATGTTTTAGTAGAGTAATATTTTTCCTTAACAATTTAATGCAGTATAATCAAATATAAATTCTCAAATTGTATATATATTGGGGTTTTTAGTAGAAATTTTTTTATTAAATATTTTCCTATTTTGCAAGTTATTTTATTTTAAGTAGTAAAGTTTTTTTTAAAGCTTGAAAAAATTAAATATTTGTTGCTAATCTCATATACTTATTTTTGGCTTAGAGCATATTAATGATTATTCTGGTTATTAATATTAATAATTGCTCTTTTTATAAAGCAGATCTACTTTTGGAGAATTGGGTTTTAAGTATAAAGTTAAGATTAGTGTGATCAAGTACTTTGAATTCTTAAGTATTCATTTTAACCACTCCTAACAGATCTAAGTTGAAAGCTTTTAGAAGTTCTTCTAAAACCATTATAGGTTTTATTTTGTAAAATCTGCTTCAAAAATTAGTCTACCACTGTGAATGAATTGCTTTTAATAGAGAGATGAAAAAAAGCATGGGGGAGATTCAGGAGGAGAAAAATGTCAAGTGAATCAATATGATTAATTAAATTAAAGGTGGATTTATAAATCTCATATTCATAGACTTATACAATGTCTTCACAGTGACATTTAAAATATGTTTTGAAAATCCCTAAATAAAGTCCCATGTACATGAAGACATTTCCATCTTTAAGAAATAAAAAAAACTTAACTACATAGAATTATATAATTTTACTGCCAACTATTATATATTTTAATATTTTTTGACAGAAAAACAGGAACAATTTTATATATAAAAGTTTTAAAGAAAATTATACATATTTTTGCTACTTTCTCAGACGTTTATGCTTAAGCCAATAAATAATCTTGTCTATTAATGTAACATGAACAGTGTTTTTGTTTTAAATTTGTATCAAGGCATTTCGGTGTTAACCCATTAAGTTTACAGCTCTCTATGCTGTTCTACTGGATAACTAAATTGTTAAACTTAGCAAGTCAAATATTTATAAAAACAAACGTTAACTTTCACAAGTTGTGAATGATGATGTAGAGGAAAGGAACTGGTTCTTAGGTTTTTGAAGTATATTGTTTTTTAAAAATCCAGATACTACAAAGATAAAAGTGGTACCTTAAACGTACTTGTAGAATAAACATATATGAATGATAAAAATGACAACTAGGTCTTTAACATGGCACAACGCCTAAAATAAAAGATTTGGAGAGAATTCAGTTTCAGACACTACCTAATGATATGATTTATATATGTTAATTAAACTTAAGACAATTAATACTCTTTAGGTATTAATTCTGAGTTGTTTATGATTGCTTCCTCCCCAAAGTCTATTAATGTTAGTGGGTTTCTCCCCCAATCCTGAGTAGTTCATATTAGTACAAAGCCTTTTATTTCTGCTTTCATGGGAAGTATATTATAATTGCTTTCACAAAAATTCAGTTATAGCTCAAGCTATTTTCACAGATGCCATTTTTTTCCTCTGTAAGAAAAGTTTTCAAGATAAAGATTTTACATCACAGAGACAATGGAGAAAAATTGACAGAATGTTTTATTTCCTTTAGTAGCCTGCTATTGATGATCAAAAAACAAGGAAACAAATGTAATTGGTAAAATAAAACCCAAAGAAAGTTTCAAGTATCTCAAATAGGAGAATATTTTTAGTTGTAAATAGCTCAATATTCTATTTCTAGAACCTAAAATGTGTATCCCGGCCCCCAACCCCAATCTTGCTTCTAATGTTAATACTGCTGCCTTATCAAATTAAACAAGCTATTGTCAGAATAGAAAATCCAGCTAGGTTTGAGGGCTGCTGCCACTTTCCTCTCTTCCCAGCCTAGTTCGGTGCCAATAGCTTTTGGAAAAGGGAAGAAAGAAAGGTCTGCTACTGGCTGTGTGGGAAGTAGAGGGGCATCACTTCAATCTCCTGGCTCTGGTTCTTTTTCACTTTTGCATATCCAGAGAAAAGAGATGCTCTTCATTCACAAAACAAAACAAGAAAATGTCTATAATTATTTTTGGCTCAGCTCCATTGAAATTCATTCTCCTGGAAGCGTCTCTGTTTTAGGTTAAAACAATGCTTAGAATATTCATTCTCTGCTCTCTTTCTTTCTTTCTCACTCACTCACTAACACTGCATGCCACCCACCCCCAACCACTTCTCTCCAACCCCCCCCCCCCCCCATTTTTCTCTGGTTTTCTTATTTCTCAGTCTTGGTTTCTTTTGCTATCTGTCCTTGCCTTTGGCTACATTTTTTCTCAATCATACCAAAGTTAGGCCTCAGAGGCTGTTAACATCAATGCCTACAAGTGCCGACTCAAGGGTCTCCATGTTCAGTGTCAGTTGTTCAAGTCTCATACCTTCTTCCAACCAGGAAATTTCCCCAATTCTATGTCACATATTTTAGGATTGTTCATTTGTGATCCAATGTTTCAGACTGAAAAATAGATCACTTCTAGTCTTATCCTGTTCTGTAGAATTGGGAATAAAATTTACTTTCTCTTTCCTCCAGCCCTCCCTTCAAAACCCTATCTTCAAAAGATGGATAAAATCTTCATTGTCCATAATAAGTGATAGTTATTGAATTCCAAGGATTAAGCATGGAAAATTATTTTAAAAATAAAAATTCCATTATCTAGTCACTGAAAAAGTTTAATGCATGAAACCAGAGTCTAACTATTAAAAATGTTTTTTTCCTATCACTAACTTTAAGTTAGATTTTTTTTTCCTTAAAGGCAAACAAAAACTTTCACCATTTTTTGTTGTGTTTGTTGTTAAGATAAAACAAAAATTAGCAAATGGTGAGTAGAATTCCTACTCCAAATAGTTTGTGTGTATATATTAACAAAAGTTACCCATGCTATGACACATGGGATTCTCTTTCCTGAAACAGTGGATTTATTTGGGCTCATACTACAAGGCAAGAATTTTATTAATAATGACTTACATTTTGTGGGATTCTGATTTCTTATACCTTTTAATTCTTGGTGACTGTAGACAAAGTTGCTGATAAACCTTTTATAGAAAAAGGTAGATCTGATACCTACTTTCATTAGCATTAATAGAATTTTCTATTTCTCACTTTCTAATTGGAATAATTAATTTATGCTTGTTTCAGATTCTTGGTTGTTAGCAGAGGCATCCAACCTTAGTATTTATTACCCATGGAATGTGCATCCTGTTTAGGGGTGCATTCCTGCTCCTTTGGACAATGAATGTTTTGTGTGGATACTGTAATCACATGTAAGTAAGTCCTAGCCTTACTGCACTATCTTGACAAACAAAACAAAATCCTGACAGTTGCCCAGATGTGAAATGTCTCTGGGATGTCCTATCTGCCCAATAACACCAGAGCAATCCTGTAAGCACGTATTCAAAAGAGTTTGGGAGTCTATTTCTAAGACCTCACAAGAAACATGATTATTGAACTCTATTTGGCTTACCAAATAGAGGGAAAGGGGGAAAAAAAGGAAAGAAAAAAAAAAAAAAGGAAAACCACACACACTGCCATTAATTACACTGAAAATATTTAATAAATATTCTTTCTTTCTATCTTTTGCCCTTTTCAAATGAAAGGTAGTAATTTACATGTACTATGCCTCTTTCCACTCATTGTTTTATTTGTTTTCTTTCTGGATTTCTTTTGCTTGTGTAGAAAAGAGGTAGACATGTTTGAGAAGATAGAAATGTTTATCTAGTGCTTTTTTTTTTTTCATAGAAAAAAACAGCTAGGCACCTTCTACTTTGTCTTATGACCTTTGTTAAACCACTAATTCTGGAAGCTGCATTTTAATTACAAAATATCGTAAAGGGAATACAGTAGGAATACACAACCCTTGATTCTGAGCCAAATGATAGGAAGTTTAATAGCAATGTATGGTTGCAGGAATGGTTATGTTTGAGATCCATATGCATGTTCAACTCACACATTCAGGCAGTGCAATAAAGCAGGGAAAAAACAGCTGATACACAAAAGGGACCGTCTAGACAGTGCCCCATCAGTCTGGCTAAATTTGGTGATGGCATTCCCAATGGGATTGTAATATAATTGTTCTGGTGTCTGCGTTCATTCCCCCTGTCAAACACCATTCCAAATATACATCCTTCTCCCCCAACCCTTTTGCTTCCATAAATATAAGGCCCAAACTGTGCCATACTAGAGAGGGTGTTAGATGGCCCAACCCCTAGAAAACGTTATAATTTAGCAAAATCAGGTTGTTTAATTCCTTAAAAAAAAAAAATCAAAAAAAAAATCCCCCATTGCTTCCTAACTCCAAATAGAATTAATTTCAGTCAAATTTCAATAATTTAAATTAGAACATGGAAAAATATAAATGCAAATACAAATAACCTTAAAATATTGAGTATTTTACATGAAAGCAAATAGACCTTTTTTACCCCTTTATATTTATTAACCTCTATTAGAAAATTTAACAGCAATCAGAGATGTGAAAGTATAATGATGGACATGGATCATAAATTCTAATAAAGAAAAGGCTAATGAAAAAAATGTTAAACAAAAGTACTGAAAAAATGCAAATTGTGTATTTTGTTTCTTTCTTGGATTTAAAAGCCTTATTTTTTCTCTTTAAACATCTTTTGAAAGTTACACTTCTGTTAATTTATATAAGAATGATTTCATATATCTGGCTTTTTAAAAGAGAAACCAGAAATATTTATCCACTGATTTGTAGTAACTATCAGTTAATGTTTAAAAAATATTCTGGCTTAAGTTATCAAGAAAATGAAAGTTACTACTTACAGAACAAAATAAACTAAAAAGCCCATCATTAAAATAAATAATAAACAGATTAGTGACAAAGTGTTTATAATCTAAAAATGTCCACAACATTGAAATTAAAACTGTCAGATTCTTTTTATTTTTTAAAAAAAGGAAAAATGCAGATTTTAGGCTTGCCATATAATGTAATAACTAGATATACTTATTTTATTTTATGTTCCAAAGTGTCACCTCTGGGCATTGTTTAGATATTAAAATTGACCAGGAAACCTATTTTTTTTAATTTTTTTTTTAATTTTAACTCCAAGAAAAACTATCTTGGCAAAGAGATTGGGCTATTTGTTTTGTTTTACTAATTTTGGGTCTATATTTGTACTTTCTATTTTGGAGGTTAGTAATCCTTCCCCTGATCTTGTAAACAGAAATTTGTCTCTCATATCTTAGCAGTTTGGAGATGCTAGATCAGGATCCCAAGTGAGTAAAGAAAGTCTCCCCACCCCCATCGGGGACTACTCTAACCAGAGCAAATTCAAAGAAAATACTTCAGGCACTAGATCCTTGCTTTATCCAACTTCAGGAGGCTGAGAGACAAGCACACCAACCAAAACAGGGCACATGAAAAATGTCTGTTCCAGGAAGGAGCAAGACACAGGGCCTAAATTCTCACAAAGACAGAACAAGATTGAACAGAAATTCACCAAAGCCATCAGGAAATATTCAGATATGTTTTTCTAGATGTCTTAAAATTCTCACATGGAAATGAAACATGAAAGATTATAGATGTCTAAAATTCTCATGTGGAAAAATAAGATTAAGTGATTGTATCCTTCCATTTTTAATTTTTTAAAAAAGTGATTTCATGTGTTTTCCTTCTTTGTATGAAATTGTCCGTCGGACTTTGCACATAGGTATGAGAAACATAGTCATTAAAAAGACAACATAATAATATTTGAGCAGTGTCTGCCTGAAGCTGGGTGGTTTGCCGTGATTCTTTTTTATTCACTTTAATTTTTTTTTTTTTACAATATGTACTTGCAGAAAGCGAAAGAAAGGTACGCTGTAGGCCTCTTTGAGATGAAATGGTGTAGCAAAATCTGAGTTTTATACTTGGTTTTCAAACTATTGAATAATATCCTATGAGACCTCTTAGGTCTTAACTGGATTAAAATGAATATATTTGTGCTCTGGTTCTTTTCAGCTAACTAATGTGCATGTGAATTGATAGTGTGCGAGGGAGCGGGTGAGAGCAAGTGTATGTGACACGGGAGAGGATGCGGGCTCCAGGCTGAGGGTGACTGTGTGAAGGAGCTTGCAGGATGGTGTGGGCTGCCTCCAAAGAGTGAGAGAAATGAAAATTAGCAGGCCTTGGGGTCTGGTGCGTTTTGTTAGGAGCCAGAAGAGAAGCTTAGTTGGGAGATGAGGAGGGAGGAAAAGGGTAGTGGTGAAGGGAGGGTGGAGAAGGGGGTGTGGCATGATCAGCGTGAGTGTGTGTGTGTGTGTGTGTGTGTGTGTGTGTGTGTGTGTGTGTTGGCTCTGAGGTTTCAGTTATGGCTAAGCCTTGGGTTTTTGTTTTGTCGATTCTAGGCATAAATACGTTGGAATTTCAGGTTCAGTTGGGAGTGCATGCAAAGGGATGGTCGTTGGAGCTTCTTTTTCTGGCCCTTCACCACAGCCGCTGCTCAGGACATTGCTGCTGCTGCAGAGGGGTGTGGGGGGAGCAGCAAGGCATGGGGGTTTGTCTGCAGCTGCCCCTCTCACACTTGAATGAAAGAACTTTTTTTTTCAGGGGTAAGGAAGCTGTGAATACCTTTCCCAATAAGAGATGAGGCATATTGAAAACTATATTAAATTACCCTGATTAACAATTTAGCCACGAACAGGGGAGCTTTGGGAGATCTCTATAGGCAGGACTGGGGGCTATTCATGCCAGTAGCTAAGAGGTCGAAAGGTTTCTGAAGTTCACAGGCTCAGAGCCTTTGTTATGCTAACAGACAATCTCAAATCAGCTGCCTAGTGGAGTGTGAAATATAAATGATTCCTTGAGAACTTCCAATAAGTTGTCACTCTTGCTCTCCAAATACCAGGACAGGCTGCTAATTTCTAGCAGGCCCTTTTGCAACATCGCTAGCCCTAAATGAATGCCTTTGTAGTTCAAATAATCTTTTCAAGGGAGCTGTCCTATCATCATAGCCCAAATGCATCTTGGTTTTGACTATTAAATGAAAATCAGGGCTCAGCAGTGCTTGACTTTTCCAAGCAGGCCAATGTTTGGGAAGGGTGGTGGCAGCTTTCATGCACAACAAGTTAGCACCCACTGCAGGAGGGCTAGGGCATTAATAACAGCCCTCAACTCCATGAGCTACCCTACCTCTCACCCCCACTCCCTACCCAGGAACAATGCTCTGGGAGAGATTTACGTGGCTTCCCCTCAGGCTGGACTACCTTTTTCTTTCAAGCATACCCACATTTCTCTGATTTATGGATCCTCTGTCCAAGAGGACAGCCAGCTGACCTGCTAGCATCTGACTGGTCACTTCGAAGCATGAGCTTTGGAGATGGATGTATTCATTCTTCAGGGCAAGTGAGGTCAAGGGAAAGAGGGCAAGGTGTATGTCCAGGCCATGCTCCTAGGATGCCTGCAGATATGATTTTAGCATTTTCCCATAAGAAGGATATGAACATGGCGTACAGTCTTGGGTGTGACCATTGAGCATGTCCAGATGAATGTTCATGAGAAAAAGTCCTGATATCATGTTCAGTTTCAGCATGTCCAGAAAAAAAGGTCCTGGCTCTCTGAGTCTGAATCGCAGAACTTTTTAAAGAAGGAAAACCACTCCCAGTTCCACAACCCAGGCAAGTTGGGGGATCGAGAATGAGAATCTATCTGGGAGAGTGTGCCCAAATTAAACATTCTTGTAAAATAGAACAAGCCTTATTTATACAAAAAAAGAAAACACGCACAAGAGAGGACAGAGACCAAAGGAAATTAGAAATCCATCTGCATCAGTCTTCACAAAAGAAGGGGTAAAACCTTAACAGTAATAACTTGGGTCTTAAAAATTCTGATATTTCTGGCTCCATGTCCTCAGCTTCTTTACTGAAATACAAAAAGGGCCATAACATCACAGAAGCCTCTGCTTTTTCCAAAGAGAGCAGGTTTGATTTTTGACAAAAAATAGGAAGAAATCAAATGGGTTATATTTCTGAATATATTCTTGGGGTAAGTTTATAAACACATAAACAGAGCATTTGAAATCTTGCTTCCCAGCAATTGTCATCAGTTTGGGCTCAAAAAATCTCTAATAAAAATTGGAAAAAAGATATATAAAAGCTACATATTTTAATACCCCCCTTGGTAACTTTATAAAGCTTGAAGATATACAGCTATACAGAAAAACAAGGGCCTTGATATTCCTTCATCTTCTTCCTTTAACTACAATGATTTAAAAGTATTTCTAACTCCAGTGATTTAAAAGTATTACATCAAAAATGTTTGGGGAGTTCATTTTGATTGACATAGAAACTGGTTTAACTAAATACTTTTTCTGCTTTAAGTATACTAAGACTGATGACTATATAGTAAAAGATTAATTAAATATAAATAAGAATGGTGGTATAACCTGCACCAGTTTTGAAATCATCTAGCTTACATGTTGAAATTTTGTTTTCTAAAGCCAGGATACAAAGTACAATTGTAAGGGACTCTGGGATTCAACTCCGAGAATTTGGCCGTCAGAATAGGAGAGAGTGTTTAGAAATCAGGTCATTATTTGTCTTTCAAATCCTTATTTGTTTCACTCAGTAAAACAATCTGCAAATAATATTGGCTAGAAAAATTAGTTCAGATTACGGACACTAAAGGAGTAAAAGTTTGTGATTTCTTCTGCCACATACCAAAATTAGACAATAATTCACTATTGATCCACTCACACCCTTTTCAGAGGGACTTAGGCTTCTGGTTATCTTTATTTCAGCGATAACAGAATGATTATCTTCAAATGCCCTTATAATTACACACAGAAAAAGAAGGCAACACTGATGGCTAGAAGTTCAACGAATGTGACACAACTTGTTTAAGTTTAACTTTTATTCCCTTACCATTTTAAAAAATTTAATTAATATTAAACTGTAAATAACTACATGTTATTGACACATGCTGGACATTCAAAGAAGAAACACCTTCTCTGTGCTTCCAAATACTTATTTTACCACTTCCAAGGGTACTCTCTCTTTCCAGTCTTTAACACATCAAAACAGGGAAGAAAGAGCTTTTGTGTTATAACTACAGAGAAAACATTTGAGATTGTGTCAATGCTGTGAATACCAGCACCAGTTTTGGGGTTGGTTTGTTTTTCCCCCTGCCGTGGTATTTCTTTTCCCTTTGCTTTTGCGGTCTTTAAACTCTGGCCACTTTGAGAAAAGCAATGGTTGAAATGAAAAGTTAGGACAAATTGCATTAAAACTGTACGTTGCCAGAATGTGCATGATGAAAGCAGTGTTGGGACATCACAGAGCCAGAGCAGCTCTCCACACACAGAAAATTGAAATAAAATAAAAAATAAAAGCTGGTCTTTCCCAATCTTTTTTAAATACTTAAGATCTGACAGAAAAGGAATTCCTGTTTACAAAAAACAAGTTTCCAGGGTTGCCATTTCTCCATAGTGGGGTGTCTGGATGTGTGTGTTTGTGTGTGTGCTTGTGAGTGTGTGTTTGGGGAGAAAAGAAAGAATGGGGGAGGAGGAAGGGCAGATAACTTTACTGACATATTAATTCTTTAGATAGCAGTAAATGAATGGTCCAAATAGACATTTGTTTCCCTTAATAGGTTTTGTACAGGTCTCTTACAAGCTGTGGCATATGCTTCATTTATATGTATATTTATTTAGAAGGATAGAGAATAATAGGTGTAGTTTGTCTATAGTCACAGTTCTTATTTAAAGTCCAAGAGGTTACAACTTTTTCTACTCCTAACATGGATACAAAGGTCTCTTGTATGTGCCTCCTGCATTATGTTGAAAGCCAATTAAAAATAAAGATAATATCCTAACTATTGAGTCTTAGGAGGAGAAAGAAGGAAGCTAAAAGGCAAAATGACTTCAAGATGGCTGCCTCTTCCTTTTCCCCCCTCCTTGCTGCCTGTTTTCCACATAGAAATTAATGTAATATTTTGTTTAGAAATCACATTGTAGGTCATTTGCAAATGAGGCAGCCTCTGAGGCACCAATATCTGCCTAGAATACTCTCTCTCATGATGCCATCGAGGTATGGAGAGAGATTAAAATGCAAACATTCAAATATATTTAGATTTGTACATAGTGACTGGACTCACACACATAAACACTTGAATGTGTGAACAACACACACAGCTGCAAATGGAATAAAAGGCTGAAATCTTTCCTAATTCTTAGGACAGAAGGGCAAAGGAGGGTGCCAGGCCACCACCTTCCTCCCCAAAGGTTCGAAATGCCCTGTTCATGGTCTGGATTTGATTTTAAAAAAAGATATATCTTACTGATGACTCTCTCATTAGGCGGACTTCTGAAGTCTGGGGAGACAAGATTTCCATAAATTATCTCTCTAACTCATCCCATGCTGGTACAAAATGCAAAGCTAAAATTGCTTTTTTTTTTTTTTTTTGCATTTTTTTTAAAGAGAACAGAAAGCAAACCAACTTCTTGATTAACATATTAAAGGATTACGATCACTAGTAATTACTGCTATTAATTATAATAAATATATATTCTCAATCATAAAATCGTATCCATAAAGCTAAACTAAAATAATGTCAAGAATTTTAAAAAAGTGTATTTGGGGCTTTGTAACAGATTTATAGCCAGTTACTGTGTAGACTGGAGTGCACTAGGCATAGAACAAAGCAAATGGTTTAGTTCCTATAGGAAATATATTAAAAAGAAAAAAAAAGGAAAAACCCACAACCCTTTATCTAAAAGCCATCAGGGACAAGCACTCAATACAAGTTAACAAGCAGGAACTGATAAGATAACATTTATATGAGGTCAGAAGTCAAATGCCAGTCAAAGGCTTTTAACCTCTTGGGTCATAAACAGGAATAGTTAAAAGTGAGACGTAGTTATTTATCGGATTTTAAGGGTACCTGATCATTGCCAGAGAATCACCAAAGATGAAACTAATTAGGATTTATAGAAAAAGAACTTTGTAGCTGTTCAAATAAAATTAACCTACAAACCCATAATTCTTCAATTGTAGGGAGAAAAACAAACAAACAAACAAAAATAAATAAAAACCTCTTTTGGGGGAGGGAATAAATCTAGCAATTTAAACAGACATAGTAACAAAATTTCTCTCAGAAACAATATTTATAGCTAATGTACATAATGATTAATATATGGTAAATGATATACTTTACTAATTCTGTATTAACAATTTATCAACAAAAATAACCATTACATAATTTATTTCCAATTTTTGTTTTTTTTTCTTTTATTCCCCTTCAAACCTCCTAAATTAGACAGAATATAACTCCGATATCACAATACTTCTTGCCCTCAAAATGCCATCATTTATAAATTAAAATATATGTGTACATATTCTAATAGCAATTATTTTAAAACATCAGAATATAAAATTGGCTTTATTAAATTTTTATCCAGAGAAATAGATGTCTCTTTCTCTATTTGCTGTCAGACTATTTTTCTTTGTTTTGATTTTAGTCCTTTTTTACGTTTACATTCCAAACTCCCAAACAGTTCCCAGTCCTAGAGTGCAGGCTGGCTTATATTTTCAAAGCATACCATCCCCCTTTTTTCTCTTTTGCAATAAAAGAAAGCAGATCTAGATATTTCTTTCTTTCTAGAGATAGAGGGATTGTTGTTAGGCCTGCAAAGGCCCACTGTTTCTTTAAACAGAGTCCACAATACACTAGGCGAACATTGTGGATTTAAAATGCTTTTAAATATTTATCAGAAGTATTTTATCATCATATTCAAATGACACCTGGAGTGCACTCACCTTTATTGACAATCTCTGTTCTGAAAGTCCATTTGCTTCCTTAAAGCCCCCCAAGCAGAACAAGGACTACCCGTTTTCATTCAGTTAATGTTTAGTAAAAAACCAAGCAACCTTAATCAGCATGCTGATTGCATCGTCAACTAACAAATAATTTACTACTCTGAGCATTGCATTCCATTAAAAGCTCATTAAATTTTCTGTTCTCCAATGGGAGGTTTAGCTTTTGAACTGCATGCTTTTGCTTCGAATGATCATTTATTCAATTTTTGCAAAATGTTGTTTTTTTCCTAAAGTATAGGTGAGCATTTCAATACCTATAGACTGCAGACATATGGAAAAACAGCCCAGGGTTTGGGAATGTTCCATTTGATTTATAAACTCAGTTTAACAAAAATTCAACATAATCTCTTGTACTTTCAGGAAACCCTAAAATCACTGAGTGTATCTGTGGTTATGCCTGACACAAAGAGCCTCAGAAATATAAATACATAATATAAAATAACAAATCCCTTTTTTACAGCTTAAATTTTCCTTTCCCATATATCGTTATTTTTATTATTTTTGTCCTTATAAACAGCTGTTTTCTATTGATTAAAAAGGAGCATGACACTACAAACCCTTTATAATATTTGATGCCAAAATTAATACCTTGCTGTGTGAGTGTGTATGTGTCTGTGAGTGTGTGTGTGTGTTGAGGGGTGGCTAGTTACCTAAAAAAATCCATGTTTTCTAGGGTTTACACATTTTTTACACACTCACAATCCCCTGAATTATTTTCACGCCCAGACGCATCCAGGAAAGAGTATATATTTGCAATGAGCATAATTAGCAATCCAAAGATATATATATATACATATATGTGTATATATATGTATACATATATATTTATATATAATATATATAATATATTATTTTTAATTTAGGGAAACGTAGGAAAATATTGGCTGTCAAATTAACATGCATCTTTGGATTGCTAATTATGCTCATTGCAAATTTGGGTCATTTTGCATGACTGACTCTAATGTAGGGCTGAGATTGCCACGCAGCGCAGTGGATTCCTGATTCCTTGCGCTAATCCTGAACTCGGTGATTGTGTCAGGTGCAGTTCTGTATGCTCTAGCAGCTGGCTCATCCTCATCAATGCAAATAAGGCAACTCCTACAATCAGAGCCTCGCGAGTGTGAGGCCTGATTGCTGAGGGCAGGCTAAAGCACTACACAGACTCTCACTTTCAAATCACGCTAAGTGACAAGACAACTGCAATGTCCTTCCAGTTCAAAATCAACCTTTCAAAAACAAAACAAGAAGAAGAGGATGGCTACATAGAAGAGGAAAACCCTAGTGTTTAGGAAATGGACTTATTTAGGTGGGCTTTATTTAGATACAGAGATAACGTAAAGCGCATTTCAACAAATAATACTTCAGTTCCTGTTCTGTGCAAGAGACTTTGTTTTAAGGGCTGGGGGGATGCAAAGGTGAGGGAGGCACAGTCCTCCCTTCAAGAAACCCTACCATGGATTGCAGAAAACTGTAAAGATTAAGAAAATAACAGAATTATTATTAAGACTCAGTCACCAAAATCTTAAATGAAAACTGTATTTTTATGGGAACTATTGACGGATGGCATTATGGCATAGATGTTCAGAGCAAGACTTTGGAAGCTTCGGGTTCAAACCCCAGCTTTGGCACTTCCTTGCTCAAGTTATTTCACCGTTCTACAATCTTAATGCCATCCTCTGCAAAATGGTGTTGACACAAGTACCTATCTCATAGGGATCTTAGAAGAATGGAACTGAGATTACATATATAACACACTTGCCACTGTGCTTGGCACATAGCAAGTGCTGAATAATGTCAGCTGCGATTAGTATTATTTCCTCCTTAACATACCAACAAGGGGTGGGAGGGGTCTAGGAATAACAATGTGTCACAGTTTGAAAGGCATTTATTTGATCTGTCTCTAAATTCCCATTTCACATGTAGCACTTACCCTGTGGAAGTGAAAATACTGTGAATGTGAAAAAGCCCTGCATCTCTCAGTGGTGCCTGGACAACCCTGGCAACTCAGAACATGAAGGAGAGAACAAGAAATCCCTGTGCTTTTCCTTTTCTTCTTTTCCAAACACGTGTGCAGACTTCCCCTGCATTTCAGCCCCACCCTCTTTATTTTACTGACTAATCTATAAAGGAGGATTAACAGCAGCACGCTGCTTTGGCATAGAGCAGATTCTGGGTGAGGACCTGTAGGTAGAGTTTAATGAATACAATTTTCTAGGACTGTGAGTGCATATTTTTAGCTACATGCTGGGCTCCAGCGTTGGCTCTTGAGACAGATGAACAGACCCTTTGATCCGACTTGGGTGTTGCTCCAAGAAGAACCTTTTTCAGAAAGTGGTTGGGGGAAAATGTTTTCTGTTTTCCCCTTTTCTTAATTTGCATTCCACAGATTTAGATTCCAGATAACTAGGCCCAATAAGTTGCATTACATCACTGAGATACACCATTGTGAAAAGCGAAGGTACGTACTTCTGGGAAGGGACAGATCCTCTCTCTCGCTAAGGATGATGGCTGGTGCTCAAGTGGGCGGTTGCCATCCTTCTCCCTTGGAGAGTAGGCTAGAGGTAGTTAACCTTCCTGGGGGAGGCTCGGCCTAGACAACATTATAGACACTATGTCCCCCCTGGAGTTACCAAACAATAAAACCGCTTCCTTTGCCAAACACAAAGAATGGTCCGGAGTTGGATATTAGCAAACAGAAAACCACATAAAGAAGACAGGGAGGGAGGAAGTGAGAAGGAAGAAATGGAGAAAAGAAGAAATGAAGGAAAATTACACGAAGAGCAAGTATAAAATAAGATCTCTTTTCTGCTTTAGTTTGCCAGGGAGAGGGCAGCCACCCAGTCTTGTCTTGATTTTAGCCGGTGCCATGGTGAGAATGGCGAGGTAGAGAGGAAGAGGTTTTGATGTCATGCCAAGGAGGGCACAGATGAGGTGCCAGGTCTTGTGGAAATAGCTGAGACTTTCAGGCCTGTGCATTGGGAGAGGGTGAGCAAGATGGTGAGGGATTTGATCTCTTACATTCCTGCCCAGGACCCTCTCCTTCTCTTCGAGAAGGATTAACGGATATTTTCCTAAGCAGAAATCAAAATGTGTCAAATCATCTGAGACAGTCAATTTGTTCACAATGCCCATGTTCTTGCAGTCCCGATGCAGCCCTATTCAAAACCAGTTTCATTTCAAGAGATACAATGCAGTGGAGAGGTAAACATTTATCTTCATAATCTCACACTCCTTTCAGACTGCTTAATTTTTCCCAGTGATTTTTCCCCTCCTCTTTCCCTCCACCCCCAAGCTCAGCTTCAAAACATCTAGTACAAAAAAGACATGACTTCCCCAGAGGATTCGGGTCTCAGTGATCCTGATGATGCAACGTATGCTCTCCATTATTCCCGGGAGCTCCCAGGACGTGCTCTGCGTCCTGCCTCACAGCTCCCGTCGTTTTGTTGCATCACTTACAAATCCTCCTCCAGCACCTACAAAGCTTACCTCCACCTCTTCCTCCCACCTCATCCCAAGTTCTCAGGATGCCTTCCCCACCCCACCGCACCCCACACCACCCCCACTCTTTTTTCTTTTATTGTTATTATTGCTATCATCATTCTCTCCACCAGGACAGCCCTCTGCAGCTTCTCCTTAGGGAGGCATTAAGTTGCCTTCCTTTGTGCTACCTTAAAACTGCTTGTCCCCCTCCAGCTCCCTTTGAACACAAGGACCAGTGTCATCTTTGAAACAATGAATGCAAGTAGTTACAGTGGGATTCCAACTTCACATTGTTGGCATTCCTGAAAATCTCATGCATTTTCATTCCCCCCTCCTCCTTTTTTCTCCTTGAGACCTCATAAGATAGCAGCAATTAGAAGCTCTGAAATGAATAGAAACAATAGCTACTGGTGTGTCTTATTCTTAAGATGTGAATAGCAGACATTTAGCAAGCAGAATAAAATCTCCATTTTTTTCCTTCTTCTCACCATTTGTATACTCCATATACATGTAGAGAGTTTTTTTTTTTTTTAAGTGGATGGCTGACTATTTTCTGTAATAACATATTTTCCATTGATATATTTTAAGCGTCTATTTAACCATAACATTTTCTGTGATCATGGTGTCAAAATATAATGAATTGGCCCATTTTGCATAGAAAGCCCTCTCCACCAGTTTCCCTTTTCACCTGCTAAAATCTTACCCATTCTCCAGGATTCAGCTCACACCCTATCTCCACCAGGAAATTTCCCCAGATCCTCCCAGGAGAATTCTTCTCCCTCCCTCGACGCTCCCACTGCAGGTGTTTATGCTTCTGCTCTGATTGGAGTCGGCTGTTTAACCTAGTTATTATTGATATCTGTCTGTAGAATTAGACTGTGAGGCCTGGAGGACAAAGAGGCCTGTGTCCTCCTTTCCGAACCCTCTGCGCCTCCTAAGAGAGTGCCTGGCACAGCAGAGAGGCTCTATCACCTGAAGATGACGTGTGGGTGACCACCCGGCCATCTGGGCCTGAGAAAAGCCTACCAGTTCCTATTTGGGGTCCCTCTGAATCAGGGGGACATCAAGTCACTCCGGGCCCACTTCTCCCACACCATTTCCACTCATATTTGACAATGATTTTGAGACTTCCTTACATTAGAATTTTTAATATTTTTTTCATCTAAATGCTCATCTTTAGTAAATATATAACTAGATGGATTGTGAAGTGAGGGAATTAAAAAGTGCTATCTTATATCTGAATGAATAAATCATTTATATTAGCTCTTCTGCTTCTAGGCTGGTCTGGAATTGGCAACAAATACCAAGGCATCAGAACTCTCTGACGTGGTGTATTCATTTATTTGTTGTTTTTCTTTTCTTAAGTGCGCGGACAAGTTGTTTACTGTGAGCCAAATGTCAATTAGCATTGACCTGAAAAGGAACTGCTGAGTTACATGTGTTTGTATTTAGCTTTCCAGTCATCCTGATTTTTTTTTTTTTGGTTCTTATTTGCACAAGGTATTTATCTTCAAAGACTCACCCTCAACACCACCACAACAAAATATCCTACATAATATTTTAACATTTCTTAAAACCACACTCTGTTGGCAACCCTATCATTTCAATATTGAATTTTTTTTCTCCTGATAAGGGAAATGACACTTTAGCCTTAGTTAATGTAAAACAGGAAGGTGTTAATCTCATTTTCAACATGTCAGCTCTTCCAGGTAGGGTATTAATACGCAAGATCCCCTGCTGGCAGACTCAACAGAATCTTTCTGGCTGTGAAGTGAAGTCCAAACCTGGTAATTTTTGCTTTCCTTTATTGTATGTGCTCAGGTTGGCTTCATTCATTGAAAAAGATACATCAGTAGTTAAATGAATATAAAGAAACAAAGGGACGTTTGCAAACTATTGACTTAACTCTGTACTCAGACACTGTAATAAGTTTGTTTTACATACTACAAACATTTGGGTATGTTTGATGATAAGTAGCAAAGAGGTAAGTCATATTTCAAGACTCTCTGAGATCTATAATTTTGCATCAGAGAATTCTAGTCCAATGTCACCATTTGCTTTGTTTAATTTACTTTCTTTAATTGTAAAGAATTAAACAAGGAAAAGCATGGACTATGTTGCAGGCATTGTTACAGAATTCCATGTCACACGAGAAAAATTTATATTCTGAAAGTAATGTGGGAATCAAACTTTTTATTTTTTCTTCAGGATGTACAGATGAAAGAAAACAAGGTTTTCATGATACTAAATTAAGCAGTGTCAAGAAAATTTGTTTCCTACAGAAATATTTAGGAGATTTGGAATTTGTCGTACTTACTCTTTCTGCAAATATTAAGGAGGGCTTTTTTTTACCATCAACCTTGGTATTACTAGCACCACGCTCTAACCAACTGAGCTAACTGGCCACTCCTAATGAGAGCTTTTTAAGTGCAGTTTCAGAAGAGGTAAGGGAGAGCAAAAAAAAAATCAGTAATACAACTATAGTAAATATAAAAGAATATTAAAATTAAGCTCTCTTATTTGTAAATATGATTAATAGGTTTTAAAGAAAATGTCATGTGGATCTAATTTAAGGAAGAATTAAAATTAACATTTTAATCTCACGTACGAATGAGACTTTATGTGTTTTTTATAAATCATGGATAAATCTAGGTATTGATGAGCTATTGGCTCATTTGAACTAAAAATATGAGAGATGCAGAAAGAATAAAATGTGATGCCAACAAAGGCAAATAAAATAACATTTATGGGGGTAGTCAAGTAAAAGTGTTGGGGTGTGGAAACAGATGAAAAGGCCAGGGGCCCTGGAGGTGTACACCAACGACTTCCACAGAGTTGAGGAAAGATTTCAGAGGCGAAATAATGATGATGACACTTGAAAGGTTAATTTTTGCATATATCCTCCCAGTTGCTCATCACACTTTCCTGCATAGTGGCTGGGACAAGTATTATTATTCCCACTTTACAGATGAAGAAACACAGTACAGACAAACTGAGACTCCTCTGAGTCAGGCAGAGTTATGTGCAAACCCCATGCCTGTGATTTGTTTTTGGTTGTTTTTTTTTGTTTGTTTGTTTTTTGAGACTAGTATGGGGGCTTGAAAACTGAAAGGAAGGGAAGAAAGATGAACCAAAAAGATGTGAAACAAGGAAGGGAGAATTACTGAGAAATTCCAAGCTGTCAAATCTATCCAGAAAAATAAGGCAGGGAAAAAGTGAGACGGTAAAATTTTTTCCTTTTATTCCTGTCCAGTTAATAACATGCATAATGCCTCTTTTTATTCATCTCCTGTCTGTACATATTTTCCCACACACCATTCTATAGTTATATAATTCATTTCCTTGCCCACTGGGTCAATACTTTATCACTTTACCAGATTCTTTCTGTAATAGCTTTTGATACTCCTTGCCAGGGAAAGTGTACCCCCAGAAGAAGACGATGACAAAAGGAATAAGGTGGGCAGGAGAGGCCTGGTAATCAGGATCATTGTTACAGCTACATCTCCGTTGTTCCATGTCCCCAGTCCCCATCATTATGCATCTCCCCTCAAGCATGAGGCCATTTTATTTTCCATGTTTAGCTTTTACCTGGAACATGGATGAACTCACTTAAAAATATAACAGGTTTAAATTCTAGCAGTGTTCATTGCACTGATATTTTATATCTCACATCTTAGATCTCCTTCTGAAAATGTAACAGAGTTATAGTTTGTATCATTGTTGAGATTTTGATTTTCTTTGAAAACAATTTAGTACAACTTTAATTGAAGATCTTAAGCCTCACAGATTAGCAGGTTTAGGATAAGATGTGGAAATAGTGGGAGGAAATAACTCATCAAAGCTGTTTAAGGACTTGTGTGTTTATGGAATCATGCAACTGGCTGAGCCTGAATTAGAAATTTGGACTTTTATTCTAGGCTCTGCATCCTACACTTCGCCTCCCAAATTCAATTCAGTCACTGCAATATTCTATAGAGAATTGTGTTGGCATTCGCCACTTGTGGGCTTATTTTTTACTTGAGTAGATCCCAAACAGTTCTAGAAAAAAATTTTTTTTAGAACATACTTTGGAGGAGGAGAAATTTCTAAGTAAACAAACAAACAAAACCCAAAACCCAAAACAACAATCCTACTGTATATTTGTTATTATGAACCAACATAGATGAGGCGTTAGCAATAAATAGTGTATGGGGGGAAAACAGGTCTTATTTTTCTGCCCATCAAGATAAGTAAGAATGTAGGTTGTTGAGAGAAAACATGGACAATCAGATGGCTTCTTTACACAAAGCTGCCATTTCCAAACATTCTCCTAGTCAATCAAGAAATATTGTACACTCATTTCCTGTCAGGCATTGTGTTAGAGACCTGAGAGTGGACAAAATAGACATAATCCTCACTCTACTGAATGAACTAATTTGGATAACTGTTCTACTTTCAAAATATAAGCAACATACTTATCAACTATTCATATTTTAGTATGAATTACTTTAGATTTTCCTGGCTCTTTGTTCTAGGAAGATATTAATTAGCAATAGCTCAGATTTATTGTTTATGGTCAGGATTCAGGGCAGTAAACAGAGGAAGAACAATAAAAAATGAGAGAGAATTTCAGAGCGTGGAGAATCTTGATAGGGCTGACCCGGATGTGATGCCAGCGTAGAAAGTTTGTGAGTTTACTTTAGGTTCTGACTATCTGCAGAAAAGTGAGTAGACGGGTGATGAGGGAAGGCTTACCTCGTTTTTGTCAAAGAATTTTGGTGGCAAGTTCTTGACCGAGGAATCTGTGACCTTAGAAACTTAGAAGTCTGGATTTTATCAGTCTTGAGTGATATCTTCAAAATATCACCTTTTAGTTATATTTTGTGGGGGGTAGTTCTGACCCCAGAAAAATAAAAAAGGAAAATTGTTGTATGTTCTTATACTGACTATGTCATAAGGCAGATCATTGATGTTTGAGGTAGTTTAGAATAGTTTTCTTGACATTTTTTCACCAGGGTGCCCTCTAACTGGCACTCTGTCTTTAAAGGATTGTGGCTATTTTCCTTGAAAATTTAAGAAATTGTCATATACTACCTCATAATAGAGTCATGTTTGTTTTACAAGAAAAGACTGCTTTGGATTTCTTGTTATTAATAAAATTGACTCTCTGAGAAGAAATGTCATGACTACCGTGTGCGTCTCAGTCTGTCTGTACATTGGTGGGTATGTCTAGAGGGTTTCACGGAGGAAGAATCTAAATAATAAAAGGTTAGTTGTCTGAGCAGTCACAATGCCAGGATTAGTTGAATGGAGAGCACTTTGAATTCGTTTTGTAAGGGTAATGTCCTGTCTCAGGATTCCCATCAGTTTCTGGGACACCGAGTTTCCAAGAATTTCTCCATGACCTATATCTGACTGCAGTGACATGGGCTCCGATGGTCAGGATAGGTGAAAAATGTGGGACCCCACCTTCCAAGTCAAAAAACTGGTGTGACTGGGCAAGTGTGGAAATAAGTCCGGGTGAAGCATCCTTGCCAGCCAGTTCCCTCGTGGGCTGTTGATAGAGTTTTGCCATCTCAAACTTCCTCCTCTACTACCAGACAAAGCAAGCTTGGTATGGGACAATAGGGAGCATAATGAATTTGATCCAACTCTGCCATTATCTAGGTCCCTTCATCCCATTAATATGTATTGAGAGTGGCAGACATTGTTTGAGACTCTGGGGACATGACAGTGAAGATACACAAGAACATGGTGGTAGGCAGAATATTAGCCCCCAAAGAGGTCCATGTCCTATTTTCCCAGAACCTGTGACTTCGTCACCTTACATGGCAAAAGAGACTTTGCAGATATGATTAAGGAAAAGGACCTTAGGACGGGAGAGTAATCCAGGTTATCCAGTGCGCCTCATCTAATCACATGGGCCTTTAAGAAATTGGAGAAGCTTTCCAGGCTGGGGAAAAGATGAGACAAGAAGGATAGATTCAGAAAGTAAGAGGGATGTAACTGCTTTTGCTGGATTTGAAGATGGACAGAAAGGCTATGAGCCAACAAACGACTGCCGAAATGTACATGGCTTCTAGAAATTGGAAAAGGCAAGAAAATGGATTATCCCACAGGGCCTCCAGAAAAGAAGGTAGCCCTGCCAACACTTTAATTTCAGCACAATGAGACCTGTGTCAGATTTCTGATCTCCAGAACAGTAAGATAATAAGTTTTGTACTGTTTTAAGTCACTAAATTTATGGTAATTTGTCACAGCAGCAATAGGGAACTAATAGAATCCCCGTCCTCTTTGTGCTTGTGTTTTAGTAATGCAACAAAATAAATACAATAAAAATAAATATATACTAATATACCACAGGCCATTTACATATTCTATCATTTCTATGATAGAAATGAATGAAGTAATCTGATGAAGACTATAATGGACACATCAGAAAATTTTTCAGTGCTTTGATAATGCTCCACTGTATGAGTTTTGGTGTTAGATAAAGACCTGTTCCCCATATAGGAGTTTTTTTTGTGTGTTTTTTTTTAAATCTGTCTCCTTTATATCTAGACTAGAGCACAGGCATGTAACTTGAATTCCACTAAGTAGATCACCCATCCCAGAATTTGAACCAGATGTTAGTGATGAAAAAAAAATAGTGCGGATAACTTCTGTACCTCCCATTTTCTCCCTCCTGTAATAGTAGCTGGGGCTACAAAGTAATACATGGCACAAAAAGGCCAACTTGTCCTTAGCAGATAGAGTTATTCCTTTATCAAATCAGTTCTGCAACATAGTTTCAGATGGTAATCTGGAAGTTTAACTCAAGCCTAGCTCTCCAGCCCTTTTACAATTCAGTAAGCCATTAAATATCCTTTTATCAAACTCTTTTTTCTGCTTAACCAACCAGGGTTACCTTTGATTGGTTGCAACTGAAGGTCCTGATGGAAACAGACAGTAATTAATAAGAGACCAACTTTAGTCATAGGGGTTGGTCAGAGAGGTCCCTTTCTGAGAAGGTGATGTTTGAACTGGGGCAGGAAGAATATGAAGAAGCAAGTAATATGAACAGCTGTGGGAAAGCTGGAGCTGACCAAGGAAGTACAAAGTCTCCTGTACGGAGCTGGGGGTCCAGCAGAGAGCAAGACAAACAAAGCCTCCTGCCTTGGTGAAGTTTACCTCTGGTGGGAGTATTTAGACAGTTACATGTAGAGAAATAATAATATAATTTCAGATAGTGGTAAGTGTTATAAAGAAAATGAAAGAGAAATGTATAGACTCCAGGTAAGGGACAAATTTAGAAAGGTGAGCAGGAAAGGCTTCTTTGAGGAGGTGACATCATGTACAGACATAGGTAATTTATGACTTAGAGAAAATCCCTATTGTGACACTTTGCTCAGGGAAGTGAATTTCATAAGGATTCTTCATAAAAACAAATATTGCAAGGCCGTCTTTGCTAAGGTAGGAATGTTAGAAGAATCTAACAGATGTTAAAATGCCCCTAGAGACAAATATTTTTAAATGCCAGTGGTGATCACCTTTTTGATAATGTTCTCAACTTTAAACTTGCCAAATACATATGGCTGCATTTTTAAGGAGATAATTTCTTACATCATGAACATTCTTTTACAAGTATGAATTGGTTTAAATTTTGTTTTAGATGGTTGTTATGTGAACAAGCACAAAAAAGCAAAATAAAGAGGACAAAGGCAATGTTGCTTCTTCCTCACTTTGTCAGAAGCTCTTCTGGTTTGATGGACTAGTCTGTCAACAATGGAATAAAGCCAGTGCTAACAGAAACCTCAGCTCCAAGCAACAGTATTCCAAAATAATCTATCTGCAGGTGGATGTTGCTGGTTTTACATGAGCATGAAAAATTAATTATCAATGAAAAGGCATTTACTTCTTTCACAGTCCATATATTTATTGACAAATAAATGTTCTTTATCTCCCCAGAGGAAAGAACCATTCTCTAAAATTATTTAATCAATTTACAGACCAGAGTCAAAGCTTTGGGGGAAAAATATGAATGTTCCTTCTCAGATAGATTCCAGAGAGATAAAGCAGGTAGGTCTACGGTATGTTTGTTTTTCAGTACAGCAATTATCTGGTATGTCTTTTTGCCATAAAACTATAATTTTTTTCCCCAGTAAAATGTAAACAGACTTACTGGTAAATATCGCTAATTGAATACATGCATCTACTTTTACTTTCTTCCCAAACCCCAGAATTGGCAGTAAGAGACATTTTTAGGAAGCACAAACCAACAAAGACAGAGAGAAGAGAAGAGTAGAACAAAACAAACAAACAAGCAAACAAACAACCTAGAGGCTGGAAAGCAATGAGTGAGTGGTAAAGAGAACTGAATGGACCTAAGAAGCCAGCAAAGGGGAAAGCTGGGGACTAACTCAATTTTACAGCAGAGATGGACAGCAGTGGATGTCTCTAGAAATGGAGCTGAGGGAGGTGGGTAAAATGGGAGGATCTACTGAAAGTCTAAAAAGCAATCACAACCATCAAAGATGTCCCCAACTCCCAGCATACCGGTAAGCATCCCTCCTCTCCTCCACCCAACCCCGCAATCCTGGCAGAGGACTGGAGATCGAGTCTCTGGGGAAGGTGAGACACAGTGCCTCTTGGCTGAGTGGGCATTGAAGGTGAGGCTCGACTACTGTAAGCAGGGTTGTTAAGTGCAAATACGCATGCTAAATGCCGGAAAACCTAGCCCTCATTACCCACTTTCCAGAATATTTGACCGACTTTTATCCATGGCCAAGAGATTGGAAGATTCTTCCCCACACAGTCTGACGAACTCAAGAGAAAAGGTTTAAAAATACTGACATTCTGGGCTCCCCAACAGCCAAGCCACATCACCCTAAAGTAAAGTGTTGGATTAGCCACTTCCCCACTTTCAGCCCAGCACCCCTACACACACACACACACACACACACACACACACACACACACACACAGATGCCTATTGTCTTTATCATCTGAGAGAAATCTTTAACTTAAAGGTAACGAGACTAATATAAAAGCACAGATTAAAGCAACTTGGAGGAAACATATACCCTACACAGAGAAGAAAAATCCAAAAACAAAGTAAAACATAAATTGCATCCTTAATATCCTCAGAAAGGTAAAAAATAAAGAAATAAGACATTGCAACTATAAAACAAAAGTAGGACACTATAACAAATTAGAAATTCAGAGGACAAAATAAGCTACTGGAGTTTAATATTATATATATATATATATATATATATATATATATATATATATATATATATATATATATATGACAGCAGAGATGAAAAACCGATTAGAAAAATTGGAAGACAAAAATTTCAAGGAAACTTCCCAGACCGTAGAATAGAAAAACAGATGGAAAAGAAAAAGAAAAAAAAAGACTACCCCAGGAAATCCAAACTCCAAATAAAACAGTGAACAGAAAAACCAAATGGGGCTGGGGGAGGGGAAGAAATGTATTAATATTAGTCTTCTATTGCTTCATAACAAAGTACCACAAATGTAGCACCTTAAGACAACATAGTACACTTATTATCCCCCAATTTCCGTGGCGCAAGAGTCCAAGTACCCCTAGCAGGGTCTTCTGCTCAAGGTCATACGAGTATACTGTGAGGGCGTCAGCTCGGGCTGGGTTTCTTCAGAGACTCATTGTCCTCTTCTAGTTCATATGTTTTTTGTTTGTTTTTGAAGAATTCATTTCTTTATAGATTTAGAATTCATGGTAGGTAGCTTACTTTTTCAAGACCAGCAAAATAAACTTTTACTTGTAGACCTTATTTTAAAAGGCTCACTTGCCAGCTCAGACATACTCAGGATAAGCTTCTTTTTGATTGACTTAAAGTCAAGTGATTAGGGATTCACATTACTTTTGCAAAATCCCTTCACTGTTGCCGTATAACATCATATAATCATAGGGGTGCTATTTCATCCCCTTTGCTATATTCTATTGGGTAGAAGCAAATTAAAAGTTCTATCTGCACTTAAGGGGACGAGAATTCTATAAAGACACGTATACCATGGAGATGGAGTCATGGAAGCCAGCTTAGAATTCTGCCTACCACAGGAGGGGGGGAATTACTCAGACCTGAAATATGATTTTCCATATTGAAAGAATCCACTGAAAGCCAGCACAATGATGGAGACAGAGCCATACCAGACTTTCAGAAAACTGTGGACCAAAAGATATGATAAGTTTCCATAGGGGGCATGTTACAAAGGATCAGAGATGAAAATGGCACTGAATTTCTAAATGGCACAACTTAAATTGCAAAGGTAATGGAGCAATGTCTTCAAAATTATGCAGCACAATGATTGCTACACTTGAATTTTATACTTAGAAAAATTATCAATTTACGTTCATGATAAAATAAAGACATTTTCAAACAGTGAGATCTCAACTATTTGCCATGTACCTTTTCTCAGAAGAATACCTGAAGATTTTCTCTTGCAAAAAGGGAAGAAAATCAAGAAAGAGAATGCAGGATAATTAACAGAAAAATAAGGCAAAAGGAAATCACAAGATCATGGTAGGGGAAGATCCCAAATTATAATGCAAGCAAGACAGCTTGCGAAAGCAAGACATCCAGAATGGGGAAGTTGGAAATCTTCAAGAAAGACTTCTACTATAAGATAAAATTGAGAATGGGGAATGAAATTGATAGAATACTTACTTACCCATCTTAATGTACTTCAGATAAATTTAAACAATTGACATAGAGTTAGGGCTTGAATTAGTGATAAGTCAGATGAACAGAACATTAAATGATTAATTCAAAAAGTTGTCCAGGAAAGGAAAAAGAAATCCTAATTTACTACATGGCACAGCTATGAAGAATGTTTAGATAGTAATAATAATGTCAACACAAAATGGGGGTGTAAATTTATATGGAGAATGAGGGAATGGGAAGGTTGTGCTTGCGTTACAGGGACATGAGGAAGAAAGTGAGCTAGATCTTCAATCTCTGTTGCAAGAGACCTATAGATAATACCTAAAACTGTGAAAACAAGAAGCTATGAAGTATGCTATTTGGAGACACTGAAGTAAATATCAAAAGATTACCCCAAAATAGTGGAAGTACTTCTGGGAAAGAGGAAATAGAGCTAGGAGAGAGAAGACTGCCATTTGTATATAACAAGGCTTATGAATCTATTTTACATCACAAGCAGTGCATATATAACCAACAAAAATACAAAATAAGTAAGTACAAAAAGAAATAATTACATAAAAAGTTATATAACTGTTTGACTTTTCATACTAGATACATTGACTATGTAGTTTCTTAAATAAGTTTACTATAAGGTATTTTATTTTGCTGTAGTGTTTTAAAATCAAGTTTGCCAGAACTTAAGCATCAAATGAATGTTTTTTTTTCAAAGCTTTTCCCTTAAGAAATTACACATTTAGTCCAAAGTTGTTGCAACTACTGAAATATTTTTAGAACTGTTTAGAATTTCAAAGCTGGTGGCAAACTTCTTTAAATAACTTCAAAGGTATCAATTCATGGATTTAATATTTTGAAAGAACCCGAAATCATTGGGTATCACATTAGATTTGAGTGGGCAAGCTAACTAAAGCTATTTTGGTAAAAAAAATCAAGGTATGAAAATAAATTAATACAACTCATTTTTGAATGGCTTATAAATTAGTTGTAAAGGGGAGTTTAGAAGGGAAAAGGACTCCAAAAATATTGTGTATTTGAAGCATAACTATTACAATATATATGTGATTCTACATTTTTAGGAAGGTGCTCCCACAAAGTTAAGGATATCTTTCATGAAGCACACAGACCAACAAAAACCTGTATTAGAAACCTGCAAAAGTGATTTTAGGAGAAAAGATGCTAAATGAGATACTATTGCTTACATGTGGTAGGTGTTCCTGTCTCATGTAAATTCATGTAGGATTCACCCACCCACTAAGATGAGCAGAGCACCTTACATAATGTTATTTATTTTCTTCTCTCAGGGGAAGAGATATGACTAGAAGTAAACCTATGCCTTTGTGGACTTCTTTCCCTGCTCCTAGATGAGTCACCTAAGGTAAGTGGAATAATTTCTGTCTCATGAGCTCTGATATTGCTGCATTGATGAATGCAAGTATCCTTTTCTTTCTTCAATGATGAGTGTCATGGTATTAAAGTCTTCCAATTTTTCTCAGCAATGCTTAACTGGAACTCACCGATAGAGGACCCCTGCTACTCTATGATTGATTTTGATCACATTCTCAACTATGGGGATGTTATGGGCATCCCGCTCTGGCTCCATTAGGTAAACTTTTCCAGGCTTAAGAGAATTACAGTGGTACCTCGGTTTTCGAACATAATCTGTTCCAGAAGACCGTTCGAGTTCTGAAACGTTCGAAAACGGAGGCACGGTTTCCCCATAGAAACTAATGCAAAATGGTTTAATCCATTCCAGACCTTTAAAATCAACCCCTAAAACTGCAAATTTAGCATGATATCTAATGATACCATAGATCCATAAAGTTTACGGCATTCGTAAACTGAAATATTCGTCACCGAGGTACCCCTGTATGACGTGTGTAGAGAAGACTGCTAGCTGTTCACCATTCTCCTTTTATCTTGGGCAAAAAGACTACACTTCCCATCCCATCATGCAGATAGGTTAGCCAATGTAACATGAGTGCAGGAAGTCTGTACCACTCCCAGGTCTGACCCATGTTTTTCCCTTGAGCCATCGGGATGCAGATGAGGAGGAGGCCCTAGAGGATGATGGAACCAGAAGTTAGAAGGAGCCTAGGGTCCTGGACGCATGCTGTCATCTATCCAGGGCTGCTCTGCCAACTTGAGCAGCTACCTTGGACTGTTAAAAAAAAAGAAGATATTTTTAAAGCAAATTTGAGTATATTCTTTAAGCAAATTTGAGAGTCTGCACTGTAGCCTAGTCTACATTAACTAATACATCGGCTTTTCACCTGGAATAAGGGACCTAATTTCTGACTCTTGAGAGTATATATATGGATATACGCCTTTTAGAATCTTGGGCTCTGGGTCCAAAAAATTACATTTTTTTCTAGTCCAAAATTATCACTTCCTTCCCACCCATATCCTAGAACTCAGGGGACAGAAACTACCTACCTCTACCTTTGAAAGGACAATTATGGACTTCTGGTTCCAGAAATGGCTACCAGCTTCACTCTCATTCCTCCTGTTGCAGGTCATAGGTTTCTTTCAGACTCTCAGACTGAGAAACTGAGTAGATGTGAGTATTTCATATGCTTCGAAATCCAGTGTCAAGTTTAGTTTTTAAATTAGGTTTACCATTTGTTTTGGTAAGATTTCTTTTTATTTGCCTTAGTGTAACTGACATTGTGCATTCTTGATCAAAATTATTCAACTTCAAGGTGTGTGGAATGCAATGGTGGTGCTGATGCCAGCTTATACTGGCCTATAAGAATTGATTTTTAAATTTTCAAGAACTTTGCAAACTGTTTGTTACACACAGTTATTACTAAAACTTAAATCACACAAACTTACTATTAAATAAATCACATTGTAAACAAGGGTAATAAACACTAAAATTACTTTCTAATTATTTTACTACATTTTATTATTATCTATATTCTTGAAGTTATTTACATCTGTTGTATCTTTATAGTAACAACAGTATATAACGATGTGCTACCACATATCTCTTCCAAACCAATGTCTAATAACGTTATGTTAGTAGTTTGAAATTGGCTTTGGTGGGAGTCTCTCACACCATGCAAATCAGTGAATACTACAAATGAGGTGGTATTTCAAGAGCCAGTTGTTAATCATTTACCAACATATCACTAGTGGTAGGAAACAATCAACAAATAAAATTTCTATACTCCAGAAATGGAAGAACCCCTTTAAGCTGGAGCATTCTACATGAAATATGAAAAATGGAAATATCTGCTTGCTTTACTTTTAGTTAATACAGTTCTTCTAGTTGGTAAATTATTTCAAAATGAAAGATATTTTTAGAAGTAAATGTTTTTTTAAAAAAGGAACAAACAGAAAACAAATGATTCAGTGCATTGCTGTCCAAGAAATGAAAGTAGGCTATAATCTCAAGAAGACATGACAGAAATCTAATTAATATAAATGAGTAAATGCATATGTTGAATATTACCAGAAGAAAGAGTACATTTACATAGGGAGTTGGTTGGAGCAGGCCTTGTAGGTAACAAAGAAGGAAAAGCAGAGAAGCCTGTGTGGCAATAGATGTCCCCTGGTCAGTGCAGTGTCTTTAAAATGGAAATGAGAGCCTGAGGTCAAAAGTTAGCAGGCAACAAGAAAACAAACAGTATAACTAAATGGCTCCACTTCAGAAAGGAACAGGAATTTGTGGATGGAGAGACAGTAGAGAAGAAAGGAGGGGAGAAAGAGAAGATGGCTAGTCAGTCGGGCAGAGTGAAATGTGAAAATTCAGTCTGAGGTTATCTGTGCTGTTCACTCCTCAGGCTCCTCCTACCTTTAGTAAAAGGCCAGTGGGGTCTTATTGTTGTTTTATTTTTTCTTCCAGAATCCACGTTATACATACGTCTTATTTTGGAATAGTTTCAGGTTTACAGAAAAGTTGTAAAGAGTACAGAGAGGTCCCATACGTGCACCCCAGTTTTCTCTATCACTAACATCTTATATGAGTATAGTACATTCCATGATATTAGTGGACAAATATTGATACAGTATTATTACCCAAAGTCCATACTTTATTAAGATTTCCTAAGTTATTATCTCGTGCCTTTTTTTTTCTGTTCCAGAATCCCATCCAAGATACCACATTACATGTAATTGTTATGTCTCCTTAGGTTGTGACAGTTCTTCAGACTTTCTCTTTGATGACATCGGTAATTTTGTGGAGTACTGTGTAGAATGTCTCTTGATTGGAATTTGTCTTATATTTTTCTCATAATTAGACTGGGATTATAGGTTTTGGGAGGAAGACCACAGAAGTGTCATTCTCAGCATATTATATCAAGGGTACATACTATCCATATGACTTATCCCTATTGATGCTAACCTTGATCATCTGGCTGAGGTGATGTTTTCTACTCTGAAGTTACTGTTTTCCCCCCTTTCTATACTGTACTCCTTGCAAGGAAGTCACTATACATGACCCACACTTAAGGAGTTCTGAAAGATGAGCATCTACATACGTTATTTGGAATTCTTCCACACAAGGTATTTATCTATTTTATTTAAATATTTTTATGGCTGTTTATTTTATACTTTGGGTTGCAATCCAATACTATTATATTTATTTAGTTGCTCAAATTTTTAAGTTTAGCCTTTGAGAATTCTTTCACTTAACTCCTGTGTCCCTTTGACATATGTCCATTAATGTTTTCTTGGTTTTGCTTTTGTTTTTTGAGAACTACCTTACATTCTGGCAATATAAGACACTCTAGGCTCATCTTGTGTATTTTCTGCCCAAGTCCTAGAATCAGTCATTTCTCCGATGAGTCTTGGCTCCTCTTATTAGAGAATTGTATTAAAGACCAAGATCTGGGCACTAGGTGTGCTCGTTTCTACTGGGGTGTCTGTGCTTCTAGGTTCTCTCAGCTGACAGAGCAAGTGTATGTATGTATACTAACCAGTGTATCTATACATATGTATAACTATCTCTATATTTGTCTATCTCTGTGTGTCTGTGTGTGTGTGTATATATATATATATATATATATATATATATATATATATGTGTGTGTGTGTGTCTGTGTCTATATATATATAGACACACAGATAGACACACACATATATATAAAGCTAAACACACACACACACACACACACACACACACACATATATATATATATAGCTAAACATCAGTTTGTATTAGTGTTAACTCTAATCCATTACAATGTGGATCATTCTAGCCTTCTCCCTTACCAATCTGTAACCTCCCACTCCAACAGTGAGAAACCTGACTCTCACCATTTACTTAATTGTTTAATTCCAGTATGTTAGCCCATACCCCCAAATGAAAAAACTTGATCGACTAGAATACATTGCTTATGTACAGTTGCTTCTGTCTTTAGTTTTACAGACCTCACTCACTTCCAACCTTCCTTAGCTCAGCAAATTATTACCCAACTACCTTTGGTGAGGTTGTTTCATGCACTTCTAGTATAATTAGATTCTTATGATCTTCATTCCATCCTGGTATTCTCTGACCTCCTAAAAGATGTGTTAAAACTTGTACATTAAGGTTTACTTTTTGTGCTATAACATTCTATGAGTTTTGACAAACACATAGTGACATGTAGCCACCATTGCAGCAGCACAGAGAAGAGTTTAACCACCTTAAAATTCTCCTGTGCTTCTAATTAACCCTCCCTCCTCCCCAAACCACTGGCACCCACTGATATTTTCATTGTGTCTATAATTTTGGTTTTCCCAGAATGTTATGTAAATGGAATCATACATTATGTAGCCTTTTCAGAATGACTTCTTTTACTTAGCAATATGCATTTAAGATTGATCTTTATCTTTGCATGGATTGGCAACTCCTTCCTCTTTATTGCTGAGTAGTATTCCTTCCATTATATGGATATACAACAGTTAGTTTATCCATTTACCTATTGAAAGACATCTTGGTTGTTTCCAATTTTTTGTGATTATTAATGAACACTTATGTACAGTTTTTTTTGTAGGCATAAGTTTTAAATTAGTTGAGTAAATACCTAGGAATATGGTTTACTGGATGTTTTGCAAGGCTATAGTTAGCTTTGTAAGAAACTACCAAACTGTTTTCCAGAGTGGCTGGGTCATTTTGAATTGAGAGTTTCTATTGTTCCACATTATTGCCAGCAATTGATATTGTCAGTTTTTCGGATTTTAGCCATTCTAATACGTGTACAGTTGTATCTCATTGCTGTTTTAATTTGCATTTCCATAATGACAAATAATGTTGAGAATCTTTTTATGTTTATTTGCTACCTGAATATCTTCTCTAGTTCATGCTTCTTTTTAACACAGTCTTTCCTTAGAAAGAGTGAAATATGGCTGACTGGATTTCATGTTTTTTAGTTACACTCATATTCTAACTCTAATTTATTCTAATTGGTGTTTTCAGAATGCTCCAAGTCTCTGTCTGACATTTAGAAATAGTATCTTGGATAATTTCTAATGGCATGCTCTCTTTCTTTAACTGTGAATTTGTATTAGTTTAAATCTCAGAGGGCAATATTATTTTCAAATTCTTGAAGTAAGAAAGAAAAAGGCAGCTTCAAGGTTGCCTCATAAAAGTCCCACATGCAGTATTTTCCTTTTGCTCTTTCTTTAAAAATAGTATTCTATTTAACTGTAGCCATACTTCAAATATTTCAGAACTGCTTGACCTACACTGTAGATTTTGTTTTATTATTATAATTTTTTTTTTCTTTTAAGCTTCTATTTAGTGCAGTGGTTCCCAAACTTTGGTGTGCATTAGAGTCTCAGAGAGCCTGAAAAAAGAACACAGTGGTGGAGGCTAATTCAACTAGAATAAGTCCGGGGCCTTTGTATTTTTATCAAGATCACCAAGTGTTTTCAATTCCAACCAAAGTTTGAGAACTATTGCTTTGGTGTTTGACTCTGAGGGCCAATCTAACACCTAACAGAAAACACACAATCAGCCTGTCTACATACTGATAAAAGCTCCAGAGGCAAATGCTACTATCTTGCTACCTTCCTAACCTAATATTCCACTGGATTTGTGTGCAAGATTTTTGTCTAGGGTTGAAATTAAACATCAATGGAATATTTTTACAGTATAAGATACTATGAAAAACTGGCTCATTCTGCAGAGTTCACCAAAGGAACATTTTAAAACCATCCAAACACATCATACCAGGTTAAATTAAAACTGTTAAAAGATGTACCCCAGAATTTGCATTTTAAGAAGTACACTGTAGAAAGACGTCATCAAAATGGCGGCATGAGGTGAGCCTCTGTAAAGCTCCCCTGGAATTTACAACTAATCAAACAACAATAACTCCACAAAGGACTCCCTACATAGCAGACAGGCAAGACGAAGAGGCCCACTACTGAATTCACCTAAAGGTGGGCGAATCGCGTGAGCAGGGAAAGAGGCAAAGGAGAAGTGTGGAGACAGAGCCATGTGGGTGCAGGATGCAGACCTAGCTCAGTGCTCCAAGCTCGCTGCATCCCGGAACTACCGCAGCTGCGGGAGAGGGAAGAACTCAGATTGCTAGGGCTCCGTTTATGGCCCACAGGGCTGAGGGGACAGCATATAACATGGCTGAACCCAAGGCTCATGGCAGAGACCTTGGAGAAAAGACTGAGGGAAGAAGGCTGAAAATGGTGGTTTAAGCCCGCACTGCCGAGCAGAGAATGGAAGCCATAGGCAGAGATTAGCCGCCCCTCCCTAACCTCCCAGATCTCACCCTGCCCCCACTTGTCCAGTGCTAGAAGCAGAACAGTAGCATTGTCAGATCAAAAGAACAGAATATTTGCTGTTCTGAGAACTGTGGACAGCAGACACAGATTCCCAGCCCAACTAGTTCCAGCAAAGGGGAGGGAGCTGTGGAAGCAGGACCGGCTGTGGTGATGGTTGCCGCCATTGCTCTAAGCTACCTCTCACAACTCACCCTGCCCCTGGCCGCACCTATCTGGGCGGATCCCTGCAGGAGTAAACAGAACTGCTGAAACATATGGGCTCTGAATCTGGTGCAGGAAGAGCTTTGGAAGTTCAAAAGCTTTCTGCATACCCACACGGACACTGCGCCTTGTGACCCAGGCGAACTATTAACAGAAGAGAAGCCCGTCTCCCAGGGAATCCCCCATTGTGTGAGAAGTTGCAATAGTGCAGAGAAAACATAGCACTACTGTGTGAGAGAGAAAGAAAGACTGCAGTCGGAGAGAAAATAAAATATTCTACCCACACCTACTGGAAAACAAAACAAAGACTTCTTCCTATCAACCTATTGCAGAAGCCACTCCGGTAGATCTCTAGGAAGAGAAATAATAAATCAGTAATTGTCATGAATAACCAAGGCAACAAGACAGCTCAGAAAGAAAGTGAAAAGTCTCCAGAAAAGGAACTTAAAGATATGGAAATATGTGACTTAAATGACAGAGAATTCAAGATTGCAGTTCAGAAAAAAACTCAGCGAGATGCAAGAAAACACAGAAAGGCAGTTTAATGAACTCAGATACACAATTAAAGAAAACATGAGCATTTTACGAAAGAGATTGAAATTTTAAAAAAGAACCAAATAGAATTTCTGGAGATTAAGAACTCAATAGAAGAAATTAAGAATGAAATAGCCAGCTTAAGTAGTAGAGTTAACCAGATGGAGGAAAGAATCAGTGACAACGGAGATAGAAACCTGGAAATTACATGGATGGTAGAAGAAAGAGACTTGAGACTTAAAATAAATGAAAGATCTGTACACGAACTTTCTGACTCCATCAGAAAGAGAAATATAAGAATAATGGGCATACCAGGAGGAGAAGAAAGAGAGGAGGGAACAGAGAATATATTCAAACAAATTGTCGATGAGAACTTCCCAAACTTATGGACAGAACTGGATCCTCGAATGCAAGAAGCAAATAGAACACCTAATTACCTCAATCCCAACAGGCCTTCTCCAAGGCACATTGTATTGAAGCTGTCTAAAATCAACGACAAAGAAAGAATCCTCAAGGCAGCCAGGGAAAAGAAGACGGTAACCTACAAAGGAAAGCCCATTAGATTATCATCAGATTTTTCAGCAGAAACTCTACAAGCCAGGAGAGAGTGGAACCAAATATTCAAACTATTGAAAGAGAGAAATTATGAGCCAAGAATAATATATCCAGCAAAGATATCCTTTAGATATGAAGGAGGAATAAAGACCTTTCCAGACATACAGAAGCTGAGGGAATTTTCTAATACACGACCTGCACTACAAGAAATACTAAAGGAGGCTATTCGACCACCATCAACAGGGACAATTTGTGGCAACCAAAACATAAAAAGAGGGAGAGTAAGGCCTGAACCAGAATATGGGAATGGAGAAAGTAAGCATGCTGAAGAAAATGGAATACTCTAAATATCAAACTTTCTTTTACATAAACTTAAGGGTAACCACTCAAAAAAAAAATCCAGAACTGAAATATATACTGTAGTAAAAGAAGAAACAGAGGGAAACATCATAGAATACCACCACGCAGAAATAATAGACAACAACAAAAAGGCAAAGAAACAATGGAGACACAGCCTTACCAGAAAACTAAAGACAGAACGACAGGAAATCCTCACAAATCAATAATCACCCTAAATGTAAATGGGCTGAACTCACCAATAAAAAGGCACAGAGTAGCAGACTGGATCAAAAAACTAAACCCAACCATATGCTGTCTCCAAGAGACACATCTCAGCTACAAGGACAAGCAGAGACTCAAAGTGAAAGGGTGGAAACTGACACTCCAAGCAAATGGTACCCAGAGAAAATCAGGTGTAGCCATAATGATAACAGATGAAACAGACTTCAGGGTGAAAAAGGTAACAAGAAACGAAGATGGATAATTCATAATGGTAAAGGGGACTATACAACAAGAAGACATAACAGTCAACAATATTTATGCCCCCAATCAGGCACCACCGAAATATACCAAGCAACTACTAACAGAACTAAAGGGATAAATTGACCAAAACACAGTTATACTAGGGGACTTAAATACATCATTGACAGCTATGGATAGATCATCCAAACAGAAAATAAATAATGAATAGCAGCCCTAAATGACACATTAGATGAAATGGACATAATTAACATATATAGAGCACTTCATCCTAAAACATCAGACTATACGTTCTTTTCTAGTGTACATGGAACATTCTCAAGGATAGACCATATATCGGGACATACAATCAGCCTCAGCAAATTTAAGGAGATTGAAATCATACCAAGTATATTCTCTGATCACAAGGCTTTGAAATTGGATATCAACTGCAAAAAGAAAGCGGGAAAAAACACAAATACATAGAGATTAAACAACATACCTTTAAAGAATGACTGGGTCAAAGAAGAAATTAGAGGAGAGATCAAAAGATACACAGAAACAAATGACAATGAAAACACATCCTACCAAAATTTTTGGGATGCAGCGAAAGCAGTTTTAAGAGGGAAATTTATATCATTACATGCCTATCTCAATAAAGAAGAAAAATCCCAAATAAATAACCTCTTGTTACACCTTAAAGAACTAGAAAAAGAAGAACAAGTGAAACACAAGGTCAGCAGAAGAAAGGAAATACCAAAAATCAGAGCAGAACTAAATGAAATAGAGAACAAAAAGACAATAGAAAAAATTAATGTGACAAAGAGCTGGTTCTTTGAAAAGATTAACAAAATTGACAAACCCTTGGCTAGACTCACTAAGATAAAAAGAGAGAAGACACTAATTAACAAAATCAGAAATGAAAAAGGGGAAGTTATCACGGACACCACAGAAATACAAAGGATCATCCAAGAATACTATGAAGGACTATATGCCACCAAATTCAATAACCTAGAAGAAATGGACAAGTTCTTAGAAACATATAGCCTTCCAAGGCTGAACCATGAAGAACTGGAAAATCTAAACAGACCGATCACCAGTAACGAAATTGAATCAGTCATCCAAAACCTTCCCAAAAGCAAAAGTCCGGGACCAGATGGCTTCACTAGTGAATTCTACCAAACCTTCAAAGAGGATCTAATACCAATCCTGCTCAAACTCTTCCCAAAAATTGAAGAAGAGACAGTACTCCCTAACTCATTTTATGAGGCCAACATTACCCTGATACCAAAACCTGGTAAGGACAACACAAACAAAGAAAACTACAGACCAATATCTCTGATGAATACAGATGCAAAAATCCTAAACAAAATTCTAGCAAATCGAATACAACAATGCATTAAAAAGATTATTCATCACGACCAAGTGGGGTTCATCCCCGGGGCACAAGGATGGTTCAACATACGCAAATCCATCAATGTGATACATCACATAAACAAAATAAAGGGCAAAAATCATATGATTATATCCATTGATGCAGAAAAGCATTTGATAAGATACAACATCCATTTATGATTAAAACACTTAATAAAATAGGTATAGAAGGAAAATAACTTAACATAATAAAGGCCATATATGGCAAGCCCTCAGCTAATCTCATAATTAATGGTGAAAAACTGAAGCCCTTTGCTCTACGTTCAGGAACACGACAGGGCTGTCCCCTATCACCTCTGCTTTTCAACATAGTGTTGGAAGTCCTTGCCAGAGCAATCAGGCAAGAGAAAGAAATAAAAGGCATCCAAATTGGGAATGAAGAAGTTAAATTATCACTCTTTGCAGATGACATGATGCTATATATTGAAAACCCTAAAGACTCCACCAAAAAGCTATTAGAAACAATCAACGAATACAGTAAAGTTGCTGGCTACAAAATCAACGCACAAAAGTCCATTGCATTCCTATATACTAACAATGAAATCTCAGAAAAAGAAATACAAAAACAATTCCTTTTGCAATTGCAGCAAAAAGAATAAAATACCTAGGAATAAACTTAACCAAGGATGTGAAGGACCTATATGCTGAAAACTATAAGACATTTTTGAAAGAAATTGAAGAAGACACAAAGAAATGGAAAGACATTCCATGCTCATGGATTGGAAGAATCAACATAGTTAAAATGGCCATATTACCCAAAGCAATATACAGATTTAATGCAATCCCCATCAAAATCCCAATGGCATTTTTTAAAGAAATAGAACAAAAAATCATCAGATTTGTTTGGAACCACAAAAGACCCCAAATAGCCAAAGCAATCTTAAGAAAAAAGAACAATGCTGGAGGTATCACACTCCCTGACTTTAGCTTGTACTACAGGGCTACAATAATCAAAACAACATGGTATTGGCAGAAACACAGACACATAGACCAATGGAATAGAATTGAGAACCCAGAAATAAAGCCACGTAAATATGGACAGATAGTTTTTGACAAAGAAGCTTAAAACATACAATGGAGGAAAGACAGCCTCTTCAATAAATGGTGCTGAGAGAATTGGATAGCCACGTGCAAAAGAATGAAACTGGACTGTTATGTGTCAACATGTACCAAAGTTAATTCAAAATGGTTCAAAGACTTAAGACCTGACACAATAAACTGCATAGAAGAAAACATAGGCACTAAACTTATGAACCTTGGATTCAAAGAGCATTTTATGAGTTTGACTCCAAAGGCAATGGAAGTAAAAGCTAAAATAAATGAATGGGACTATATGAAACTTAAAAGCTTCTGCACAGCAAAAGAAACCATCCACAAAATAAAGAGGCAACCAACTGAATGGGAGAAGATTTTTGCAAACAGTGCCTCCGATAAGGGGCTAGTATCCAAAATATACAAGGAACTCATGAAACTCAACAACAAAAAAACAAACAACCCAATTGAAAAATGGGCAGAGGACCTGAAGAGACATTTCTCCAAAAAGGACATACAAATGGCTAATAGACATATGAAAAAATGCTCAACATCACTAATCATCAGAGAAATGCAAATAAAAACCACAATGAGATATCACCTCACTCCAGACAGAATGCCTATCATCAACAAGACAAATGTTGGAGAGGCTGTGGAGAAAAAGGAACCCTCATACACTGTTGGTGGGAATGCAGACTGGTGCAGGCGCTATGGAAGGCAGTGTGGAGTTTCCTCAAAAAATTACAAATAGAATTACCATATGATCCAGCAATCCCTCTCCTGGGTATCTACCCAAAAAATCTGAAAACATTTATACATAAAGACATGTGTGCTCCAATGTTCATTACAGCTTTGTTTACGGTAGCCAAGACATGGAAACAACCAAAATGTCCTTCGATAGATGAATGGATAAAGTTGTGGTATATATACACAATGGAATACTTTTGGGTGGTAAGAAAAGATGATATAGGAACATTTGTGACAACATGGATGAATCTTGAGAGTATAATGCTAAGCGAAATAAGTCAGACAGAAAAAGCAGAGAACCATATGATTTCACTGATATGTGGTATGTAAACCAAAAACAACAAAAGAATGAGACAAACAAATGAGAAACAAAAACTCATAGACACAGACAATAGTTTAGTGGTTACCAGAGGGTAAGGGGGGTGGGGAGTGGGAGATGAGGGTAAGGGGGATCAAATATATGGTGATGGAAAGAGAACTGACTCTGGGTGGTGAACACACAATGGGATTTATAAATGATGTAATACAGAATTTTACACCTGAAATCTATGTAATTTTACTAACAATTGTCACCCCAATAAATTAAAAAATAAAGAAGTACACTGTAACATACAGGGTTGACAATACATATACCTTTTCATATTACTGTTCACTACTTTTCTATACAATAAAAATTAAATGCCAGTTATTATTATTATTATTATTATTATTATTATTGGCAACAAAGCATTAACCTAAATTGAGCATATCAGATTCAACAATACAGCATTTTATAATCAGAAAGCAACTATCTCTTACATATTTTTTTCTTTAAGAACTCAAGTCTTCATGTGCTTTGTGTCCTTCTAAGCTATGGCTAATATTCAATATAACTTAAGAGGGCACAGTTCCAATCCAAAAAACTTCATCACATCAAAACATTATTTGCATATTCATAAGATTCCACCTTCAGGCAGAGACATGAGCTCTTCTTCCTGCAAACTATTACATCAATAGAAATATACAAATAAGCATCAAGAAAAATGTGAATGAGGATATTAAATGAAAAAAATGTTCACTTACCAGCACACAGTTTAATATCAGGTGGAGCATATGCTGCTTGATTATAAAGTAAATTTTAAAAAGCAATAATTGTGCTTGTTGTTAATATAAATATTTAATCATCATTGTTACTAATAATTGCTAATACTGATGAGAGTACTTCTGAACAATTGTTTGAATTTGCTAGAAAATATACTAACATGACTTGTTTGAAAAATATATTTAAATTTTACCTGAGGGGTTATATTTTAATCAAAATAACACACCAAGGCATGGTTGAAAGCACTTTGCTTTTTCAAAGGTCTCTCCAAACTCAATTGTAATCCAGAAATGAGTATTTTTTCATGAAAATATCAACCGCTTGAGCTTCCTTTGCCAGAAACTAGATTATGCTATTCATTTTACCGGTAACTAATGGTTACCTTATGAGATATTGTATTTTTTAAAATTTTTGCTGGGAGGATAATTTTATAATCACTACGAGGAAAATATAAATTTTTCATCCTTATAAGAACTTTAAATTCCTCCTCTTAATCTTATTTTATTTTCAGCATATTTGGATGTATCTAAATTTTGTCGTTAGTCAATCCTTATCAGATAATTTCAGTCTTTCCTCCAAGTTAAAAGGGATCTTATTGCTTCTACTTAATACTAATCCCGGAAAACAAGATATATGTGAAAACAACCAAAATCTTTAATGGCTTTGATTTATTAATCACTGAAAATTTTCAAATACTTCGACTTGACCCACTGAAGCACTAACTGTTACAGAGCATCATAAGCAAAGCATTTTGAACACCTGTAGGATACAAATCCTATTCATGATTTCTAAATCACCTTTTAAATTCACTTTTTGTCTATAACACTTATAATTATTAATTTACCGATTAGGAACAAAAGAGGTCCCCCATAATTAAACAAAAAGTTGACTTGAATATAATCATACTATTCCATTTCAACTATTTAAAAAAGTCAGTTTGAAGTGAGATTATCACAATTCCATAAACTAAGGCTGCTTGAAGTGGTAACTGGCTTAAGAAACCAAAGGCATCTTGTTGCAAAATGGCTGACTTGTGAGGCCCATGTCATTATTTATTGGTGCATCTAGACTTCGAGCTTCTTTAACCTCACGCTTAAACCTCAGCTTTCCACTCCCCACCCCCAAAGAAATCAGTTTCAGGGTCAGCAAAGTCCTTTGGTTGTATTTTCACCAGAACTGAGGATCTGTAGGTGAGAATGCCATGCCTTGACCTTGGAATACATTAGAGAATGGCCAAGAACACTTCTGCACAGCTTTTGAAGGCAATTGCCATTAGGTTAACTTGCTCCCCAGCCTCAGAGCACACTGTACTGACTTTGTTCTTTACATGGGTTCCTTGTGAAGCAGTGGAGTGGTTTTAAAATTCCATTGCTGACCCATAAAACCTTCGGTGATCCCGTTTCTGCACCCCACGCAAGCTACTTTCCCCACCATGCACTGTAGGCAGGAGTTTTGTTCAGATCTCTGGTAAAGGACTTTAAATTTTATTCAGTACAAATCTAGAACCGTTCTCTCAACTTCACGCTCTCATATTCAAGCTAAGGCTTTGATATATGTTGGTCCAAAGTGAGAAAGTACACTACATTTAACCTAAATTCTTATTGTTATTTTCAAATACCATTTTTAAAGGATTTTAAATGTCCCTGAACTGCAAATATTTTTTAATAAAATAACCAACTCAAATGATATATGAAGAACATATCCAAAGCTCTCATATGTATTTCAAAAGAAATCAAATCCTCTAATGAGATTGTTGTTGAAACTGTGTTAGTGTCTAGTTGTTAAACACACTGCAGGTCTTTCCTACGTTTCTCACCAAGAATCCACTTTTTGCTCAACAATTTTATTCTTAATTCACAAAAGAAAAATGGCATCACCACTGATAATTAAATTACAAGCAGACTTTAGAGGACCAGTAGCTATTGTATAAATTAAATGAAGAAAGTAATTTTCATACTTGGGTGTCAAAACATAGAGCCCAAGTCTGCCATTAGCTTGCCTAAAATAATATTCATTTATGAGACTTTACAACTCGAAAAATTGGGTTCTTAACCCCCCAAATTTGGAAAACACCAACTTTTGGGGGCATAAGCACCACATAAAAGAGTTTTTGGTATTTTGGTGATAGAAAAGGAATGATTAGTTGAAGAGAAGATGGTTTGTCTTCAAAGTGCCTGTTATTAATTATTCATTAGCCCCAAAATTTCTCTTTCGACTTACATAATTTGAACTTGTCCACATAGTCATGTGTCAATATTTGTTTCACCCATTGTAGCAAATATACCACACCATGCAAGAGATCACTATAATAGTAGGGGAACAATAGCAGGCGAGGAGGACTATACTTTTTGCATAGTATTTCTGTAAACATAAAATTGCCCTAAAAAATGAAGTCTATCTTTTTAAAAGAGTACCCAGAATCCTCTGGATTTGTTGCCTTTGTGTTCTGCAATCAATGATGTCCCAGAATTATGTTTTCCACTGGCTTCTTTGGCATGAACTTTCAAATTTATTCATAGCTAAAACTCCCTCCCTCACCTTGGACAGCAACATGGATGTCATGATACTTCCTGTGTAGCAATGTTAAATATCCTCCCAAGCTATGTTAATGCAGGGTTAATATGTGGTACTCCTTCATTTCTAACATCAATATTATCTACGTTTATTTCTCAACGAAACTGCCAAATACACAATGTAATAAGGAACGTGTTCGAGTATAGCTCTTCTGACATTTTCTGAGTATGATTGGTCAAAAAGAAACACTTGTGGAAAGAATGAAATAAGAATATATCCAAAATGTTTGTAAATAATTCTTTACTATTTTTCCTTTGTTTTGGCTTTGCATATTCAAAAGAATGTGGTAGTTATATTTAGTCAGAATACTTTTGATTAAGTACAAGAATATCAATATCTTGGGGTATAAATAGCTCTAGCTGAGAGCAAACAAAGGCTTCTGGGTGCTATGTAGTGCAGAGCCAATACAGTTATCATAAATTTTACTCCTAACAAAAGACATCAGGGTTAACAAAATTGTTTAATTTGCTTAGGCAGGATGAACCTTGTGCCTCTGCAAATTATTTCATGAGCTTTATGTTGAATAATGCTCTAGAGAGATACTTTTTTCTCCATTTATACCCAAGAAGGAGTGAGCTTCTAGTTTATTTCAAGTACATAATATATGTGAAAAAGTGCTTGCAAATTAGAGGAATTATTGTAACACAAGTCTGCCTTAAGACATACAGGCTCTCAAGTTAAACAGGAATTACATTCTTTAGCTAACAGATTTATGGAATGTAATGAAATTTTGCTAGTGGGTAGTAAGAATAGACTGCACAGTCTATTTCAATGGAGAATCAGAAAAAGTAAGTAGGAGACAGTATTGAAAAAGAACAATGAAGTAGGAATCAGAAGCCTGTATGACCTTGAGTATTTGACTTCTTCAAACCTTAGTTTCTTTATCTATAAAGTAGTAATTCTAGGTCATATTATTACAGGATCCAATTATATAATAGATGTGAATGTGTTTTCTGCCTTTCAAAGAGGTATATTAGTTTAAAATGTTAGTATATAAGAGGCAGGGGACTATCCTAGCAAGGTATGTGAAATAAAGTGAAAGGAATATTCTATAACATATAGGGTAAGCTGTGTTAATGAAGAAAGTCCTTGCTAAGAGTGTCGGCAAACCCAGGTAAGTGTTCTGGGAACTGTCTTAGGGAAAGTGCGTAGAGCAAAGCTTCTCAACTACCATATACAAGAGAATCACCCAATTCTGGTAAAAATAGCAATGCCAGGATCCCATCCTATATGTGTATTTAAAATAACAAAGTTCACAAGTGATTTTCAGGAACACCCTCATTTAAGAATCACTACACTAGAGTACAGGTCAGCAAAATTTTTTTTTTTTTTTGTAAGAGCTGAATAGTAAATATTTTAGCCTCTGCAGGCACATAAGGTATGTCTTTTTTCTTTGTTGTGGTTTTTTCACAACTCTTTAAAAATGTAAAGAATATCCTTAACTCCCCAGCCATACAACAAGCCAGGGTGGAATGAAATTTTAGAGACTGAAAGAACTCACTTCATAGTATGTAAATTAGTACATGAAACATATACAATATATTGTAAATATATGGATGATTATCTTTTTTTATTACCATGAAATCCTTGAGTATAGAGCCTTGCCCTATTTATTTTTGTATTCCTGGAACCCAGCATGTTTCCTGGCATATCACATTTACTCAGTAATTGCTAGATGGATTGATGGAAGAAAGTCTATTAAGAAAGATGAATATTAGAGACTGCAGCATTTGCAAAATCTATCCAATAAGAGAGGTGATAGTTTCCCAGTTAATTTCATCAATACAAATAGTAAAGCAAACAAACCCCCAAACCCAAAAAACTCTACTGGCTTGTTATTAATAGTTGTTGACATTAACTATGTTAAGCAGATATTGGCAAATAATCCATTTTATTTGTTGTTTGGAAGAAACGTGGTATTGATTTTGTGGTACTTTTAGGAAGAAGGAGGTTCATTTCTTGGGTGCAATATTTAGGGAAATGTCTCTGGAGACCATGTCTGGGGATGGGAATGGAAATAGTATACTTTTGAGACATTTGATCTCTAGCATGAGTGATATACTTAAGGCTCTGGATTAGCACTGGATATACTTGGTTAAGTCTCAGTTACGACTAGTCACATGAATTTATTGCTTAAATCCAAACTATTAAAACTGAATATGAACATGGTAGTGAAGTATGACATTACAGTGGGTTCATAGTTATCCAATTGGCTTAAAGTAGGTCTTTTTAAAATTTATTTTCCATCTTTATTGAGGTATAATTGACAAATAAAAAGTATATATTTATAGTGTATAACATGATGTTTTGATACATGTGCACATTGTGAAATGATTACCACAATCAAGCTAATTAACATATCCATTACTTTACATAGTTATCTTTTTTTACGTGTGTGTGGTGAGAACATTTAAGATCTCAGGAAATTTCAAATATACAATATAGTATTATTAACAATAGTCACCATGTTGTACATTAGATCTCCAGAACTTACTCATCCTGCATAACTGAAACTTGGTATCTTTTGACTAACATTTCCCATTTACCCCACTCCCCAGCCCCTGGCAACCATCACTGTAGTCTGTAGTACTGTGAGTTCAACTTTATTAGATTCCACATATATCCATGAGATCAGGCAGTATTTGTGTTTCTGTTTCTGGCTTATTTCATCTATCAGAATGTCCTCCATTTTCATCCATACGGTCACAAATGACAGGATTTAATTATTTTTTAAGGTCGAATAATATTCCATTGCATGTATATGCCACATCTTCTTTATCCATTCATCTGTGGACGAACACTGAGGTTGTTTCCATGTAATGGCTGTCGTGAATAATGTTACAATGAACATGGAATGCAGATCTCATGTAGATACTGATTTCATTTCCTTTGGATATATACCCAGAAGTGGGATTGCTAGATCATATGGTAGTTCTATTTTTAATTTCATGAAGAACCTTTATACTATTTTCCATAATGTCTGTACTAATTTACAGACCACTAATATTATACAAGGATTTCCTTTTCTTTACATCATCACCAACATTTTTTCTTTGTCATTTTGATAGTAGCCATTTCAATGAGTGTGAGGTGATATCTCATCTTGATTTTCATTTGCATTTACCTGATGATTAGTGATGTTCAGCAATTTTTGTGTATCTTCTTTTGAGAAATGTTCACGTTCTTTGCCCATTTTTAAATCAGGTTGTTAGTTTTATTGCTATTGAGTTGTTAGAGTTCCTTATATATTTTGGATATTAATCCCTTATCAGATACATGGTTTGCAAATATTTTCTCCCGTTTTGTTGGTTGCCCATTCCTCTGTTGATTGTTTCTTTTCTGTGTAGAGTCTTTTAATTATTTGTCTATTTTTTATTTTGTTTCCTGTACTTTGGAAAAAAAATCTGTACTTTCCTGTACTTTGCCAAAAAATCATTACCCAGAAAACAGGTCTATTTTATGTAGTTATGCTCTTGGCCTTCTGGATATAAAGGTCTGATATCTTATCTCAGATCAATCTGATTGTCCACCCTCTTGATCTGATTTCTCCTTTGACCTTTCTTTTCAACTGAGGGACACTGTCTTCCTTAGTAAATCTCTTCAGTAGTTTTATAGCTCACATTGCCTAGATTTCCCTTTACTCCATCCCACAGGACAAGATATATCTGGGCATTTGACTATAACTCTTTATTTCAAGTGAACATTTCTTTCTGAATTGCTGCAGTAGCCTTCTAACAATCTCCTTCTAAGATCAACTGCACCAATTTCTCATGTTGCTTTAAAATACCATGTTTATCCTGCCTCATGGCTGTCTAACCCCTTCACCTCCCCATTTTAAATGTCCCCTTAATTTGCTTAATAGTATCAGTTTAGATGTTGATAATGATTAATTTTACCTGGGCCCTGTGCTCCAGGAAAAGGCTTATAGCCAAGCACCAGTCTTCCTCTTCTTAGATAAGACTCACTGATGCCCTCCTTGGTTACCTCTGACAAGGACAGACACAGAGTCTCCCATTCCCGTCTTTGCCTCATAAATGATTAGCTGAACTGTTTGTCCCCATTGACCAATCTGAACCAAATGCTTGACTTGACCAAACTTTAGTCAGGCTTCTCCCCCTTCCCGAGGCGCCTGACTTTTGCTCCACCTTGGGCTTTGGAGCAGAACAGTTCCTCCTTAACAGTCTCTCCAGATGATTAGCTGACCTCAAGAAAAGACCTTCCTTCATTAACTGTTGGATCACGCCACCTGCTCATCCCACTCCCCCATACCTTATTACTTCTAGACTTTTCCTCCCTCCCTATGAAAAGAAAACTCCTTTTTGCATGACCTTTCAGATGTTTGCAAATCTTACGGTGTGAGCATTTTCCCTGTTGCAACAGTCCCCTTCCCCTGATTGCAATAACACTTTTGAAGAAAATCTTTACTCCAACAAGCTTTTCTACCCCCAAGATGGGGTTAGATACTCCTCAGAGTGATTCTGTGACATCATGTGGTTATGCTAAGCACAGCACTAATCACACTGGGGAACAGAACTGTATTCTTGCCTTGATTCCTTACTAAAGTAAGGAATTAGCTTACTAGAACGAGCTTCTTGAGGACAGTCTCTGTGTCCTGTTTACCTTGTACTCTAGGCCTCTTACAGAGTTTCAAAACATTTTAGAGGTGCAATTAAGACTTTATTTAATTACTTAATTAAATTAACAACCATCGTTTTTTTCCCCGTGAAGATGGACTACTGGTCTGAGAAACCTGTTTCTAACCAGCAACTTCCATGGATGAATGAAGTAGGGGGTGAGGTAGGGGCAGTCACATTGGAGATTTTCCCTCTACTTCTGCATATGAATAACATTCATGCCCAAAACGGTGACTTAGGTTAGACAAATTTTGCACGCTCCACTGTCCCTTATTAAACTATGTGGGAAAGCAATTTTGATTATTGTTATAGAGGCCATCAGTTCTAGAAAAATATCCCAGAAGAAAATGTTTGGGATTTTTTTTTCTTTTTTTATTTCTTCTGGTTCAAAATAGTGACATATACTTTTGGAGATGGAAGGAATACCAGCTTCAATTTGACAGACACATAAAATGTTAACTGTGCCATTTTACTGAAACTTTATGACATATATCACCAAGATACGATTTGTATTACACCAGAAGTGCTGCTTCCTCATTCCCCACTTCAGTCAAGATAGCCAACCTAGCCTTAAGCTGAAAGCCTCAAGGTAGATAATAAAGGAGTCTGGTTCATATTTTCAGAAATAGACCCTGACCTGAGTCAAAATGTCTTTAAAATGCCAAATTTTGTTTTGTACACTTGTTTTTCTCAAGGCTGCTCTGTTCCTGTTGTTCAGATTCCTTACCTAATTTTCTGATCCATTATTAATCTTAGTTAGATCCAGGACTTTCGAATACTCAAACCATTTGCCTGGGAACCTGTTTGATCCACCTCAGTACTTTGTGGCAACTTAGTCTGTCTCAATTGTCATTGTCTGGGCCCTGAGACAATACCCATCAATTTCTAACCCATCCATGTACCTCCAATCCATAACTATTCCTGACCCTGATGATGGTTTTGCTCCAGCTCATACTGGCATGCCTCATACAGCCTCATACAGGCTGCTCTGCTTCTCCTTGTGTAAAGACCTCTCCATGCTCACTACGGCTCTTTGTTGGCTACTTGTCTTGCACTTTTACACGCTACTGCCCACATTGTTTATAATTAATGAACTGCTGTGAATGTACCACTTAGTTCAGAAATGAAATATCTAGAAAGCATCCAAATATTTTAATTAATTTTAAATTAAATCAAAGTAATAAATATGTACATACGTAGTTTAAAAAGTCATTGGAGAGTACAATATGGAAGGGAGAGGGGGAATGTAACTTTGCAGTGGAGAAACGTGAGAATCACTACCTCAAGATCACCCAGATGATCAAGTCCAACATCAATGGTGATAAGTCTTGTTGATATGATATGATGTGATATGATACGATGAAAATGGCAGTTTACCTCTGAGGCCTTTCCCAAAGCCTATAAACCCAAAATAATCATGAGAGAAACATCAGACAAATTCCAATAGAGCGGTACCTACAAAATACTTAACCAGTGTTCCTCACAACGCTCAAGATTATTAAAAACAAAAAAGTCTGAGCAAGTTCCAACCGTGAGAGCCTAAGGAGACATGACAACTAAATATAATGTAGATGGGATCCTGGAATAGAAAAAGAACATTATGTGAAAATTGAAAAAATCTAAATAAATGATGAACTTTTATTAATAACAATATACTGATTTTTGTTCATTAATTATAAACAATGTACTATACTAAAGTAAGATATTAATAGCAGGGGAAACTGGGTGTGGACTACATGAGAACTCTATGATTATCTTCTCAAGTTTTCTGTAAATCTAAACTGTTCTAAAAATAGAGTCTATTTTTTTAAGTAAATGGCATAAATACATTATATGACTCAAAGGAAAAAAAATAGTAATTCCTGCCATTACCCTGTCCCAGTGACAACCATTTTCAATTCATTTAATTGTTTTTCATGGCTTTACTATATTTCTAAATAACATGCTTTTGTGAAACTTTCTTCACCTATCCATTTTGGACATTATCCACTGACTTTCTGTGATGACAGATAAGTATTTAGCTCTCTTCCACCGTGTCCCTTCTTCCCATTATATTTATGTCACAACTTTATCCATATTCAGTGTTCACATTGCTATAATTATGTAATCTTGTCCACTGTTGAGCTAAATTGTGTTCTGATTCCTTTTCCTTTATGATGCACTCTTTCTTTCTTGTGAAATTAATCATTGCTTCTTTTTAAAAATTTCCTTGGTTCCCTGTGTACATATCGCCTATTCTTCCCAAATACTCCAAAAGCTACATGGTTAAATCCTCTTGAAATTGTTTTCCAGAATAACATACATCAGAAAACCGACCAGTTTCATTTGTCCTGGCACACCCCTCCTGCAGACCTCCATTTCCTTGTTTTACTCTAAATCCGTGCCTCAGCTATCATTCCAAAACTTCTTTTTATCCCCTTTTGATGAACTCTATGTTTTTTGGATCAAATATCTTCTTTCTTGGTTTACTTTCTCATTTAGATGCAGTGCATTCTCTAGTACTTTTTTTTTATCTCCTTTCCATCCTTTTTTTTCTTTACGATTAAAATTCTATTATCAACATTATGTATGCATCCAGTCTGGAAAGAAAAATAGTTGTAAAGGTATGTTAGGTAAACCACAATCTCCTTGCTTAGGATCATTTCTTGCTCTTATGGAATGTCTTCAGAAAGCTCATAGGAAATGAGAAAAAGTTATCTAACAGTTCTTGGTTCTCTTAGGTCAAAATTTACTCTACCGAGTATCAACTCCTCGGTATTTACAGATTGGACAGCCATCTAGCCTGTCCAAGCGGCTGCTGGGGAAGCCAAATGCTAGGAATGCAGTGGTGACATTCAAGGTTTAAGCCTCAGCACACACAGTCAGCCAGTGAGCGGGTTTATAGTCATGGCTCCCCCCATCTGCCCCCCAGCAAGCTGCACCCTTCCCACATTAAGCTTCAGAGGGTGCATGGGTGCTGAGTAGATCCAGTGGCCTCATGAACATCATTGGCAAAAGAGATGAGCCCAGGGGAAGGAGGTGGGAGGGTTCTTCACCAAAGCATGAGGCAAGAAACCAGGAGCAGACACTGCATCAGCCTCACCAGCAGAGTAGGCAGAATACCATAATGACACGATTCTTGCCATGGAGCTCAACAAGCCTCCTTCCTACTACAATCTTTAAAACTTTCTCTCCTCTCTGTGGCCTATGAGAATACATTTGGTGTCATCAGTAGAGTCATCAGTAGCATCAAGCAGATTACTGGTGAATTGGAAGGCCATGTACATATGCAGACTATGTACATGTCCAGAAAAAAAACAGAATACCCTTATCTCTCACCTCTGCCTGACCATGGGATCCTGTGCAATCAGGAAATGAAGTCAAAGGCAGGGTGGTAAAGTGTCAGAGACCCAATATGCACATAGAGATCTTAGGCAAATGGTGGAAGACTTATTGGGGTAAGGCATTTAAGAAAATCTGTCCAATAATTAGCTGACTACAACAGTAACCAAGGAGAGATATCAACACAACAGGGCATACAGACTTGACAGAATTAGTTCAGAAAAGTCACTAAATAACAACAGCAACAAAACAACAACAACAACAACAAAACCCCAGCAAAATAATAAGCCCTGGAAGGGATAGGTACCTGATTTCCAGAATCGCTACTATATATCTTTTAAAATGTTAACATTTCAATGAAAGTTATGAGACATTCAAAAAAAAACAAACACCAAAAACAAACAAACAAAAAAAACCCACACACACAAAAACCCCACAGAGTATGGCCCACACACAAGGGAAAAATAGCAGTTAATAGAATCTGTCCTTGAGGAAGCCCAGACGTGGGACTACTAATAAAGACTTTAAATCACCTATTATAAATATGTTTAAAGAGGTAAAGAAAACCATATCTAAAGAATATTTTAAAAGTCTGAGAATGATGTCTCACCACATAGAGAATATCAATGAAGAGATAGAAATTATAAAAGATCTAAATAGAAATTTTAGTGTTAAGTATAATAGCTGGAACAAAAAATTCACTAGAGGGGCTCCACAGCAGATTTGAGTTTGCAGAATAAAGAATCAATGAACTTGTGGATAAATCAATTGAGGATATTCAGTCTGAAGGATAAAAAAGAAAAAAGAAGGAAGAAATATTAATTGAGCCTAAGAGACCCTATGGTTTACCATCAAGCATCTAATATGTGCATAATGGGAGCTCTGGAAGGAGAAGAAGATGAAGAGACAGAAGGAATGTTTGAAGAAGTAATGACCAGAGACATCTTCAGTGTGATGAAAAATGTTAATCTATACATCCAAGAGGCTCAACAAACTCTAAGTATGATAAATTCAAATTAATATATACCAGACACTAGATAGTAAGTCAATCCACACAAAGAAATAAAGAACACAAATAAAGGTAATTATATAAACAAATATGAAAGACAGCATAAGTGTATTTTTGTTTCTTCTCCTGTCTGATTTAAAAGACAACTTTGTAAAGCAATAATTATAAAACTGTTGATGGGCTTATAATGTATAAATATTTATATAACAATAATAGCACAAAGGGGGGAGATGGAACATGGCTATACTGGAGCAATGTTTTTTGTACTATTAAAGTTAAATTTGTATTAATCCAAATTACATTGTTTAAATTAAGATGCTAAGTTTAATTCTGAGGGCAACCACTAATAAAATAATTAAATATAATAATAAAAGAAATGACAAGTAAATCAAAATGATATACAAGAAAATATCTATTTAACATATAAAAAAGTCAATAGTGGAGGAATAGAGGAACAAAACGACATAAAAAACACATATCAAAGTGGCAGACATAAATCCTACCTTATCAGTAATTACATTAAATGTAAATGGATTAAATACTCTAATCAAAAGGCAAGGATTGACAAAATGGGTTTTTGAAAAACCGTAATCTAACCATATGCTGTATAAAGAGACACACTTCACAAAGATAGAAATGATAGAAAACAAACATACTAGGGAAAGAGTAACTAAAAGAGAGCTGGGGTGGCTATACTAATATAATTCAAGCTCTATTCCCAGTTGGGCCAGGAAGGAAATCATGATTACTCCTCCTTTACTGTTAACTTCTATTTGTCTAGAACTAATAATTTTCTTATTTGCTTAATTTTCCATATATTTATCAATGATTCCGTTCAAACTTCTCACAGTTTCTCTAAATCTTTTCTCAAAATGTTTAAATGTATTAGGTATCCTATTAATTTCATTTTCCTAATGGAATTTCTCAGAGACCCTCTGCCATGCTCCAGTATGGATGGGTTGTCCTATTACATACCTGAATCTTCCATCCTGAGATCTCCCTTCATGAACATCATGGTTACTACCTTCATCTCTCTATTTGGTTAGAAATACTGGTTTTGGTTTGCCAGTTTTTCTTTCTTCATTTGCTCCCTCATTTTGGTAGAACTCAGCCTCCAGTCACTTCCTGGGAGAAGGGAACAAAGAAAATATATTTTTTAGAACTTGTCTGCCTGAAATTCACTTATTCTACCGTAAAAGTTGATTAACATTTGACTTGGTTTGGAATGTTAGTTTGGAAATAATTTTCCTTCAGAAATTTTGAAGGTGTATGTCTACTGATCTTGAACTTCCTTTATTTCAGAGAGAAGTATGGTACAATTTTGATTTTTCTTATGTGAGTTCTTTTTTTTCTTTCTAGAACACCCAGTGTACTAAAATTTCACAATGATATGTCTTGGTATGAGTCTATTTTATCAATATTCTGTGGGCTCTTTTTTTCTTACTTTCCTAAGGATATAGATAAAGATTTAGCTTACGTATAAAATTTGGTGATCAATGCAAGGCACAGAGGAATAAAATGCAATTAGCAAAAACTAAGCCGCTGCTAATCACTAATCTCGGTTAACTCGAGAAAGAGGTGTTCAAAACAAATGAATGGATTGTTTAAACTAGTAGTCAACCCCAGTTGCAGTGACTAAGGTAATGAAACAGAGAGACTGATATAATGAAGTTTTTATGTGTAAGGTTCATCATAGCCTTACATCATAAGAGATTAACAACAGTAATAAAATAGAATAATTATAACAATCTACTGTAATAAAAGTTATGTGAATGTAGTATCTCTCTCTCACTCTCTCTCTAATAACTGATTTGATAACTGACATGGCTACTAAGTGACCATCAGGCAGGGAGTAAATCCAGTGTGGATACACCAGACCGAAGGATGATTCATGTCCCCGGAAGGACAGAGCAGGACAGTGCAAGATTTCATTCATCATGCTATTCAGAATGGCATGCCATTTAATTCTTATGAATTGTTTATTTCTGGAATTTTCCATTTAATATTTTTGGACCAAGGTTGACTGCAGGTAACTTAAACTGCAGAAAACAAAGCCACAGATAATGGGGGACTTCTGTATAGATAACTATTCTATTCTCAAATTATTCTAATTGTTAGGATAAAAAAAATGTTAATTATTAAAAGCAATAGTAATTCAACAGTGTATTGAACTTCACCAGAGGGAAAACATTTCTATGGATATGATTCATTAGCCCTGTGACCTCAACCATTGAATTTAGACATTTATCATAAATGACAGAAACCAAAAAAAAACAACAACTCTTTAAAGCGAGAAACTTAACATGTCCATGATTAACTTTCATTATTTTGATGTTATTAGGGAAAGCAAAGGATAGTGAATGCTGAATGGGTCTCCTAAACTCTCCTAAAGTTTTAAAAATCATATAGTCTTTGAAACACAATTTTTGGTTGCAATATTTAAGATGATATTTCTGTATTCTCAAAAGATATTCTTGAACTTTCATTCAACCACATAAAAACTGTTAATTTGCTATTTGCATAATGAGGTTACTTGATTAAAACAGGAAGGAAAAGAAAAGCAAGGTGAGGAAAGGAAATTAAGTGGTAACTGCTACAGAAATTTGGGAAGAAGAAGGCAACATTTATCAAAGGTTTGGGAACTGCAGTTTAACACTGAGCAATTAAAGGAACAGATATGAGACCGGAAGTCCAACCGAAAAACATTTATTTACCTGAATCACTGCTGGTCACAATGTGCCCTTTTCATTTGGAGAATGCTGGTCTCTTAATAGCCTCATGTAGTTTCACCATTTATTCTCACATCTAAAAAAAAAAAAAAAAAAGTCAAGTTGTCCAGATATTTTTAATTCACCATTTAAAACCTGAATTCCCAACAAAGGGTACATGTTCTTCTGAGCAGGATAATCCTAAAATTTAAGATTTTTATTCTGTCAAAAAGGAGAGCTCTGGCAATTTTCTTCCTACTTTACCCCTCCTCTTTGACAGTATAGTCGGCAATGACATGCTGAGTGATGAATCGTGCAGAAGCTAAATTAACTCCATGAGCCTTTTTAATGTTGACTTCTAGCTTACAAAAGCACGCTATCTCATGAGAGGATTATAGCACCAGACTTCATACCCACGTGAACAACTCTATTGTGGTGATGGAATTAAAGTTGTATTAAGTGGTTTGAATGGCCACATGCTCCTGAAGGCCATACTTTGTGAGCATAAATTAGTTAAAAAAAAAAAATCAAGGTGCTGTCAGGGGTGATCTTCCTAACTATTTCAAAGAACACAATTTCTCCAGGTACATCACGAAAGTTGTTTTCCTCATGACTAATGCCAAAGTTGTCCATGAAACTTTGTTCCTTCACCAGTGCAGAGCAAAGATAGCAGGACAACAGTACTCAAATTTATGTGGTTCTCACACTGTAGTTTTCCAAACTTTATTATGCATATCTGCAAACCTATAGAAAACTTCAAAGAACAGCATATTTATATTTACCTTTAAAATGTTTTATAATTCTACTTTTGATATTCTTTTAATCTAATAATTACTTACAAGATTTCATATGTTCAAGTATTTGTTTAAGCTTTTGTTACTAATTTAAAATTTTATTGCTTTATAATAATGAGGTCTGTATAATTTTCACTTTTTAAAATTATCATTGTTTTCTTTGTGGTCTAATTTATGATCAACTTGTTCAAAGTTCCATGGATTCTTAAAAGATAATTTATCCTCTGTTTATGGGGTACAAAGTTAAACATATACATATGTAACAATTAAACTTTAAAACTTATACCATTCAGATATCATATAGACTTATTAATATTTTACCATGTCAAGTACTAATAGAATTGTTACTGTCTGTTAGTTTTATAGTTTTATTCTATACATTTTGGTGATATGTTATATGCATAATCACTTATATTCACTTATAGCTATCTTTTTTTTAATTAAAATTTATTGGGGTGACAATGGTCAACGAAGCTACATAGGGTTCAAGTGTACAATTCTATAGCACATTACCTATGTATTGTGTTATGTGTTCATCACCAGAGTCAGTTCTCCTTCCATCACCATATATTTGAAGAAAAGGTTATCTTTTATAAAAATAAAATAATCATCACCTTTGTCCTGTTTAGTGCTCTTTTCCTTACCTTGGATTCTACTCTGACCAGCATTAGTAATATATCTGCTTTTTATTTTCCTTCTGTCCTTTTCTTTTTGTTCACTTTGTCAGAACAGTTTAATTATCTTACCTTAAAATATCCTTATTTTATTTGGCAGTATGACTCTTTATAAAGAGCATATAGCTGACTTTGTATTTTGACTCAGTTAGAGAACATTTAGGTATTTTAATTGAAATTTTTAATCCATTGATAGTTATTGTCATAGCTGACGTCATTGCACAGGTTAGCATGTGTCATTTTGATTTTGTGTTTTTGCTTCTTTGACCTTTCTATTGATTTCAAGTTTTGCATTATGAAAACTAAAATTTCCCTAGCCTAGTGATTTTGATGGTATCCATTTTTATCATTGTACTAATGATCAAATAATATTAAATAACATTCATATTAAATAATAAATCCATTTCCTAAATGATTAATATACTGAATGAAATAAAATATGTAATACAAAGAAAGTACTATCTTCATCCACCCAACATACAGATTGTTAAATGTTTTTATACTGTATGTCATTATTTTTAAAAGTGATCTTGCCTTTTGTTTTGAAGTCATTCTAAAAATGTTTTTATAAATTTAATTCTATATTTTATTGTCTTTGATGTTTACAATTAATCCTTTTAAGGCCATGATTAAGTTTTATATTTGCTTTGTCTCTCATTTAGCTGAAATATGTCTTTACAGTTTGTTTGAGGAGAATAGATGAGTGGCATATGTTCTACGTGCTGCTATAACTGAGACTCATTTCTGCTGCCTTTACACATAAATTATTAATTTATTTTTGCATGGAAATCTTGAGTCTCAATCTTTTTTCCCCTCAAACTGTAGATGTTGCTCTAGTTTATTATGTTTATTTATTTATTTTTTAAATTATAAAACATATAAGGCCCAATTCTTATTCTAGGATAGAAAATCTGTTTTTTTCCCGATGCCTCTTGGATCTTTCCTTTTGCTTCAAACTCCCTAAGAAATGGGAGCATATTTAAATAGTAGTCTCTACTATTTAATAGTACCTACAAGATGAACCTGTTCAATCTATATATACCAGTCTTTCTTCAGACCAGAAATTTTCTTCTGTTTGATCTTAAGTTTCCCTTTATTTTCATTTGTTCTCTTTTTTTCATTTCTTGGATTTCTGTTCTCTGTCTTTGGTGTCTATGATCTTTTTCATAATTTTAATTATTTTTTCTTTTATACTGTATCTTTATTATCAATAAAACATTTATTCTATATCTGTAACTTATTACTTATGACAGAGTTTTCAATTCTGCAGACGCATTTTGTTTGTTTGTTTCATGCTCATCTTTCTTGATATAACCCAGTTCACTTGATTCCTGGCCAACTCCCTTTTATCCCAAGTCTGTTGTCTCATATTTCAGTTCCTGATTCACAGAATCTAAATTTTCCTGGATTTTTGGATATACAAGGGAAAGCTTTCTAAAATTTCTTGTGGTGAACGTTCTTTGAAACTGTGCTATTCATTTACATCATAAAACTGACGTTTGAATTTGACACTGCAGAATGCTTGCATAGGCCTCCATTGTTTTCTTTTTTTTTTCTAATTTATTGGGGTGACAATTGTTAGTAAAATTACATAGATTTCAGGTGTACAATTCTGTATTACATCATCTATAAATCCCATTGTGTGTTCACCACCCAGAGTCAGTTCTCCTTCCATCACCATATATTTGATCCCCTTTACCCTCATCTCCCAACCCCAACCCCCTTACCCTCTGGTAACCACTAAACTATTGTCTGTGTCTATGAGTTTTTGTTTCTCATTTGTTTGTCTTGTTCTTCTGTTGTTTTTGGTTTATATACCACATATCAGTGAAATCATATGGTTCTCTGCTCTTTCTGTCTGACTTATTTCGCTTAGCATTATACTCTCAAGATCCATCCATGTTGTCACAACTGTTCCTATATCATCTTTTCTTACCACCGAATAGTATTTCATTGTGTATATATACCACAACTTCTTTATCCATTCATCTATCGAAGGACATTTTGGTTGTTTCCATGTCTTGGCCACCATAAACAAAGCTGCAATGAACATTGGAGCACACGTGTCTTTATGTATAAATGTTTTCAGATTTTTTGGGTAGATACCCAGGAGAGGGATTGCTGGGTCATATGGTAATTCTATTCGTAATTTTTTGAGGAACCTCCACACTGCCTTCCATAACGGCTGCACCAGTCTGCATTCCCACCAACAGTGTATGAGGGTTCCTTTTTCTCCACAGCCTCTCCAACACTTGTTACTATTTGTCTTGTTGATGATAGCCATTCTGACTGGGGTGAGGTGATATCTCATTGTGGTTTTGATTTGCATTTCTCTGATGATTAGTGATGTTGAGCATTTTTTCATATGTCTATTTGCCATTTGTATGTCCTCTTTGGAGAAATGTCTCTTCAGGTCCTCTGCCCATTTTTCAATTGGGTTGTTTGTTTTTTTGTTGTTGAGTTTCATGAGTTCCTTGTATATTTTGGATATTAGCCCCTCATCGGAGGCACTGTTTGCAAAAACCTTGTCCCATTCAGTTGGTTGCCTCTTTATTTTGTGAATGGTTTCTTTTGCTATGCAGAAGCTTTTAAGTTTCATATAGTCCCATTTGTTTATTTTAGCTTTTACTTCCATTGCCTTTGGAGTCAAACTCATAAAATGCTCTTTGAATCCAAGGTTCATAAGTTTAGTACTTTGCTTTCTTCTATGAAGCTTATTGTGTCAGGTCGTAAGTCTTTGATCCATTTTGAATTAATTTTGGTTTATGGTTACAGATAGCAGTCCAGTTTCATTCTTTTGCACATGGCTATCCAATTCTCCCAGCACCATTTATTAAAGAGGCTGTCTTTCCTCCATTGTATGCTTTTAGCTTCTTCGTCAAAAATTATCTGTCCATATTTATGTGGCTTTATTTCTGGATTCTCAGTTCTATTCGATTGATCTATGTGTATGTGTTTCTGCCAATACCATGTTGTTTTGATTATTGTAGCCCTGTAGTACAAGCTAAAGTCAGGGAGTGTGATACCTCCACTATTGTTCTTTTTCTTAGGATTGCTTTGGCTATTTGGGGTCTTTTGTGTTTCCATACAAATCTGATGATTTTCTGTTCTATTTCTTTAAAAAGTGCCATTGGGATTTTGATGGGGATTGCATTAAATCTGTATATTGCTTTGGGTAATATGGCCATTTTAACTATGTTGATTCTTCCAATCCATGAGCATGGAATGTCTTTCCATTTCTTTGTGTCTTCTTCAATTTCTTTCAAAAATGTCTTATAGTTTTCAGCATATAGGTCTTTCACATCCTTGGTTAAGTTTATTCCTAGGTATTTTATTCTTTTTGCTGCAATTGCAAAAGGAATTGTTTTTTGTATTTCTTTTTCTGAGATTTCATTGTTAGTATATAGGAATGCAATGGACTTTTGTACATTGATTTTGTAGCCAGCAACTTTACTGTATTCATTGATTGTTTCTAATAGCTTTTTGGTGGAGTCTTTAGGGTTTTCTATATATAGCATCATGTCATCTGCAAAGAGTGATAATTTAACTTCTTCATTCCCAATTTGGATGCCTTTTATTTCTTTCTCTTGCCTGATTGCTCTGGCAAGGACTTCCAACACTATGTTGAAAAGCAGAGGTGATAGGGGACAGCCCTGTCATGTTCCTGAACGTAGAGCAAAGGGCTTCAGTTTTTCACCATTAATTATGAGATTAGCTGAGGGCTTGTCATATATGGCCTTTATTATGTTAAGGTATTTTCCTTCTATACCTATTTTATTAAGTGTTTTAATCATAAATGGATGTTGTATCTTGTCAAATGCTTTTTCTGCATCAATTGATATAATCATATGATTTTTGTCCTTTATTTTGTTTATGTGATGTATCACATTGATGGATTTGCGGATGTTGAACCATCCTTGTGCCCCGGGGATGAACCCCACTTGGTCGTGATGAACTATCTTTTTAATGCATCGTTGTATTCAATTTGCTAGAATTTTGTTTAGGATTTTTGCATTTGTATTCATCAGAGATATTGGTCTGTAGTTTTCTTTTTTTGTGTTGTCCTTACCAGGTTTTGGTATCAGGGTAATGTTGGCCTCCTAAAATCAGTTAGGGAGTATTGTCTCTTCTTCAATTTTTTGGAAGAGTTTGAGCAGGATTGGTATTAGATCCTCTTTGAAGGTTTGGTGGAATTCACTAGTGAAGCCATCTGTTCCTGAACTTTTGCTTTTGGGAAGGTTTTGGATGACTGATTCAATTTCATGATTGGTCTGTTTAGATTTTCCAGTTCTTCATGGTTCAGCCTAGGAAGGCTATATGTTTCTAAGAATTTGTCCATTTCTTCTAGATTAAAGAATTTGGTGGCATATAGTCCTTCATAGTATTCTTGGATGATCCTTTGTATTTCTGTGGTGTCTGTGATAACTTCCCCTTTTTCATTTCTGATTTTGTTAATTAGTGTCTTCTCTCTTTTTATCTTAGTGAGTCTAGCCAAGGGTTTGTCAATTTTGTTAATCTTTTCAAAGAACCAGCTCTTTGTCACATTAATTTTTTCTATTGTCTTTTTGTTCTCTATTTCATTTAGTTCTGCTCTGATTTTTGTTATTTCCTTTCTTCTGCTGACCTTGGGTTTCACTTGTTCTTTTTCTAGTTCTTTAAGGTGTAACATGAGGTTATTTATTTGGGATTTTTCTTGTTTCTTGAGATAGGCCTGTAATGATATAAATTTCCCTCTTAAAACTGCTTTCGCTGCATCCCAAAAATTTTGGTAGGATGTATTTTCATTGTCATTTGTTTCTATGTATCTTTTGATCTCTCCTCTAATTTCTTCTTTGACCCAGTCGTTCTTTAAAAGTATGTTGTTTAATCTCCATGTATTTGTGTTTTTCCTGCTTTCTTTTTGCAGTTGATATCCAATTTCAAAGCCTTGTGATCAGAGAATATGCTTGGTATGATTTCAATCTTCTTAAATTTGCTGAGGCTGATTTTATGTCCCAATATATGATCTATCCTTGAGAATGTTCCATGTACACTACAAAAAAATGTATAGTCTGGTGTTTTAGGATAAAGTGCTCCATATATATCAATTATGTCCATTTCATCTAATGTGTCATTTAGGGCTGCTATTTAATTATTTATTTTCTTGGATGATCTATCCATAGCTGTCAATGATGTATTTAAGTCCCTTAGTATAATTGTGTTTTGGTCAATTTCTCCCTTTAGTTCTGTTAGTAGTTGCTTGGTATATTTGGGTGCCCCCTGATTGGGGGCATAAATATTGATGACTGTTATGTCTTCTTGTTGTATAGTCCTCTTTACCATTATGAAATGTCCATCTTTGTCTCTTTATCTTTTTCACCCTGAAGTCTGTTTCATCTGATATCATTATGGCTACACCTGATTTTCTCTGGGTACCATTTGCTTGGAGTGTCAATTTCCACCCTTTCACTTTGAGTCTATGCTTGTCCTTGTAGCTGAGATGTGTCTCTTGGAGACAGCATATGGTTGGGTTTAGTTTTTGATCCAATCTGCTACTCTGTGCCTTTTTATTGGTGAGTTCAGTCCATTTACATTTAGGGTGATTATTGATATGTGAGGATTTCCTGTCATTCTATCTTTAGTTTTCTGGTAAGACTGTGTCTCCATTGTTTCTTTGCCTCTTTGTTGTTGTCTGTTATTTCTGTGTGGTGGTATTCTATGATGTTTCCCTCTGTTTCTTCTTTGATTACAGTATATATTTCAGTTCTGGATTTTTTTTGAGTGGTTACCCCTAAGTTTATGTAAAAGAAAGTTTGATATTTAGAGTATTCCATTCTCTTCAGCATGCTTACTTTCTCCATTCCCATATTCTAGTTCAGGCCTTTACTCTCCCCCTTTTTATGTTTTGGTTGCCACAAATTGTCCCTGTTGATGGTGGTCGAATAGCCTCCTTTAGTATTTCTTGTAGTGCGGTCGTGTATTAGAAAATTCCCTCAGCTTCTGTATGTCTGGAAAGGTCTTTATTCCTCCTTCATATCTAAAGGATATCTTTGCTGGATATATTATTCTTGGCTCATAATTTCTCTGTTTCAATAGTTTAAATATTTGGTTCCACTCCCTCCTGGTTGTAGAGTTTCTGCTGAAAAATCTGATGATAATCTAATGGGTTTTCCTTTGTAGGTTACCATCTTCTTTTCCCTGGCTGCCTTGAGGATTCTTTCTTTGTTATTGATTTTAGACAGCTTGAATACAATGTGCCTTGGAGAAGGCCTGTTGGGATTGAGGTGATTAGGTGTTCTATTTGCCTCTTGGATTCGAGGATCCAGTTCTGTCCACAAGTTTGGGAAGTTCTCATTGACAATTTGTTTGAATATATTCTGTGTTCCCTTCTCTCTTTCTTCTCCTTCTGGTATGCCCATTATTCTTATATTGCTCTTTCTGATGGAGTCAGAAAGTTCTTGTAGAGTTCTTTCATTTCTTGTAAGTCTCAAGTCTCTTTTTTCGTCCATCCGTGTAATTTCCAGGTTTCTATCTTCGATGTCACTGATTCTTTCCTCCACCTGGTCAACTCTACTACCTAAGCTGGCTATTTCATTCTTAATTTCTTCTATTGAATTCTTAATCTCCAGAAATTCTATTTGGTTCTTTCTTAAAATTTCAATCTCTTTCGTAAAATGCTCATGTTGTTCTTTGATTGTGTTTCTGAGTTCATTAAACTGCCTTTCTGTGTTTTCTTGCAACTCGTAGAGTTTTTTCTGAACTGCAGTCTTGAATTTTCTGTCATTTAAGTCACATATTTCCATATCTTTAAGTTCCTTTTCTGGAGACTTTTCACTTTCTTTCTGAGCTGTCTTGTTGCCTTGGTTATTCATGGCAATTACTGATTTATTAGTTCTCTTCCTAGACATCTACAGGAGTGGCTTCTGCAACAGGTTGATAGGAAAAGGTCTTTCTTTTGTTTTCCAGTACTTGTTGCTAGAATGTTTTATTTTCTCTCTGACTGCAGCCTTTCATTTTCTCTCACACGGTAGTTCTGTTTTCCCTGTACTATTCCAGCTTCTCACACAATGTGGGGATTCCCTAGGAGACGGGCTTCTCCTCTGTTAATAGTCACCTTGGTCACACGGCACAGTGTCCCTGTGGGTATGCAGAGAGATTTTGAAGTTCCAAAGCTCTTCCTGCACCAGATTCAGAGCCTGTATGTTTCAGCAGTTCTGTTTACTCCTTCAGGGATCCGCCCAGATAGGTGGAGCCAGGGGCGGGGTGAGTTGTGAGAGGTCGCCCAGAGCAATGGCGGCAACCACCACCACAACATGTCCTGCTTCCACAGCTCCCTCCCCTTTGCTGGAACTAGTTGGGCTGGGAATCTGTGTCTGCTGTCCACAGTTCTCAGAACAGCAAATATTCTGTTCTTTTAATCTGACTCTGCCACTGTTCCACTTCTAGCACCGGGCAGGTGTCGGAGGGGCGAGCTCTGGGAGGGTAGGTAGGGGGTGGCTAGTCTCAGTGCCTACGGCTTCCCTTCTCTGCCTGGCAGTGAGGGCTTAACCCATGGTTTTCAGCCTTCTTCCTTCAGTCTTTCCTCCGAGGTCTCTGCCGTGAGTGTTGGGTTCAGCCTTGTTATATGCTGTCCCCTCAGCCCTGTGGGCCATTAGCAGGGCCCTAGCAGTCCGAGTTCTGCCCTCTCCCGCAGCTGCGGTAGTTCCAGGATGCAGCGACCTCAGAGCACTGAACTAGGATGCGTCTTGCGCCCGCTGGGCTCTGTCTCTGCACTTCTCCCTTCCCTCCTCCCCCGCTCGCAGGATTCGCCCACCTTTAGGTGAATTCAGTAGTGGGCCTCTTCGTCTTGCCTGTCTGCTGTGCAGGGAGTCATTTGTGGAGTTAGTGTTGTTCGATTAGTTGTAAATTCCAGAGGAGCTTTAGAGAGGCTCACCTCACGCCGCCATTTTGATGACATCTCATTTTCTTTTTTTTTTTGTATGCATTTATGAGTTAGGGAAAATCTATCTAGTCCTGTCTTTCACTCATTGTCTACTTAGTTGTTCTTGTATCCGTTGTCTTAGATAGTAAATTGAAGGGTTGGTTGATATATACTGTTTCTATCCAATTTTATGAATATTTAAGCTCTCTTTATTGGTGCTCATCTGGCGGTTAAAAAAATTACCTTGAACTTGCTGCCTAAGTCTCAGTATGACAGATGTGTTTTATCTTGTGTAATATGAGGTAATTATGAATTATTCTTTTGCTATGGCTGTTTATGTTTTACCTCTTTTACATATCCATATATCCATGTAAAAATTGACACCTGCTTTAAACTTCTGAGCCTTCCTAGTTTTTTGTTTGTTTGTTTGTTTGTTTGTTTGTTTTGAGTTCCTGTTAAGCAGAGAGGTGAAACTTCAAAGATGGGTGTGGAAAGAATTTAAGAATGAGGAGGTTACAATAGAACTCTCCTTCCTATAATAGAAAGTACCTCCTGCCCAGTGAGGAGGTGGTTTGCTTCTCTATGGTTGATATGAGAGCCTTGTTTTTATGGTAGGGACACACCATAGCTGACTGGGTGGAAATCTCCCACTACTTTTCACCAAAAGCCTGACCCTACAGTATAGCATCCTGCACCCAAATTCTAGGAAATGAAATTTCCTTCTAATGTCTGACATATTCTTGATTAAGGTGCCTAGCTTCTATGCTATTGAAACATCATATCTCTTCCTTTGTATTTTAAAGAAAAGGTAGAGAACGATGAAAGTCCAGAAAAAATACTTAGAAATAATTTTAAGGAAGATATTACTTAACATTCAGGTACTATCTGAATTCTGAGTAATTGAAAAAGACAGATTTTCTCTGTACTCTGTACTCAAGGTAGTGACTATTCAAACACTATCTGGTGTAGGGTATATCAGATAGTAGAAACAAAATACAGGAATCTGCATTTGACCCAGAACCAGAAGACAAGAGAACAGAATGATACAGAATCAGTACTGACATTACTAAAAATCTATAGCTGACTGGAGGTTTCACAGATTCTGTAGTGGAGAAGGATTAGAGTAATTATCAAAACAATATAGCATGCTATATACAATTTTTTGTAATATTGTTACTTAAGTTAATTTTCTGTTAAACTTTTTAAAAATAGACTTAATTTTAGAGCAGTTTTAGGTTCATAGCAAAGATGAGTGTAAAGTACAAAGATTTCCCATAAGCCCCCTGTCTCCACATGTGCATAGACTTCCCCATTATCCACATCCCCACTAGAGTGGTACATTTGTTATAATTGATGAACCTACATTGACACATTCTCATTAGAGTTTATTTTTAGTGTTATACATTCTATGGATTTTTGACGAATTTATAATGACATGTAACAACCGTTATAGTATCACAGAAAGTATTTTCACTGCCCTAAAAATCTTCTGTGTTCCACCTAGTCATCCCTCCTTACCCTCCCTTCAACCCCTGGCAAACACTGATCTTTTTACGGTCTCCATAGCTTTCCTTTTCCAAAGTGTTGTACAGTTGGAATTATATAGTATGTAGCCTTTTCAGATTAGTTTCTTTCTTTTTTTAAATTTTATTGGGGAACAGTGTGTTTCTTCAGGGCCCAGCAGCTCCAAGTCATTGTCCTTCAATCTAGTTGTGGAGGGCGCAGCTCAATGAGCCATGTGGGAATCGAACCAGAAACCTTGTTGTTCAGAGCTCGCGCTCTAACCAACTGAGCCATCCAGCTACCCCATAGATTAGTTTCTTTAATTTAATAATATGCATTTAAGTTTCCTCCATGTCTTTTCATGTATGATAGCTCATTTCTTTTTAGTACTGAATGATATCCCATTGTCTGAATGTCCCAACCACAGTTTATCCATTCACCTACTGAAGGACATCTTAGTTGCTTCTAAGTTTTAGCAATTATGAATAAAGCTGATATAAACATCTATGGTATGTTTTTGTTTAAAGATAAGTTTTCAGTTTCTTTGAGTAAACAGCAAGGAGGACAGTTGCTGAATCATATGGTAGGAATATGTTAAGTTTTGTAAGAAACTGAGAAACTGTTTTCCAAAGTGGCTGTATCATTTTACATTTCCACCAGCAATGAATGTGAGTTCCTATTGCTCCACATCTTCACCACCATTTGATGTTGTCAGTATTATGGATTTTGGCCATTCTAACAGGTATGTAGTGGTATCTTATTGTTGTCTTAATTTTCATTTTCCTGATGACATATGATGTGGAACATCTATTTTAATACTTACTTTCTGTCTCCATATCTTTTTTGGTGAGGTATCTGTTTAGGTCTTTGGTCTATTTTTTAGTCAGATTGTTTGTTTCCTTATTCTAAAAGGTTTAAGAGTTCTTTGTATATTTTGAGATAACAGCCCTTTAACTGATATGTCTTTTGCAAATATTTTCTACAGTCCATAGCTTGTCTTTTCATTCCCTTGACAGTATCTTTTGCAGAGCTGAAAATTTTAAGTATAATGAAGTCCAGCTTATCAATTCTTTCTTTCATAGATTGTGCCTGTGGTATCGAATCTAAAAAGTGATTGCCAAACCCAAGGTCTAGATATTCTGCTATGTTATATTATAAGAGATTAAAAGCATCACATCTTACGTTTAAGTCTGTGATCTATTTGAAATTAATTTTTGTGAAGGGTGTAAGGTCTGTGTCTAGGTTCATTTGTTTGCACGTGGAAATATTTATACCTAAGTATTTAATTTGGGGGGGTTATTAATGTAAATGGTATTATATTTTTAATTTCAAATTCCATTTGTTCATTGTTAGTAGTATATAGGAAACTGACTGACTTTTGTATCTTAACCTTGTATCCTGCAACCTTGCTATAATCACATCACTTCCAGGAATTCTTTGTCAATTCCTTTGGATTTTCTACATAGATTATCATATCACATCTTATACAAAAATTAATTGAAAATGGAGCACAAAACCAAATGTAAAATGTGAAACTATAAAGCCTTTATAAAAATAAAAGCAAAAAAAGGAAAAAATCTCAGGGATCCAAGGGTTAGGCAAAAAAGTGTCGTAGACTGGACACCAAAAGCATGATCCATAAAAGAAAAAAACTGATAAATTGATTGATCAAAGATAAAACTTTTGGTCAGCAAAAGACCCTGTTGTGAGAACAACAAGAGAAGCTACAAAATGGGAGAAAATATTTAAAACCACATACCTGACAAAAGATACCATATTTTGACAAAAAGATATTTTGTGTCCAGAATATATAAACACCTCTCAAAACTCAACAGTAAAAAAAGAAACAATCCATTTAGGACATGGGAATGGCAAAGACATGAAGAGACATTTCACTGAAGAAGATATACAGATGGCAGATAATCAGATGAAAAGATGCTCAATATAATTATCCATGAAGGAAATGTGGAAAACTGAAATGCAACATCACTAAATACCAGAATGGCTTCAAAAAATTATGACAACACCAAATGTTGGTGCGGATGAGGAGAATCGGGATCATTCATACATTGCTGGTGGGAATGTGAAATATAGATTAGTGGTACAGCCCCTCTGGAAAATAGTTGATCACTTGCTTAAGAACTACCCTGTTTCCCCGAAAGTAAGACCTAACCAGAAAATAAGCTCTAGCCATGTTTTTCAGGATGACATCCCCTGAACATAAATAAGCCTTAATGCTTCTTTTGGAGCAAACCTAAATATAAGATTCAGTCTTACTTTGGGGGAAACACGGTAAACATGCAAATGTTTTCCAGTTCAGCAATTGCACTTTTGGGCATTTATCTCAGAGAAATAAAGACATAAATTCACACAAAATCCTGTACATGAATATCTATAGTAGGTTTATTTGTAATAGCCCCCAATAGAAAACAAACCAGATGTCCTTCAGCATGTAGTATTGCCCTTCAGCAGGTAGTATATGGTAAAGATAAACTGATACACTTACGCCATAGAATACTACTCAGCAATAACAAAGGAACAAACTATTAATATACTTAACAACCTGGAATAATAGTACCAGAGAATTATGCTGAGTGGAGAAAAAAAGCCAATGACACAAGGTTATATTATATGATTTCATTTATATAACATTCTTGAAATTACAAAATGGTAAAAGTGGAAAACAGATTAGTGGTTGCTAGAGTTCGAGGTGTGGGTCGGTGGGAAGTTGGTGTCGTTATAAAAAGGCAAAAGAGAGATCCTGGTGATGGTAGAAATGTTCTGTATCTTGGCTGTATCAATGTCAATGTTCTGATTGTGATATTTGTTGTACTGTCCTGTATTGTACTAGTACCATGTTACCTTTAGGCGAAACTGAGTGCTAAAGGGTGCACTGGGTTGTTAGTATTATTACTTACATATAACTGCATGTGATTCCACAGCCATGTCAAAGCAAAAGGTTTAATTTTAAAATAGGATTGTTTTTAAAAAAAGGATATTTACCAAGAAACCAAAAAGTGACAAAATGGAAAGATTATGATAGGGATAGAGAGGGAGCAATAGAAAATGAAGAGAGAAGTGAACTTCCCCCAAATAAAGAAACACTAATGGACAATAGTCATGCTTACATTAATGAATATATAAAGTACAGTCAAGCATTTGCTCATGTGAAATGAACTGATTCAGGTCCTCAGGTTGTCACCTACTAAAAGTTTTTGTTCTAAGAGAAGGAAGGATAGAAAGTGAATCTCAAATTGATAAGCTCTCTTTCTCCAAGACACGGTTCACTTGCCTCATATGAGATTTGCTTTACTCCAGTCTCTTTCCCCATTATCAAAGATTTAATCAAATCATGCGAAAGTCACCAAAAACTATTAACTGCTGTAATAATTTGAAATGTCACAACTTAATATTCAAGTCATTGAAACAAAAATAAAAATAAATTTTAGTTTTATCTCATTCTCCTATACGCCAATATATACCTTATGCTCTAATTAAGCAGTATAATTTTGAATCTCAACAGGCCAGGGCTTTTTCAACTACATATCAGGACCTTGCTGTTTCTAGCTGCACTTCTTGGGTTACCAAATAGTACCCTTTTGTCAAAGTCTATCTCAAATGTCACTTCATTCATGGAGCCTTTGTTTTGTTTTGCTTATTTATTATGTATTATGTTTTTTAAGGCTTTTATTGACATTCAATATAATTTTATATTAATTTCAGGTGTACAACATAGTGGTTAGACATTTATATAATTTAAGAAGTGTTCCCTCTGACTAGTCTAGTACACACCTGGCACTATACATAGTTATTACCATATTATTGATTATATCCCCTATATTTTACTTTACATCCCCATGACTATTTTGTAACTACCAATTTGTACTTCTTAATCCCTTCATCTTTTTCACCCTGCCCCCTAACCCCTTTCCCAACTATGCCCCTGATAAATCCAATACCTATCTAACACCATACATAGTTATTATAATATTATTGACTATATCCTTTACACTATAACTACATCCCTATAACTACTTTGTAACAACCAATTTGTACTTAATCACTTCTCCTTTCACACACACCCTCAATCCTCCTTCCATCGGGCAACCATCAAAATGTTCTTTGTATCTATGTTTCTGTTTTGTTTGTTTATTTATTTTGTTCTTTAGATTCCACATATAAGTAAAATCACATTGCATCTGTCTTTCTTTGTCTGATACACTCCACTCAGCACAGCACCCTCCAGGTCCATCCCTGCTGCCACAGATGGCAAGAACCCACTCCCTTCCCTGGCTGAACAATATTCCATTGTGTACATGTACCACCTCCTCTTTATTAATTCTAACATTGATGGACACCCATGCTGCCTCCACATCTTGGCCATTGTAAACAATGCTGCAATGAACATATGGATGCACATGTCCCCTTGAAGTAGTGTTTTGGGTTTCTTTGGATAAATACTCAGAAGTGGAATTACTGGATCCTTCTTTGTCTCTTGTTATAGCCTTTGTTTTAAAGTCTGTTTTGTCTGATGTAAGTATTGCTACCCCAGTTTTTTTTGTTTTTTTTTACCATTTTCATGAAATATCTTTTTCCATCCCTTTACTTTCTGTCTCTGTGTATCTTTTAATTTGAAGTGAGTCTCTTGTACACAGCAAATGTAAGGGATTTGTTTTCTTATCCGTTCTGCCCTCCTATGTCTTTTAATTGGAGCATTTAATCCATTCATATTGAAAGTAATTGTTGATAGATATGTAGCTATTGCCATTTTATTACCATAATTTTGATATTATTTTTTTCCATCTTAAAGATGCCCCTCTAACATTCCTTGTAATACTAGTTTAGTAGTGATAAATTCCTTTAGCTTTTTTTTGTCTAAGAAGCTCTTTATCTGTTCTTTGATTTTAAATTATAGCCTTGCTGGGGAGAGTAATCTTGATGGTATGTCCTTGCTTTTCATCACTTTAAATGTTTCCTGCCAATCCCTCTGGCCTATAAAGTTTTTGTTGAGAAATCAGCTGACAGTCTTATGGGAGTTCCCTTATAAATTACTAGTTGTCTTTCTATTGCTGCTTTTATTTTTTATTTTTTATTTTTTATTTATTTTTATTGGGGAGGGGACTAGGACTTTATTGGGGAACAGTGTGTACTTCCAGGACTTTTTTCCAAGTCAACTTGTTGTCCTTTCAATCTTAGTTGTGGAGGGTGCCCTTCAGCTTCAAGTTGTTGTCCTTTCAGTCTTAGTTGTGGAGGACGCAGCTCAGCTCCAGGTCCAGTTGCCATTGCTAGTTGCAGGGGGCGCAGCCCACCATCCCTTGCGGGAGTCAAACCAGCAACCTTGTGGTTGAGAGAACGCATTCCCACCAACTGAGCCATCCAGGAGCTCAGTGGCAGCTCAGCTCAAGGTACCGTGTTCAATGTTAGTTTCAGGGGTTGCTGCCCACCATCCCTTGTGGGACTCAAGGAATCAAACTGGCAACCTTGTGGTTGAGAGTCCGCACTCCTACCAACTGAGCCATTCGGGAGCTCAGCGGCAGCTCAGCTTAAGGTGCCATCTTCAATCTTAGTTGCAGGGGGCAGAGCCCACCATCCCTTGCGGGACTTGAGGAGTTGAACCAGCAACCTTGTGGTTTGAGAAACCCACTGGCCCATGTGGGAATCGAACCAGCAGTCTTCGGAGTTAGGAGCACGGAGTTTCAACCACCTGAGCCACCAGGCTGGCCCTTTCTTGCTGTTTTTAAGATTCTCTCTTCATCTCTCTAACCTTTGCCATTTTAATTATAATGTATCTAGGTGTGGGCCTGTTTGGGCTCATCCTCTTTGGGACTCACTGTGCTTCTTGGCCTTGTATGTCTGTTTCCTTCACTAGGTTAGGAAAGTTTTCAGTCATTATTTCTTCAAATGGGTTCTAAATCTCTTGCTTTCTCTCTTCTCCTTCTGGTGCCCCTATTTTACAAACACTGTTATGCTTGATGCTGTCCTGGAGGTCTTTTAAACTATCCTCACTGTTTTGGATTCTTTTTTCTTTTTGCTGTTCTGATTGGGTGTTTTCTGCTACCTTGTCTTCCAAATTGCTTATTTGATCCTCTGCTTCATTTAGTCTGCTGGTGATTCCTTCTAGTGCATTCTACATTTCAGTTATTGTATTCTTCACTTCTGACTGGTTCTTTTTTTATGGTTTCTATGTCCTTTTTGTGCATGACATCTCTTTGTTGAAGTTCTCACTAAGTTCCTTGAACATCCTTATAACTAACCATTGTTTGAACTTTGTCTCTGGTAAGTTGGTTGCCTCCATTTCATTTAGTTCTTTTTTCTGTTCTTTCATTTAGGACACATTTCTTTGTTTCCTCATTTGGGCTGCCTCTCTGTGTTTGTTCCTATGTATTATGTAGGGGTCCTCTATCTCCCAGTCTTGCTGGGTGGCGTTATGTAGTAGGGGTCCTGTGGGGCCCAGTGGCACAGTCTCCCTGGTCACCTGAGCTGGGTCCTCCAGGAGTCTCCCTTGTGTGAATCGTGTGTGCCCTCCTGTTATAGTTGAGCCTTGATTGCTATTGGCACATCAGTGGATGGTATTGATCCTTAGGCTGACTCGCTGTGGGTTTGGTCATGTCCACAATTTATAGGGTACTGTACAAGAGGCTTACCCCTCTGTGTGGGATTCATTCAGTGGGCTCTGGTGCCTGTTTAGACCACCCTTTGTGTGTGTCACTTGTGGGGATAATCAGGTGGTGCTCTGCTGTGGTCTGAAACCAACCTCCAAGTTCAAAATGATCTGCAGTTTTTTGCTGCCTGTGCTAAACCTAGAGATGCATGGGAGAAGTCACACTGTGAACCGAGGATGTCTACCACCAGTACCAGGTCTGGAGTAACTCCACAAAAAGGCAGGACACCTGGAGGCCTGCTGTCACCTGCCAGCTCACTTAAGTTTCAGCCACTGATAAAGCCTTTTGCAGTATGTGAGTTGGGTGAGGCAGGGTCTCAGGGAATCACTAGAGTGGGAAGAGTTCTGGTTGCCAGGTTAATGTAGCACTGGTTTGGTGCCAGTGCTGAGCCTGGATGACTCAACAAAAGTCTCAGAGCACAAAGAGGCCAGTTACTGCCCACCTGGGCCTGTAGACTCTGATAGTTTTCCAAGAAAGAGTGCAATGCGAGAGGGGCTGACTGCTTTCAGAGAAAGTGCCTCCAGCTGTGTGTGAGTTGGGTGGGACGGGTTCCCAGCTGAGTCAACAGGGTGGAGCAGCAGAGCTTACCAGGCCAATCAGATCCAGATTTGTCCTGTGGGATGGGCTCAACATAGAAAAGATGACACCCACCTGCCAGCTGCATGGGAGAACTTCTCACTGGAAAAATGCCTACTGTTCTCCAGTCCTCCCCCTGCAGCCACACACCTTAGTCTGCCCCCTGTATGTCTCCAAGCCACCACCCGAGTCACCATCCCTGCGCTGGAGCCCAAGGTTAGTGCCTGTGAGTGAGTGAATCCATGTGCGGGCCATTTAAGAGGATGTCTCATTTTCCCACCGTCTTCTGTCCCACCCAAATGGTCAGAATCCCCACTGTTTTTCACACCCAGATGTTGTGGGGGATTCTCTCCCCAGCCAGTACTCTATGCTGGGGAGCTTGGTGTGGGAAGCTTCCGTCCCTCGATCCTCCAGGAGTAATCTCCATGGTTGAGATATCCCTCCTGATTCTCAACCACCACAGGGAGGTCTGGGGCCCGTTTCTCTGCCCCTCCTACCAGTCTTGACATGGCTTCTTTATATTTTCAGTTGTAGGACTTCTGTTTGGCTAGACTTCAGATGGTTCTCCAGGTTGATTGTTCTATAATTTAGTTGTAATTTTAATGTGTTCACGGAAGGACACAGGCACAGTGTTTACTCTGTCATCTTGTATCTCCCATAAAGTCTTTTTAAGAAGTGCTTTTTATTATGACAAAAATGGACAAAATAATGTAATGAACCCCCATGTACCCAATATATAGCTTCAATAATTATCAGTTTATGCCCAGTCTTATTTAATCTGTATCCCTACCTACTATTCAACCTTTTATCAGGTTCCAAGCAGAATGTAATCACTCCCTCCTCTGTGTATCTCTCTTGAAGCACTAATGCTGCTTTGAACATTTTATAACTGTTGGCATACATTTTATACTCTCTCCTAGATTTAAAGTCCCTTGAAGGTAAGATCTGTTTGTTGCTGCCCTTTAGCACCTATCCAGCACAACACAGTGTCCTGAGTCTAACAGGACAAACAACAAGAGTTTTTAATTCAAACTAAAATATTGGATGCTATTTTAAAAGAAGTTATTTCCCCCAGAGTTAATAATCATATTTTTAAACAAAATTATATAAAAACAGCATGAGCACCAATCCTATTTTAAAATTTTCTAAGAAGGAGATCCAGGTGCTTCTTTAGTAATCCAATGCCATGTTTGGATTATTTCAATAATCATTCAATTCTGTGCTGAGCCTTAGCTCAGGGTGACATTGGATAAATCATGTGGAATTTGCATAGTGAATATGTTCTCTTCACATATTTCCTTATTAGTAAATTGTATTTTCCCATTTTATCTCACAAGAGAATCATGAGATTAAATAGAGTAGTTACCCATTGATTATACACATTATAAACCATTCAGAATTTTTTTTTCCTGAAATAAAAAAAAAAAAAAGAATTTCTTTTTTGCCCTTTCTAGACCTGTTGTCCAATTGTGTGTTTTTATTATTCACTAACTCTCCCCTCAAAGGATGATGCAAAGAGATAAAGAGGACACTAAGCTTAAATTACTTAGCAGTCAGGTCAGTAAAAAATTTGGCATGGTGGAAAATTAAAGCAATTAACTAAAATGAAGATCATCTGTCCTTCATTAACATAAATGATATAGAATCATCTGTGAAGCATTTTGAATTCCATAGAGAACAGTCTTTATGTTTATTTACTTTTGTGTATTTAAGTGTGGGTTTTTAATCAATGGATATCATTAATTTCTTCCGTTTTGATATTTCATTGATTCAAGAATTTCATCATATCTTAACAGGACATATAGAATTGAAACATGAACTTCACAAAATCTTTCACTATGTTTCCATCATAATTTCTAACGTTAAAAAGGAAATTGTGGGTTGTCTTTAGTTTCCATTATGCTTATGCATACTTTGGAGTGAAATACTAAACCCAACATTAAACCAAAATGGGATTATATAAAGGACTATGCAAAAGGATTTATCTGAACAGTTACATTATTATGCAAGGTTGATGTGAGGAAATAAGTCATGTAGATAACAAGTGAGCCTAGGGAATTACCCAACATGTCATTTCAGGACATTTTTGTAGTTTTCTACTTATTGCATGTGCAGTCACTCTGATAAAATTATGCTGTATTGGAGGGAAGAGTGAAAATAATTATATACTTTGGTGGTATTGACTAATTTGGAGATTTGTAAAAATCTAAGGATACATCTTTTAAAGCCAGGCTAGTTTATCATTGATAATGGATTATAGAGGACTGGAGAAGTCATTAGTCCAGCGCTCTTCTCTTGTTTTGGGCAATGCCCTAAAATTGTGTGAAGTCCAGGGGTCATACTGAGACATGCTGGGTATCCCCATTCCTCATCCCCATGTCCACCAGAGCAGGTTTGCTTTCATTGGTCTTAATAAAATGTTGTGTATGATTGCTTTTTTTATTTTTAAACTTAAGCGCTCACTATTAAAATGTTTGAAAGCCACTGATCACACTTACCACCACCCCCACTTGCCTCTACATAGGATTCTACTAGGATCTAAAGAATCTCTGATAGATCAGTTTGGATCCCACTTTTGAAGTCCAAGTATAGATTATACAATTATTACTACATGCCTAAGTTAGACATTGCCTTTGGAATCTTCATTTTAAATTATTTTAGCTACCAGTTCTTCACACCAGGTAAATTATTGAGTTACTTTTTTAGGAATTTGGTTTGTCTAAGCATGACCTCCCCCTTCCGCCTTTCCCCTCAATCTTCAGTTGTTCTTTACTCCTTACCCAATTATGGGCAATCTCTGTATCCTGGTATTTGAAGTCTTCAATCACATGATACCAAAAAAATCTATCACTGCACACATCAATATACCTTAGAGTGCAGTAGAGCTAAAGGGCCAAGGATGTCTCACACATGTTGTGTTGAATTAAATCTCATAGCAACAATATCAAGTAACCAAATCTCTGCTATTGCCCGTTATTAGCCCCAAGTAACTAATCTTTTTAAAACTCTGCTTGAGGGAAAAAATGTTTCATATTCTCCAAAAAAAGAAAGAGAAAGAAAAAAGTTGCTTAAATTATATGGCAAGTGAACATGGATAGTTCTTAGTTTTGTATTTGTTCTGTCTTTCAAAAGATGGTCTATTCCTCCACATTTAAAGAAATATTTTTTTAGGACACACAAGCAATATACTTAACATTACGTCTGAAGCATGATAATAAGGTTAATAAATGATTAATAAAACCACCAGTTTGTTTGCCTTCTGAAATCACATAATAAAAGTATGATTACTTTTTTATATGTGTAAATTTTGTACTTCTGAAAGATGCCAAATAAAGGACTGAAGTCCTTCATTTATGAACCAGACAAATAAAATAAGAGAATAAAACACAGATCTCTATCAAAGTTATTTATGCCATTACGCATTTGTTTTATTTTAGGAATACTTTAGAGAAAGCATTCTTCACATTTTAAGCCAAGACCTTTTGAATCAAAAGTTTAAAAACCATGTGGTATATTTTAATTTAATATTTACAACAACTACGCAAACAATTAGACTTATTTGTTTTCCGTTTACTTCTATTCTTAGAAGGTTTCTAATATCATCTTAGTGAGCAATTTTCTAGACATAGCTTGCAGCTTGTCAGCTTGCTTCCATTCAGTAATCATTAGGGTTCTTGGATGCATTAAATAGAAATATATGACAGATTTTGGTAGTTTATACAATTTACCTTAAATACTTTCTGATGATTGTCTAGTAACTATATTTATGCATATTATACCTATATTTATATGTGTTTTATGTATTTGTATATATTTTGTTTTAGAAAATATAGATCGAGTGAATGTTATATGTCTTCAATTATAGTATATGTTTTCCTTTTTCTTTGAATGGCTCTTTTCAGTTTATTATATAAATCAGCTATACTAATCCAAGTTACACTTAAAAATTGATATTGCCTTTACATTGCTTATTTGGCAGAAGGGAGGGAGGAACCAAGGCTCTGGAAGCACAGAAAATGGTGACGAAGCTCAGTGGCTGGGTCCAAAAGTTTCTTTACAAACTGTAATCCAATCCAGTTCTCCTTGGCTTTGTATTTGCAATTATTTGAGGTAACGTAAAATTTTCATTTGTTTAATATATTGACTTATCTTTCCCATGCTCATACCCTCATATAAATGATTGTCATGAAAAGAAATATATAAAAAGAAATAATTTGCTGCTGCTGCTTTCTCTGGCGTATAATTATATACCTAGAGTTGCTCATGTGGGAATTGGCCGATTGCAAATCAACTGTCATTTGCAGTACTGTCCCTTAGAATTTTTTGCTTGTTCATTTCTTCCCTTGCATCTTGTTGCCTGTGGCATGCCTCTGCAATGAGTAGTCACATGGACCTGTTACTATGCCTTAGTTTCAGCTGCCTTAGTTTCTGAGAGATTATCACATTTTTGAATCTTTAGTTTCAGTCAGACCATCCTAAATGTAACCTCAAATTTGGTGAAAGTCAGTCCTGAACTTTTCACTTGATGTGATAACAAAGAGAATGCATTTTATACAATATGTCTTCCACAACAGAGCTGAAGGCATGCGTGACAGAAGAAAAGACTGTAGACACATCCTATTATTCAACATTAGCCAACTTAAATACTGTGCTATTTGTCACAAAATAGAAATGTTTTATTTATGTTACATCATTTAATTCATTTTACATTATTTATTCCTCAGCACAACCCTATGAGGAAGGTATTCTTATGCTTCCCATTTGTACATGAAGAAACTGAAGCTTTTAAAGAGGTTAATAATTTGCTCAAGGCCACACAAATAAGAGAGTAGGAATTACACCTGTTTTATCAGGCTTCAGAGTTTTGGTCTTTAAGCAATGCATGATATTTATCCAGCCCTGGAGGTACTGAAAATCTAAGAGAGAAAAACAGAAAATGAGGGAACATGGAACAATTAGTAAACAATTACACCCCATTGCATTAAATCATTACATTGTGATAATAAGCTTTCTAGTTCATAATCCAGACTATTATTTTTTTTAAATAGTAGTTTTGTTTTTGTTTTATAAATTTTATTGGGGAATATTGAGGAACAGTGTGTTTCCTCAGGGCCCATCAACTCCAAGTCGTTGTCCTTCAATCTAGTTGTGGAGGGTACAATTCATCTCCAAGTCCAGTTGCCATTTTCAATCTTTAGTTGCAGGGGGCACAGCCCACCATCGCATGTGGGAATTGAACCGGTATCCCTGTTGTTCAGAGCTCGTACTCTAATGAACTGAGCCATCCGGCTACCCCCAGACTATTATTTTTTTCAAATTACATATATTGGGGAAGTAGAGCACATCTAATTACATTTTTAAGAGAATTTTAACCACAAAATGTGAGTTTGTTCTGTAACTAAATTGCTGCAATTTCCCTAGTGATTAATAATTTTAACCGCTATTCAGGAGTTTACTCCCCTGTATCCTCCATTGTCTTTCTCCTCCTAGCCTCACCTCTCTAGGTACCACCAATCATTCAGACCTTAGCACTTGATCTCTTTCAATTCTTTAGAAAGCTCATCCATTCATCTCTCATTGTTATGGCAGATGATCCTGTGTTAGACAAAATATGACTATCTTCAAGAGAGAAGAAGAGCTCTTTCTTAAACTAGATGGGGAAGTTACTGCCTCATCCTATACTTCTTAGTTTCTCCTCTTTCTCTTTCTTTCTCATCTTAAGCTAACCCTTGACAAATGCTGTCTCATTGAACTTTGCTACTGTATACCCAGAGAATCTGTGCCCAATGTAAGAGTCCATGCCCTCATATCTTCAGGTATCATCTGGCAATTGCATAATCCACTGTCCTTGATTCCATTCAGCCAGGTCCTGAACTTGACTTGGAATGTCTTTCCTTGACCATTCTTCAGATTGTCACCTCAGACTGCTAGACCATTATGTTCTCAGTCATGTTATCCTTCTCAAGTCTTATCAGCTTCATTTTCCTGTGAACTCCTATGTTGTTTGCTTAGTTACATTTTATGTCAGTTAAAAAATAACCATGATCCATTTTGTTTTTGTTCAGAAGATTGCACTAGGTTACAGAAAGTTGAACCTAGATTCTAGTTAATGAGGATTTCCAGGGGGAATTAGTCTTCAGAGGAAAATACTTCTTTTCAACTTTAGTATCAATTATATAGCTGTCCATAGGTTTAGCCACTGGAGGGAAAAGGATGGAGCTATTTTGAACCAATGATCCCATTGTTACTAGAGAATTTATTTTTTAATTCCTGGGTAGTCAAAGTTACTTAAAGTTAGATATTGAAAACTAGATACCAAGTGTCCTGCTTCTCTTTCACTGTCAGGCAAATATCCCAATCACTGGATTTATTCTGACATCAATCTGTGGTATAAGTATTTATTGTGCACATAAAACATGAAGTAGTGCATATGATTAAAACAAGCTTTTTTAATACCTCAAACTAAAATTTGCAGAAAAAATAATGGGAAAGAAAACATTTATAGGTATCAGTATCAAGCTTTGCTATTTAAATATATATCTACTTAAAATTACTATTCTAAGAAAGACTAGTTACAGTAAGATACAATTAAAAGTGAAAAGATAGTAGTAGCACCTCTCTTTGAAGTGAAAAAAAAAAAAAAGTCCATTGGTCCAACTAAGGAGTGGTAACTCAGAAAAATTGGTAGTTTGTGAAAGAAATACAATTGTCATGAACAAAGGAGAAAAGGCATATTTGTCCAAAAGAGACTCCTACTGGATGAACTGTCTGAGCTCTGTGGCATGTCACATCTTGTCTTGGAGAATTAATGACCAGTAATGTTGAAGGAATAGGTTTTCATCAGATCATTACAGCAGTCCTAGTTACAACTGCCTCAAGATGTAGTGACTAGTTCAAATAAAGGGCCAAAATACTTCAGGTGAAACAGGAAACAATCCAATCACTTTTTCCCTGATTAGGAGAGGGAAGCCAAGGCAGTTTTACCCAGAAAGCACTGAGGGTGAGCCCTAGGGCAAGAACACAGAAACTGTTTTTGGTCCTCAGAAAATGAGGGCTGAAGAGTTACCTTGCTCAGCCTTGCTCTACTATCCAATATACAGCAGATCCTCGAGTAAAGTCTTTTTGGTCAACGTCATATCATTATAACTTGACGAGATGCCACAAGAACTTAACTCTTGTTTGTATCAATTGGTCTATGGTAAAACTGGTTTCCTTATATGTTGTTTCACTTACAGTTTCAGAACCTATCCAGGATGTTAAGTGAGGACTTACTGTCCTCATCTTACTTAAGCATTCCGAAAGAGTAAGAAGAAAAAAATTAAATTAGTAAATTAAATGAGGCTACATGAAAGGTGTTATTGTTTCTGAATTAAATAAAATTTTTTATTGCTTCTTAGAAGAAACACAAAATTCTACAGTTTAGGTATCTCAAGAATGTCAGGAAGATAATAGGATAATTGTCCCCTTCTAAGATGCCAGAGGCCAAATTTAATGCCTGCATATATTGAAAGAGCATTGGTTTTTCTCAATTATTACTGCATCCCAGATATTGATGTGTGTCTAGAACTCATCCACTAATGTTAACCTGAGGAGGACAAGGAAATGCTCCTATTAAAAAAACAGCCAGGGACATCATTAGAATGGAAAATAAATATTCTTTTAAACTGCACCTTAACAGTTAATTTTAAAGATATTTTCCTGTAGTTACAAAAAAATCATTAAAGTTTCAAATGGCGCTGTGCCTAGTTCATGACCCAGTGCATAAGTGTTCAGCAGATGTTAGTGTCTTTTCATTCCTTTTATTCAAAGAGAATTGAAGTCCTTCATTCCAATTATAAAGCATGTCAGTTATAGAAATTTGGAAATTTCTAAAAAGCATGAAAGAGAAAACAAATCACTTTATCATTCTACTATTCAAAGATAAACACTTAATACATTGCTTATTCATTTTCTTAATGACATTATAAATATTTCACACACATACACACACAAAAATCACGTAGCAAACTTCTCTTTATGATTCCACCAATAGTAGATTTTAGAGCTAGGAGTGATCCATGAAAGAAATACAGATCTACTAGTGAATTTTTTCAGAAAGCCACAGCTGCAAACTGGTGGGCATTAAACACCTAGATTCATCAGACACTGTATAAGTGAAGAGCATTGTGACAGAGTAGTTATGATCTTTAAAAATTAGGTTCTACCTCTGGCAATGGAGAGTAGTTACTGTAGAGCAACCTGTTCCACAGATCACAATGATAAACTATGGACAAAACATCCAAAACAACTATCTGAAGGCATGGGAATATAACCAAAAGCAATAAAAAACTCGAAGGGCATGGAAAATTTGATAAAGTTAATGATATGAAGTGAGTTTCCTGTTTTTGTGGGTTTTTCAGCCAGCTAATACCTTGCTGGGTGACTAAAATATGGAAATCTGTAGTCTCACTGGCTATAATTCAATTAACCTAAAAATGATGGATAAGTAGACACAGACTGAACAAAAAGCTAATCAGACAAACAAAAGCAAATTGTAAAGCGATAACATTAAGTAGAACCAAAATAATGGTTATATTAAATATAAATTGGTTAAAACTCAAGCTAAAAGACAAATTTTCAGAATGGATAAAACGCAAGGCCCAACTACATGCCATCTAAAAGAGATTTACTTTAAATTAAAGACACACAATGGGATTTATAGATGATGTAATACAGAATTGTACACCTGAAATCTATGTAACTTTACTAACAATTGTCACCCCAATAAACTTTAATTAAAAAAAAATAAAGACATAGGTTGAAAGTAAAAAGATGGAACATTATATAAACTATACAAACAATGGTCAAAGAAGGCTGAAGTGTCTATATTAGTATCTGTTGAAATAGACTTCAAGACAAAGGAAATTAACAAAGATAGGGATAATTCATAAGAAGAGGATCAATTCATTAAGAAGACATAACAATAATAAAAGGCCAGCAAAACACATGAAGTAAAAATTCACAATTAAATGAAGAAACTGACAATTCTGCAACCATAGCACATTTAACACCCTTCTCAGCAATTGAGAACCTAGAAAAAAATCAGTAAAGGTATAGATCTGAATACTACCAATTGCTTTGACCTAATTGACATTTATAGAACATTATGCATGACAACTGCAGGAATATCCATTCTTTTCATGTATACATGGTATGCTAATCAAAATAGACTAAATGCTGAGCCATAAAACAAGTCATAATAAATTTTAAAAGATGGAAGTCTTGCAAACTATGCTATTACAATGAAATTAAAAATCAGTAAGACATTTCTTTCAAAAACTCAACTATTTGAAATTAACATTACAGGTTTAATTAACCCAGTGGGTCAAAAAAGAAATTATAATGGAAATTAGAAAATATTTCAAGTTGAATGATAATGAAAACACAATATACCAAAATTTATCGTACGCAGCTAAAACAATGCTTGAAGGAAAAGTTACAGTTCTAAATGTTTGTGTTAGAAAAGAAGTTATAAAAATTAGTAACTTAAGTTTCTAAGAAGCTAGAAAAAGAAAAGCAAAGTAACTCAAAAAAAGTGGAAAAGGGGAAACAATAAAAGAGAAGAAAGCAATGAAATGGAAATTACAAAATTAGCAAAAGAAAAACAACCCCAACAGCTCTTTAGAAGGATTAACAAAAGTGTTAAACTCCTAGCTAAACTGATCAAGGGAAAATAATGAGACAACACAAGTTATCAGGTGGAGAATAAAAGGTGTATCAGTACTGATCTCAAAGACATTAAATAGATAATAAGGAAAAGATATTATGAATAACTTTATGCCAATAAATTCAACAACTTAGATGACATAGACAAATTCTTTGCAAAACATAACTTACTCTACTGGCACAAAAAATGAAACAAAAATCTAAATAGACCTTCAATTGAAGAAATTGAATTTTTTCATTAAAAAATCTTCCTAAAAAGAAAGCTGTAGGTCCAGGTACTTTTCATTGGTGAATCCTATCAAACATTTTAAAAAGAAATAACATCTATCAGGTACAAACTTTTTAAGGAAAAGTAGGAGGGAGAACTTCCCAATACATAAAATAAATGTTAGCTATTTTCAAAACAGGGCAATATAATTTTAAACCAAGTGAACAATAAACATTTGAGCCTATAACAAAGCAAGAAAGTATCTGTCTTAGTCCATTCAGGCTGCTATAACAAAATATCTGAGTGGGTAGCTTATAAACAATAGAAATTTCTCACAGTTCTGGGGGTTGGAAAGTCCCAAGATGAAGTCACCAGACTGGTAAGTGCAGACCCTCTTCCTGGCTCATAGCCAGAGGGTGCTTTCTCATTGTGTGGTGGAAGAGGCAAGGCTCTCCATGGGATCTTTTATAAGAACACTAATCCCATTCATGAGGACTCCACCCTCATGACCTAAGCACCTCCCAAAAGCTCCATTTCCTAATACCATCCTCTTTGGGGGTTAGGATTTCACCATATTATTTTTTTGGGGGGGCGGGGGGAACAAAAGTATTCAGACCATAGCAGTATCATTTTTAGTTTATAGATAAACAGCAGGAAATGGTATAAGAGCTGCATGGTTTAATATTTTATGTCTTTTAGATTTTAAAAGTTAACTGTATTATTTTTTTCTTTCACAAGTTGAATAAGTAATACATGTATGTAGTAAAACAAACGAAAAAATAAAAATAATAAAAGCTTCAAGAATGTTGACCATGAAAGAGAAGTCTTTCCCCCACTTCACCATCATCATCTAGTCTCCATTTCCCTTCCCCAGAGGTAACACGTTTTCAATTTCTTTTTAATCTTTACAGTAATAATATATATATGTATATATGTATATATGTATATATATATACGTGTGTATATATATATGTGTGTATATATATGTGTGTGTGTGTATATATATGTATATATATATACATATACATATACATATATATACATATATATATACATATATACACACACACACACATATATATACACACATATATATATACACACGTATATATATACACACGTATATATATACATATATATATTATTACTGTAAAGATTAAAAAGAAATTGATATATGTATATGTATATGTATATATATATATATCCTTTAAGAAATTCCTTAAAATGTAAAATAGTTGAAAACTAAAGTATTTTGTTTGGTAAAATAATCATTTGATCATTTTGTTTCCTCTCTGAATTCTTCTGTTATACTTCTTAAGACAAGTGGCATTGAGCAGTCATGGATATTTTGGGGATTTGGCCATGGGGGCAAGTGAATTGAGGAAACCACAATTTGGATTTAAGGAAATACATTTAGGTGGTTCATAGGCAATTTGTGAACAGTTAACTTTCTCACTAGTGTTCCCCTGATGTAGGGAAGGTTTTAGGAATCCTCCTTTCCACTGTGCTGACTCACCCAGGAAAGCTGTAGAGCCCAGGGTTGCATCATAATGTGACTGTGTCCCATGGTACCCAGCACTGGAGGTTATGTAGATAGTGGGGGTGCCAAGCTTGAAATATACACAGCTAGAAGACAGTTTGTGGATTAGACTTCTCATAATCAGAAATGCAAACTTCTAAGAGAGGAAATGTAGGGGGAAAAAAGTACTTTAGAAGTCTCCCAGGCAATAAATAAAAATATTATATTTCTGGATTCCATTGTTTGTGAAATAATCATTTTTTAAAGATTTGTAAATCTGTAAAATTTTAAAATTTATAGTTTGCTCTGATTTTTTTTCTCAACCCAAGAAACATTTACTTTCTCATTGAATTTTTAAATTTAGAATTTCACATTGTTTTAAAGATGATCTCCAAAATTGTATAAGCTTCAGGCTTACAAAAATTGTATCCACCCCTGTTTAAGTTGTAGGAGAAAGTGGGGGAGAAGGAAGTGGAATTGATCAAGGGCAGGATATAGATGCTGCTTAATTCTAATCTGTAAGAGAAAAAAATATATATAATGGGGATTAAAATATCAATGTCTAGGTGCAGAATAAAAATAAAATGTATAATTTCTAAGCTACTAGAACAAAAAAGAAAACAAGCTTGCTAATTCCACAAAAAAAACAACAAGAATTTTTTAAAAAGCAGTAGAGAATATAAAATAAAATGGCAGGAATAAATATAGTCACAATAAAAAATAAGTTAAATCCCCCCAATAAAGTAAAGCCCTTATCTATCTGAGCATTTTTTTTTCTTTTTTAATCCAGCTATATGCTTTTTAAAAGAGAGAAGATGGACTTTTAAATTATGTTGGAACCCACTCAGCATCAGAACCACATAGAAACTGAATATCAGAATCTTCTAGAGAAGTCACTAACTAGAATTGGGGTAGACTTTGGGATAAAGGACTTACTTTTTAAAGGACCCTAACAAGTTAAGTAGAGATATTGGGCATATCTGGGCAGTGATGCTTTTGATTGTTTCTGGAGAAAGAAATGGAGTACTGAGGAACCGAGTGGGAGGAACATTCACGTCTACTCTTCACCATATGTATTTTGTGTCCTTTCGAATTTACTTCCTTCACTTCTTTGTTTTTTTTTTTTAACCAATTGAAAAATTCTTTACTAATTGTATAATATCAATCGAATTGTTCACTCAATTAATATGCTTAATAGACTGTTTGGGGGAAGTCATCACACATATACAATTTTGTGATTTATGAGGCAGGTATAAGTAATGATCTTTTGAATAAATAATTCTAGATCAATTGAATATCTGTATGAGAGAAAATGAACCCTGACCCCTTCCTCACATAATATGCAAAATTAACTCAAAATGGATCAAGAGCTAATGTGAAGGGTAAAACAATAAAACTTCTAGAAAAAAACATAGGAGAATATCTTCTTGACCTTAAGGTAGGCAATGTTTTCTTAAATACAAAAACCATGAAAGAAGAGACTGATAAAATAGACTTCATTAAAATTAAGACCTTTAATTTATCAAAAGGTACCTTTAAGAAAATGAGAAAACAATCCACTGAGTAGAAGAAAAACAATTATTGACAAACAAGTTATATCCAAACATATAAGGTAGCTTTTCAATAAGAAAAAGACAAACAACTCAATGTTTTGAAAAATGGACTGTTCAAAAATGTAGATATCTAAATGCTCAACTAACATACAAAGAAGTATTCATTATCATTATTTATGAGGGAAATGCAAATGAAAACCATAATCAGGTACCACGACACAGTAAAGTTTTTAAAATCATACACCATTACTCTTATACATTGCTGGTAGGGTGAAAATTGGTAAAGCCCCTTTGCTTCTACCTCTTCTATCTCCCCTACACCCACTAGCAAGTTCTCATCCTGCCACAAAATTCCTTTGCTCATCACAAGCTGATAGATTTTTTTCAGTTTTCCCTTTATAGTTCAACTGGTAAATATGAAACACGTAATCACAGCTAAGTGTATAAATCTGTACCAGCTTCCTTCCTTATCTATTCACCCTACCTTTTTTCGTTCGGTATGTTCCTTGATTCCTTATTATAAGACAAAGGGACCCGTGTTTCCTCACTTAGTAGTGGAAGGAGCCTTAATCTATAACACTCAGTTTAACAGATAAAGAATTTGTGCATTGATGAGTAAATTACTAGGAGAGGACAGGTGGAGAGTGCCTCAAAGACGGAAAAATTGAAATCTGTATTACTTAAGGTGTTTTGTATCCCTCTATAAGTCAGGAATGAGTTTAGCGTGATTACGGTTAGAAAAAAACTAATGACCAGGATGTTTATGCAAGTGAAGCTATTCTCACATTCTAAGTTTGACAGGGGAATGACCTTGGTATATTGTCTGAGTGTCACTTTCACTCTATTTCATCATATAGTAATGTATTTTCTTTCTTCTATTGGAGATGCCCAGAGCAGCAAATGGAAAAAAAAAAAAATCCACTTCTTTTTCCTCTTTCTTCTCATAGTCATCACACATTGAAATCATTGTTTTCTATGGCCAGAGATTTCCCTCTAGCCTCTCTTCAAATATCACCTGTGCTCTTCCAACCTTTTCTCTCCACAGTACTCCTATAGTCAAATCAGAGCTTTCAGGAGCTAGTGTAATCTTTTGGTCTCAGTGCTTTCAAAATTCAGTTTCAGGAAAAGAAATTGATAGAGAATTCTCTTTTTTTCCCCACAGGTAACTGCTTTGAGAAATTATCTTTTAAAATGCAAACAAAATAATTTCTAATGGTGGAATTTTAAGGCCCGAGAAATTGGTAGAGGAATTGAGGTTGGTGTTTTAGGCTAGTAAACTTTTCTCTGCTCCTTATAACACATGATCTCTTTCCCAGTAAAGTTAGTTCTGTTTTCTACAGACTACAAAGTATAGCTATCTGATCTGCCCTCAATCCCATATAACTTTGATTTATTTTCTTTCAGAGGTATCTCCTTCTCAAAAAGCCAGAAGGAACTGGCAAAAAGTTGAAAAGAGTTGTTTTGTCTTTATTTTTTTCCCTCCCAGACTGAAATGACCTAAGTTGCAAGGACTGGGTGATCTCGGTTTCTCTGGAAAGCACAAAGTCTTGTTTTTCATGGTTGGTAGTAAACAAAGAACAGAATGCATCATTGGTAACACTTACCTAGAACAGCCCTTCAGTTTATGACCGATTGCCGAAATTAATGGCAGCTTACAATGGACTTGTCTTTGGTGGGGTCCCTGAGTAAAATAAAATGCCAGCATTCACAACTTCTGAAAAAAGCATTAGCAGCTAAACAAGGTCCAACCATTTCTGCCCTTGTACTGAGCATGAAGAATGTTTCTACTGTCAAATATGAAGTGACATCATTTCAATGGTTTATAGCAGATGCTGTCCAACAGTTACAAACCTGTAGCTTTAACTGCAGTTAAAGTCAATTTAAAGTACAGTTTAAAGTCAGTGTATGGAAGATCTATAATCCAAAGAGATCAATAATATTACAGTATGTGTAATGTTAATATGTTGCCATTATTTGAAATACTAATAAGTAACCAATGCAAAAACTCAGAGAGAGATGGTGGGCTCAATTTTTTGGGTGCAGAAACTGTGCCCTAGTAAAAGATAAGTATAGAAGTCTTTGATATTCTCATTTAATTCAAACCCTGCTTCCTTGGACTTTTTGTATAAATAGTAGGTTACCATGTAAACACCGGTGATTATGAGGGTTAACATTAGCATCTTACACCTTAATCAAAACTAGGCAGCCCCAAAAGACTTATATACTCTGCCCTAAACTTAAATCTTTGATATAGCATCTTGTTTTTACATAGATACTGGAAATTTGATATGCACAAGAAAAGCATGAACTTATCCAAGGAACTGGTGGCTATGGCCTAAGCAACTAGCATGACAAAATGACTGAGTATATAAATAATAATAATTGCAGTTGCCATATATAGTATGGCTTTAAGCCCTTAATGTATATTAACTCATTTAATCCTTGCCAAACCCTATAAGGTAATTATTATTCCCAATTTATGGAGAACAAATCTAAGAAACAAGGGGGTAAAATTGTTCTTAACATTACATAGGAACTGCCAGAATTTGAACCTAAGCACTCTGGCTTTGAACAACATTCATGGACACCTGAGTCCATTCAATTAGTGAATCCATTATTCAGATTTTAATAAAACATTCATCAAATACGCACTATGTTCGTAGCACTGTGGTTGGCTCTAGGGCATGCATGAATGCTCTTATAGAATGTAAGCTCTAGCAGTGAACACCAACCTTAATTAAGTAATTACACAAACAAATGTAAAATTGCAATGGGATAGGTGCAGAAAGGAAGGATGCATAATGATATAAGAGTAAATCAGGGAGACTGGGGAAAGTTTTGCTGAGGAACTGTCATGTGCACTAGATATGAAGGATAGGTAGACTTGAACTAGATAAAAAGAGATTTCAAAGCAGAGGAAAGACCACATACAAATTCTCTGTGGTGTGTGGGAATAGGAACAGTACAAGTAATTAAAGGAAGGCCAGTGAAGTGGGATCACAGAGAGCAAGAGAAAGAAGAGTGCGAGACAGTGCTCAAAAGGTTGGTAGGTCCAGACCTCGCAGGGGTTTTGTAGACTGTGTTATGTCTTTGCTTTACCTTTTCCAAGCACTAAAAAATATTAAATGGGGGCAGTTGTCGTGGTGGAATTACATGAATAGAGATATGTTTTAAAAGGATCAGTGTAACTTTAATATGACAATGGGACAGAACAGGGCTAATGGATATGAATAAACGAGGGAGAAGATTTTTGTTGTGGTCCAGGTGAGAGATGAAGGTAGCCTGGATTGATGGTAGTGATAAAGTGGATAGAATGAAGCTACAGTAGGCAGAAAAACCAACAGGACTCTCTTACAAAATATTCTAACCCAATTAAGTCAGGCACAACTATTTTGTTCTTTTTGACAGATAAAAGTAGCCACCAATTTTTGAGATAAGTGAAAGGTGGTGGTTACTTTGATGTAGCCTTGCTACTTAGTTACAGTGAAAGCAAGTCTCAGACAAATTCTGTCATATAAACAGACATTTTAAAAGTAAATAGTTATTAGCAGGAGGCTTACATTAAAATAGTTCACGCAGTCTCTTTTATAAGCCCAATTAAGTTCCAGCTCTCTGTCCTTTCACGTACTATGATGTATTAGTTCTCTATTGCTGTATACCAAATTACCCCCAAATTTAGTGACTAAAACAACAATAAATATTTATTATCTCACAGGTTTTGTAGATCAGGTATAGGTCAAGTTATCTGGGTAGTTTTAATTCAGGGGTCTCTTGTGAGTTAAGGTGATGGCTAGTGCTATTATTACCTGAAGGTTTGACTGGGGCTGGAGAATCTGCTTCCAAGATGGCTTGCTCACATGGCTGCCAAGTTAATGTTGACTATACGCGAGAGATCTCAGTTCCTCCCCATATGGATCTGTCCACAAGGTTGCTTGAACAGCTTCATAACATGGTAGCTATCTCCCTCAACAATAGATAATCCAAGAGACAACAAGGCAGAGTCTGCGATGTCTTTTAAGACTTTTCCTTGGAAGTCATGTATCTTCATTTCCAGAATATCTTATTGGTTACATAGGTCATCTCTATTCAGTGTGGGAGGGAACTACATAAAGAGATGAATACTAAGAAGCATTGGTATTAAGGTCATTGAGGGTCAATTTGCAGACTGGGTACCACATGACTACAGCATGCATGAAAGTTCACTTAAGGCAGATGCAGCAATGTTTAGAGGCAGGAATCAGGCAACCCGAATCCACTGACTCAACAGCTGGATGTAGGATGTTTTAGGGATCAAACCTTGGTGCCTTTCCTAAGGATACAGATTTAGTGCTTGCTAAATTTTCACACCCTATTCTGCAAAAGTGAAATGTCTAAAATATATTAGCCAATCCCCATACCATGAACAACACTAATGTCACCAATGAAAACCCATTGCTAATATTCATATGTCAATTAGCAAAATTCTGGTGTTGTTCAAGATAAACATGACTAAAGCACTTGTCCTATCTTCCTCTAGAGAGTGCCTTTTGATTAACTATGAGCTGACCTTAACTGGGAGTGTGAATTCCTAATTATGGCAAGCAGCAGCACTTTTGATGTAGTCAAAATAAACAGATATATCTATTCACACATAATATCACATTATCTATACTCAATTATTTTAAAATAAATTACAGGCATCGTAATGATTTAGAAGGTGCAACCCATGAAAAAAGTAACTATCCTGGCAAATGATAATATCTGAATGGGGCTGCTTGTACTGGGTAGAGTAACTTACAATAAAAATTACTGAATGATCATTAGCAAAGCATTTCTGAAATTGAGATATGTTGCAGAAAGCACCTATACTGATTTTTATTTTTGAAGACAAAGCATTCGAGATTATGTTATAGGGTTATTTTGAGAATTACACAAGTTAATAATTTCCAAGCATTTAGGATAAGTGCGGGGTGCGTAAGTAAAGTTGTAAGTGAATGTGGTAGTGATGGTGGTAGTGGTGATGATGACAATGATGATAGTAATTGTGGTGGTGGTGATCATCTAACAACTTCAGACAGATACAAGCCTTTCTAATCCTCAGTTGTACTGCACACTGAGGTAGATTCCACTGACACCAGATTCCTCTTTAGGACTGAAGGACTTGCTTGTCCAGCCGCTGGGAATGCTATTGGATGACAGCTTTCAAGACGTCAGCTCCATTAGGAATTGCCTTATCTACGGTCACACCCACTTACAGGGGGCCGTCTTTATCCAATGACTGGTCTTTGGTGAGTATATGAAGGTCCAGTCCCCTTGCCTCAACTTGGAACCCTCTGAAGGGCCACCCTAGTTTAAGAGCCACCCATAGTGTTGGCTTAGGTTTTGTTGTAACTATATCACAGTCCAGTTTCTCCCTCTGCCCAATCCTGCATTGCACCCTAAGTGTTGACCCAAGAGAATTCCCTAATACATTTACCTACATACAAATCTCTATCTCAGGGTCTGCTTCCCAGGGCACGTGACCAGAAACATCAATGGTTAGTGAATTAAAAGACTGCATAAAAAAAGAAATGTATCCTTTTTATTGGTTGGTAATGATTAACATAAGGTATAAGTTTGAGATAGAGGTATGTATAATTAAAAATATTATTCATTTAGATTAAAAATTTGAGATCTTAAGTTGGTGGAGGAGACCAATTGAATAAGTTATTAATTGAAATGTTTATTATATTAAATATTTTCTTATTGGAAAAATTGACAACTTATATGTAAATATTCATCTGATGTGCAGAAAGCATTAATATAGGCAAAATTAGTATATGGATTCTCGTTGTCTGGATAGGCTAGATGCTGCTGCAGTAATGAACTATACCCAAATCTCAGAGGCTTATCACATAAACGTTTCTTATTCAGGCACATCTGCTAAGAGTCCAGGAATTTCTCCAGTACAGCCCTTCATGTAATGGTTCAACATTCCAGATTGCTTCCTTCCTCTGGTATCTCCATCTCAGTGTTATGCCTGAGGGTTCCTTGTGCTAGGAAAGACAGCATGGTGAATCATGCACTGACTCTTAAATGCTTTGGCCTGGAATACATCACCTCTAGTCACTGTCCATAGGAAGAACTAGTCCTATGGGCTTGCCTAACTTGCAGAACTAAGAATGTAATCTTTTACCGTAGTGCCCCCTTATCTGCAGGGAAAACATTCCAAGATACCCAGTGGATGCCTGAAACCACAGACAGTACCAAACCCTATACATACAAAGTATTTGCCTTTGCTGTACATACATACCTATGATAAAGTTTAATTTATAAATCAGGCACAGTAAGAGAATAACAACAATAGCTATTAATAAAATAGAACAATTATAACATTATACTGTAATAAAAGTTATGTAAATGGGGTCTTTCTTTCTCTCTCAAAATATCTAATTGTACTATACTCACCTTTTCACTTAAAGGAAGCACTTTATGGCTGTCCTTTGGCATTTCTGAATTGACAGAATCACTATTCTTGACCTTTGGGGCCATTATTAAGTAAAATAAGGGTTACCTAAACACAAGCAATGCTGCACCTCAACAGTAGATCTGATAGCCCAGATGGCTACTAAGTGACTAATGGGTGGGTAGTATACACGGAGTGGATACACTGAACAAATGGATTATTCACATCTCAGCCTGGATGCAGAAAGACAGTGTGAGATTTTATCACACTACTTAGAACAGCACACAATTTAAAACTTATGAATTGTTCATTTCTGGAATTTTTCATGTACTGTTTTGGGAACACAGATAAGAGGGGACTACTGTACATATCAGAAAAAGAGAAAAGGTTGAAAATATTAGTGAGAATTGGTAATGTTAGCTGCAATAACAGTCTTACACTGTCTGAGAGAGGCTAATATTTTAGTATCCATAAGGATCACCTTATAAGACAATTTCACTTTTGGGACAAACTCTCTGTACTGATCTCATCCTAGGACAGGAATTAATTTTAAGCTCCTGTGTTTATTATGCAATTTGAATGGAAGGAAATTTAGTTAAGTATAAACAGAGAGAATCAGCAGCTAAAGTAGAACCTGGCAAGGCTAATAGTCTCTTTAGTCATAAGATAAATAATGAAGAATAGATCGCATTTGAGTGAGCTGTGAAAATTTATGTAAATTTTTTTTCCAGAGGATTCCTTGAAAATGTGATTGTAAAATTTAAAAACAAGACCATAAATAAAAGTGAGCTTTGCCTGAATTTATCCTAACATTTTAACATTTACTCCTTTAAAGAAAAGGAGTGAAATTACCATAAAATAAGTACACCTCGCACTCTTATTTCTACAGTATGCTTCAGGAAGAAAAACTTTTTTCAACATTCCCCATTATTGATTACAAGATAGCTCATAGCTAAACATAAAAAAAGTCAGTGAAAACAAAAAGTGAATGAAAATACACATTTTCTGGCTTTCCAGAACCTTGAAGATAAACATAATTTTTTTGGTATATTGTTCTATAAAACTTGATCACATGTAATAGATTCATGTAGTGATCACCATAATTAGGACACAGAATCATTCCATCCTCCAAAGTAACTCCCCAACTCTAACCCCTGGCACCATTAATCTGTTCTCTGTCACTATAATTTTTTCATTTTAAGAATGTTAAATAAATGGCATCATACCATATGTAACCTTTTGAGATTGGCTTTTCATCAGCATAACAGCCTTGAGATTCATGCAAGCTGCTGTGTGTATCAAGGTTGTTCCTTTTTGTTACTGAGTAGTATTCCATGATATGGATGTACCACAGTTTATTCATTCACCCCTTGGAGGATATCTGGGTTGTTTCGAGTTTTTGGCTATCACAAATAAAGCTGATATGAACATTTATGCACAGATTTCTATGTGAATGTATGTTTACATTTCTCTAGAGTAAATACCCAGTAGTTGGATTATTGGGTCTTATAGTAAGGATATGTTCAACTTTACAAAAAACTGCCAAATTGTTTTCTAGTGTGGTTGTATCAGTTTTTATTCCCATCAGCAAAGTATGAGAGATACAGTTGCTCCACATCTTGTCAGCACATAGTATCATCAGTATTTTAGCCATTTATTTTAGCCATTCTAATAGGTGTGTAGTGGTATCTCAATGTGGTGCTAATTTACATTTTCCAAATGGCCAATGATGTTGAACTATAATGATGTCTTATCCTTACATAGTGTTTTGCATTTTCACAAATACTTTTTTAAACACCTCGATTAATTCTCACAGTATAGTGAGATAAATTTCAAGTGATAAAAGGCTGATATTGTTAAATCTGGAAAAGACAGCCAAATGTAACCAATGCAGAATCAAAACAATTTAAACCTCAAAAGGAACATGACAGTTATTTAGTCGAACTTTCCTGTTTTACAGAGAACTGAGTCCCAGAGAGGTTAAGTAACTTCTCACACAGCTGGAATCATACCAAAACCCACACTTCTGATGGTTGGATTTATTCTATAGTGTCTGATCAAGTAGGTGACAATTCATGCTTGAATCCTTCAAGTGACTGGAAATTCACTCTTTTTGTCCAGTTCTAATAGGAAGTGTTCCCTGATATTGAGCTGAAATGGACCATAAACAAGTAAGCAAGTCTGTAAGTGTTTTGACATTGAGCTGAATTGGTTTACTATAGCTCCTGCCAGTGGGTATAGTTTCATTCTCTGAGACTTTCCTGAGGAAGTGTGGTCCCTTTTCCACAGGACAGTACTTTAGATACTTGAAGACAGCCATCATGCTCTTACAAACATACTCCAGACTAAACATTCACATTTTCTTCCAATCATTCCTTAGATGAGCTTCTTTACCATCCTTCTTGCTTGTATGTAAAGTAGTCCCAGATTTCTTATGATGCAAAATACTGAACAAAATATTTCTAGTAACACAGCCAGAGTAAATACATTTTCTAACTATACATATTCTATGCAGTAAATAATGAAATTTCCTTGCATTTCACTTAGTATATTTCCTAACATGGTACAAAAAAGATTTGTAAATGTATTTTTAATATTTTAAGCTGAATATTTTAAAATTTTGTTTATTTCTTTAACGTGTTACATGCATATGGCCCAAAATTCAAAATGTCCAAGAAGGTTTACAGTGAAAAGTCATGATCCCTAAACTTCTAGTTGAACATGTAATGATATGATATAATTTGATATCTTTGTATAATATAATAAATATAATATAGCAGACACTCTCTTTTTAAGACACAATTCTGATTATTATGACATTCCATCATAAGACATATGATTTAATTATTCATCTTAAACATTTTTTGCTATTATAAATAATGCTGTTATGGACTTTCTCATGTATAGTTTATGTATATGTTTTAGATTATTTCTTAAAGTAGATTCCTACAAGAAAATAGCTGCATTGAATAGTATGACTTGTATATCTTGTATATAATATTACCATTTTATGTTTGCACCAGCAGTATATAAGTGCTCATTTTACCACACCTTTGCAAGGATGGGATACTATTATTAGTTTTTTAAAACTCTGTTGTCTTGATTTGCTTACAAATGAGAATGACTTTTTAAAATGTTTTTATATCTCTATTAGCTATTTGTATTTCCTCCTCTGGGTGTTTAAACCAGTTAATTTTTAGAAAGTCATCTGTATGAGCTAGAATATCAGCCCACTGTCATATTCTTGACAAGTATTATATTTTTCCAGCTAATTAAACTCTTAAAGGTGTTTTACATATGCTAGTGCCACTCCATCCCAAACAATTAAATGCAGTTAATTTTTTTTATATTTTCCTAAATATAATGCCTTACGATGAATATTTATGCTGTAAAATATTTGATCTGTTTACAAGTCTGTTTTACTCACCAGATAGTAAACTCCTGCAATCCAAGGACAATAATCATCTTTCTAAAGTCTAATATAGACATTTACACAGTGTAGATGTTCCATAAATTTGTGACACCAAAGTAAGTGAATCAACTTAAAAATCCCTATTGGTTGGGCTCCACTTACATGGCTAGAATCCCAAAATTTTATGATTCTAATAATTCTAATAATGACTATCTAGATTTTAGCCCAAAGTCAACATCAAGCTGTTCTAAGGTTTATAAAACCCCCTACCTTTTCCAACTTTGAATTGGGTGAAATTTTGATAAATATGGTTCTATGTATTTTTTCAAGACAAATACAGCATTGACTCAGTGAGGGACAGTGGTTCTACACTAGAAACCTTTGCAGAGGCTGACTGCCATCCAGGAGTCAGTCTATCATCTAACTCTTCTTCCTCCCCCATTTACTCATAAGTATACGATGAAAAATGTCAATACGTGCTGGGCACAGATAAATATTGTCTACTACATTTCATTAGTAGACTAGCCTGGTAACCCTGTCAGGAAGAAAATAAAATTAGACAAGTAAATTCCAGTTGGTAAACCCATATTCTATTTGACTGATTATTGCTTTCTCTGATACTGCCAGAGCATCCTTTTAATAATTCCTTTTAGATTCTTGCCTGGGATCAATGTGGTCCTGGTAAGGAATTAGAGGTGAGAGGGACTCTCAATTGAATGAATAAAGTCCTGGTCAAGTAAAGATTGAAGTGATATGGATTCCCTTCTATATCACTGGAACCCCTTTAGTTGTCCATGATCCTTTCTTTATGATGGTTTGAGACTGCCAGGGAATATTGAAAAAGTACTTTTTTTACTGAGTAGTTTAGATAGAATTGAGTAAAGTACCAGCATACAGACAGCTGTTACTACTGACAGATCAAGTGGGTAGGGAGTGGAAAGCATTTGCCAATCAAACAGAAACTCTCTCTGATAACATGAAATACAATATTCAAACACAACTTTGAATACTGCATTAGCTGCCTGACACAAGATTTCCTGGTCCTAGCAATGCAGGGTAACCCTGTGAGGTCTCTTTTAAGCTAATAATCTCTGTCAAGGCAGAGACTATGTAGTCTATAATTTGCTAACTCCACTCTGGTTCACACATTCCCTCCAAGGAGTCCCTCAGACCTTCTCCACACTCCACCGTCCATTTCAGTCTCCTATTCCCTCCAACCCACGAAAACCTAATCTACCAGAGATATTACTACAGATCCCTTTTAAACTCTCTGTATTAACTTTGTAGGGCTGCTATGACAAATTACCACAAACTGGTGGTTTAAAACAATAGAAGTTTATTCTTACAGTTCTGAGGCCAGAAGTCTGAAATCAAGATGTCAGCGGGGCTGTACTTCCTCTGAAAGACCTAGGGGAGAATCTGTTTTTTTGCCTCTTCTAGCTTCTGGTAGCTGTCAGCATTCATTCACTTATTGCCACATCACTCCAATCTTAGCCTCTGTGGTCATATTGCCTCCTCTTCTCCATGTGTTCTCTTCTGTCACATAAGTATACCTGTCACTGGATTTACAGCCCACCAGACAATCCAGGATGACTGATCTCAACTCAAGAGCCTTAACTTATTTTTATCTGTAAACACCTTTGTTCTAAACAAGGTAACATTCACAGGTTCCAGGGATTGGGACATGGACATATCTTTTTGGGGAGCCATCATTCAACCCATTATATCTTGCTTAAGGATACAATTTTTTCCTTTTCAAGCTTTACCTCTTGAAGCTTTGAAGAAATTCAAGAAAACTGTTCTTTCTCCATCAACTTAGCTTTCAAGACTTGTAACTTCGTTTTAAGCATTTCTTTGGAAAATCCAATCTATTCCTTTGTTTCAGTTGCTTTTTTTGGAGGGGGGAGTCCCCCTTCCCTGGACAAATAAATACTACATCAATGGGAGAAAATATCACTGAGTCAAAGACAGCAAATAATTCCAGGTTTCAGATTTCCACTTTTCACCCTTAAGGTAGACATTTGCCTGTTTGGTGTTCTAACACCTATTATGTTTTCCATAATTCCTCAAAGATGAGAACAGTTGTTCTCAGGTCTCATTTGTACTCCCCTCCTCCCATTCCCCAACCCTCAATGCCTGCAACATAAGCCATTCATATCAGATGGTGTAATCTAAATTGGAACTGTTACTTTCTTAGAATTTGTCCCCCTATTTGGGAAGAGTATTGCTTCCTGTCAATATTTATACTACTCTTTTGAGTAATAAGTTGCTGTTTATTGAGTCACAATTGTGACCCTGGCTCAGTGTTTTGGATGTGTTGCTTCTATATTACTCCAAGCACTCCTATGAGAAAGATATGGTCATCTCCATTTTGCAGACGGGAAAAAGGAGACCCAGAGTAATATAACAACTAAGTGTTGAAACAGAGACTCAAACCCAGGTTTGCCGGACCCACGAATACACATAGTTCTTTCTACTATGTCAACCCATTTAAGTTTCCTTTGTAGAGAATGAAGGAAAAAAATATTTCTGGAGTTCTGCTTTCTCTGTCGGCTCTAACCTTATACCAGAAACTGCAAGTGGGCTTTTCTCTTCCTTGATCATCTTCTGGCTCTGAACAGAATTTTAAAAAGCCCATTCTTTGTCCTGTCTTAGCATTTTTTGCAAGTCTCACCTCATTTGGGTGTTTCAGATTTCTTGACACTATCCTTTAGGGCCCATGTTACCTTCTTATAATTATCCTTGGTATGTGGTTGTTTTCTCCCAAGGTTTCTGTCACTTCCAATTAGCCAGGCAATTCCTCCTTGTTGGTCAGAATTAGGTTCCCCAGTTGCTCTGCTGGGACATCAAATCATGAGAAAGGCAAATCAAAAACTTGTCAGATGTTTTTCTTTTAGCTCCATGAAACTTTTCAAAGGTGTCCAGCTATTTGAATTTTCTTTTCTGATTGTTGCATTGCTACAGATATTGACAAATAGCATATTGCAGTGCACTGTGGTATCAATAACAAATTCTTTTATAAATAATTACATGTGCAATGTGAATATTTGGAACTATATAAAACACTCTAAAGCAGTTTCAATCATCCCATTATCTATATGCACATCTTGTCATTGTAACACTTTCCTGTTTCTCATCATCCATTCAAGATAGCCACATGGGGAAATATTTTTTACCTCTAATAAATTTGTGTATCTCATTTTGAGTATAATTTCAAACCAGAAAGTGGGAGGTGGGGTGGGAAATATGACTTCTCTGAAGTAAACTATATGTCAGAAAGTCTATGAATTAAGGTCATAAAACAGAAGGCTTTGAATTTCAATGGGAAAAAAATATTATACGTTAATTTTTGCTAATTTCAAAGTGAAATTTAGCATTTCTTTCAATTGTGAACATAGGTAAAAACCACAGTGTTATCAAAAGTACTGGTTACTTTTTCATTTATAGAAATTACAGAAATTTTCCCATAATATTATTAAATTTGTAGAATATTCAAGATACAATTGATGTTCACCACTTTAAAATCATAGACATTATTAGACCTTCTACTAGATTTTATTTGATGCATAAAAAATAAAGCATCTGTATAGCACACTTTTGTTGACTATCTTGATTACTATGCTTTAGTACAATTGGTTTCATTTATAATCTTAAGCATATTTTACACATTTGAAAACATGATTCAAAAAAGGGCTTTATAGGCTACATCAGACTGCCAAAGGGATCCATGGGAAAAAAAGGTTAAGAATGTCTATTACAGACTGGCATTATGGTTAAGAGCATGTAGTCTGGTGTCACCCTGCTTGGATTCAAATTTTGCTGTCACTTACAGTATGACTTTGGCTAAGTTATGTATACTTTTTGTACCTCAGATTCTTCATGTGTAAAATGGAGGTAATAATACCTACCTAAAAGTCTTGCAATGAAGATGAATGTCTGTAAAGGGCTTAACACAATGCCAGGCACATGGTATAATATTTATCTCCACGTCCACCCAGATAGAGGTTTCATTCAAATCCTATTCACATTTATCCTACATGTTTTTTTTTTTTTTTACTGTTGTCACTGGCCAAGATTTAAAATTACATTATCAAATTTGGCGAATTTCAAATGAATATTTGTAAAATACCTGCATGATATAAGGAAGAATGATTCAATGAAGATCTATATGCCCTCCTTCCAGATTAAAAGGGAAAAAGTGACTTTAAAAAGGATGAATATATAATGTATTATCCAAACCAGAACACTTTTGAGAATGAAAGAGTGGTATTATTATACCAGGAAAATAGGCAAACCAGGATTATACTGGCTAAACCAACATGTATAATTACTTTTACGCGCCTGTGTACTTCTTTATTCTAGTCCCTTCCTTCTGCAGCTAAATACTTATCTTGATTTTACGATTATCATTGTTTTGCTTGAATTTATAAATTTACTTATGTTCATACCCTTAAACAAGATATTATTTACTTTTATTGGTTCCATAATTTATAGTAGTAGTATCCTTCTTTTGTGAATGTTTGCTCCTCAGTATTGTTAGATTCATCCATGTCCATTGATTTGTAATTCATTTTTTTCCACTGTTGTATTCTACTGCATGAGCATAAACAATGTGTTTAACCACTTGATTGTTGATAAACAATTGTTTCAACTTTTTACTGTTATAAATAATACTGTTATGAATTTTTTTGCTTATATATCCTGGTACACATTTCTCCTGGGCCATAGAAGATGTGCATCTTCAAGTTTACTAGACAAATTGTTTTTCCAAATTGATTATATCAACTTATACTCCAACCAGCAATGTATAATTGTTCTGGTGATATTGTCAGACTTTCAAATTTTTGCTTAAGTGGTGAGTGTGAAATGCTATTTCCTGTGGTTGAGAATCTCTTCAGGTTTTCTCTTCTATGAATCGCCTGTTTGAAGGGGAGGTGTGGAGAGAGCATCACCTATCTTTTAAAAAAAAATTAAATTGTAGTAGTTCTTTACGCAATCTAAATATAAATCCTTTTGCCAGTAATATGGGTTGTAAAGACCTCCTCCCAATTTGTGGCTTACTTCTACTCTTTTTATGGTCTCTTTTTAAAAACTTTTTATGGAAATTATTAAAACATATAAATGTATGCAGAATAAAATAATGAGCTCCCATTTACCTATTATACTTAGCTTCATTAATTATCAATTCATAACCAATCTTGCTTTATACTACCAGCCACTTTCCCATCTCATTATTTTGAAGTATGCCCCACATATTATATCATTACATCTCTAAATATTTTAATATGTACCTCTAAAAGATAAGCTTAAAATTTTTTGCATTAACACAAAAAATATAATTTACAATAATTCCTTAATATCATCAAACATTCAATAAGCTTTCAAATTTGTAATTATCGTAAAAAATTTTTAAGTTTATTTGAATCATGACAAAGTCCTATGACAGCTGGCCTCAAAAATGGCACCCAATGATTCCCACTCCCTGGTATTCACACCCTTGTGTAATCCCCCGCTCACACTGTAGCTTGGTTGGTATGTGGGATCAACCTGTTGGTCACACACTTGCATGACGATGGTATGTCACTTTTGAGGCTTAGTCAAAAAAGACAAAAGACATGATGGTTTCTGTCTCTCTTTCTCTTAGATTACTTGCTTTAGGGGGAGCTAGGCAGCTCTATGGAGAGGCATATGTGGTGAGGAGCTGAGGTATCTGCCAAATAGCCAGTGAAGAACTGAGGTATCCTGCCAATAACCATGGGAATAAACCATATTGGAAGTGGATCCTCTAGTACCAGTTAAGCCATCAAATGATTGTAGCCCCAGTGGACAGTTTCCCAGTTGACTGAGACTCCTTGAAAGACCCTGAGCCAGAAGCACTTAGCTAAGCTGCTCCTGAATATCTGACTCTCACATACTGCATGATATAAGAAATGTGTGTGGCTTTAAATACTGTGTTTTGGGGGTAGTTTGTTATAAAGCAATAGAAAATTAATAAAGATTTTGGTACTTAAAAGTGGCATGATGACATAACAAAATCCTAAAATGAAAGATTGTCTTTGGAAGTGGCAGAAGGCAGAAGGTAGAAGGACTTGGAGGAGAGTGTTCGTGAGTTTGAAGAGTCTTAAGAAAATGATTTGTAAACGCATAAGATTGAGGCTGCAGATGAGGTCTTAACAGATTAGAAAAGACTTACTGGAAATTGAAGGAAGGTGGCAGAAAGTTTAGCAAATTTGTCACCTGCAGTTATGTGCAAAGTAGAAAATATGCCTTACAAACTGGGTGATCAAGCTAAGATTTCCAGCCAGAATGTTAAAGATGTCAACCTGGTTTCTTTTCATTGCATATAGTAAAATGTGAGGAGAGAAATAAGTCAAAGGGAGACCTGTTAAAAAACGAGCCAGAACTTGCAAGATTTGAAGATTTCCAGCTTCTCCAGGTGACAAGTGATATAAAATTAGGAAATGGCTCAGAACAAAGAACAAATGCAGGGCACTAACAGGAAGATATGAAGTTGAGGGTGCAGTTGTAAAGCCCTTAAGACCTCAGAAGGATCAAGTGTGGTACCTCAGAGTATTTTCATTCAGACATAAAGGATGTGCTTCACAACCTCTTAAATCACAGGGCTTCAAAGAAGTTTAAGGGTGTGAAGCATCAAAAGCCCAAGGTAGAAAAGGGTTTATATGGGAGAGATTTATGGGTATCGCTTAGTCTAAAGGTGTACACTCAAATAAAATTCATAGGAGACTCACAAAGTTTATAAGAGAATTATACTTGCAGAATACAATTTTAAAGAGACTTTAAAAAAAGGAATTATGTTAAAAGACTGTTTGCCAGCCTGGACAGAAAGGGACACGGTACCAAATGAAAAGAGGCTTTGGACATCCAAGTTTCTATAGGCACAATGAACTACACGGCTGTAAACATGGGTGAATCGGAGAGACCAGAAAGCAGAGTTAAGAGCCATGGAGAATTACTCGCAGGCCTTGGATCTTAATCAAGGAACTGCCAACCTGTGCCCAGGTGGATTTCAGAATTTCTGTGAACTTGTGTGCCTCATTCTTCCCCCTCCCCCTTTCAAATACACGTCTATACACATGGTTATCCTACCCACTTTATATTAGGTGTGTGTAGGCAGATACTGCAAGTCTTTAGTTTATAGGTGTTCAGATGAAGAAAAATTCTATTTAAGGAGCTGTGCTTATGGAAGTACACCTGAAAAGCCTCATCCATACCCAGGCTTGATTTAGATTTCTAGACTTTTAGCTATTGCTGTAATGGGATGAGAGTTTTGGAGAACTTTGGGAGAATATGAGTATATTTTGGATATGGGAAGGATGTGACTCTTTGAAGGCCAAATTGTGGAAGCCACAATTTGTTTTCATGCTTTTGTGTAGTTTCCTCCCACATTGTATTAGGGATCATCCATGGGACTAATAGAATACAGGAGTAATGATATATCACTGAGTGATTTTAACTCCTCTCTCTTGGATCACTTACTCTGGGGAAAGCCAGGGGCCATGCTGTAAGGACACTAAGGAAACCTTGTGAGTGAGCCATCTTCAAACTGGATTTTCTATCACCTGTCAAACATTCAGAAGACTTAAACCCAGTCAACGGTTTGACTGCAAACTCCTAAGACCCTGGGCCAGAATACCTAGCTAAGCCACTCCTGGATTCCTGATCCTCAGAAACTGTGAGATAAATATTTTTAGTTTTAAGCTGTTTAGTCTTGGGGTAATTTGTTATACAGCAACAAATAACTAATAACAAGTCTACACATTGCTTCATACGTCTTTTAAGCCTCTTTTAATCTACAATTTTCTTCATCTTCTTTCTTCCTCTCCTGCAACATATTTGTTGAAGTTAATTTGTCCCATAATTTTTCATAGATTGATTTTCCTGATTGCATAGTCATGGTGTTTAACATGTTCTTTATATTTCCTGGTATCAGGTTCAGTTATTTTCGGCAAGGTTTTTAAATAGGTGATGGTGTGTTTTTCCATTAAAAGGTATACAGTTTCCTTATTTGTCACATTAGCAGCTGTTTATGTAAAAATGAATAAATCCATTTATTCATTATGAATCTCAAAATGGAAATTTTCTGTCATCCCTTCTTCATTTATTAGTACATGAATATAGAGAACTTCCCCTCATTTACTATTTGGTTAACTTTGGTACAATTCGTATGTTTTTTTTTTTTTTTTTTAAACTGGTTTTCGAAATAATGAACAGATTCCATAGCATCCTCCATTGTTGACCACTAGATGCTTTTTGTTAGTTTTACTATGATTATGAACTCATGGATTTAAAGACATTTGATAATTTGGTACATTCCAATCCATTGCATTTGTTATGTTCCAACTTGTGCTCAGGTGTATTTCAGAATTTCGAACCTGTGTATCCTTGTTGATATTTGAACTGTCCCAACTTTGGCCAGTGGGATGCTTTTCAGTTGTCTCCTGAGTCCTGTCTGACATGATAGCTTACTAGGCTATGATAGCTTTCTTGTTATCTTGCACAATAAAATGTTGCAAGTTCAATATAATTCCTGTGCTTAACTGAATTCAACTACTACTGTAAGGGTTTATGGTGACTTTTGAACAAAGGCTTTTAATATATTTAAATACAGTTCTTTTTTTCTCTACAGTTTGCATTTCCCTACCATAAGATAATAAAGATATCTTGCATCTTGTCTTCTGAAAGTTAAATAGAATTTCATTTCACATTTGAATCTTTAATTCACCTGCAACTTGTTTTTTCTGTATGGTGTTAAATAGGGAGGTACAATTTCATTTTCTTCCATATGGATATACAGTAACATTTATGTTCTTTTTCCCATTAACTTGCAATGCCATCTGTCTTAAATCAAGATTCCTTATAAGAGTACATCTACTTCTAGGCTTGTATTCCAGCATAAATCAATTCTTCCATCACTAAGACAATACCATGCTATCCTATTTACTATAGCTTTAACAGGTTTATTGAGGCCTAATTCACATAGTATATACAATTCACCCATTTAAAATATACGGTGGATGGTTTTTAGTGTATTCACTTATATGCAATCATAACTTTAGAACATTCTCGTCACCTCAAAAAGAAACCCCATATTCTTTAGCTATCACTATTCTATGCCACCAAACCTCACTATCCCTAAACAACCACTAATACACTATCTCTATATATTTCCTATTGTGGATATTTCACATGAATACACCCATGTAATATGTGGGGGTTTTTGACTGGCTTCTTTCATTTAGTGTAAAGTTTTCAAGGTTCATTTGCGTTATAGCAGGTAGCCATACTTCATTCCTTTTTATGAAGCCAAATAATATTCCACTGAATAGATATACATTTTGTTTATCCTTTGATCAGCTGATAGACATTTGTGTTGTTTCCACATTTTGGCTATTATGAATACCTAATTAATACTACTTAAAAATAACTTATCTTACAAGTCAATTCCCTCCATCTTAAACGTTTTACTTCTGGAATATCTTGACATTCTTGACCCTTTGCTTTTCATATAGACTTCAGAATCAGCTTGTCAGTTTTCTGGGAAAAACTCATTTGGGAGTTTTATTATAATTGTCTTCATTGTGTAGGGGAGAATCTTAATTCCAAAGTCTCTAAATACTTGACCATGGCATATTTCTCTTTTTAATAGACATTATTTAATGCCATTCAATAATGCTGTGATTGTTTTCTCTTAAGGGTCTTCTATATTTTCTAATTTACTCCTATGTAATTTATATATATATATATATATATGAATTTTTTTTAAATAGAATTTGTTTATTTACTCCCCTTCTGCTCCCCCACCCCGACTCCAGTTAAAGTGGTTGTTTCTCAGTCTAGTTGTGTAGGATACAGCACCCTGGCCCATGCTGGTATTATGAGCCTTGCGCAGTACCCCCCCAAGCAGTCTGCAGTTCACAGCAGCTGACAGCAGCTCTCGCCAGCTGCGGGCAATGGCAGCATACAGCAGCCCAGGAAGCTCAAGTCAACTTCCGGCTGCTCACAGCAGCCCAGCTCCAGGGAGAGCTGTTGTTCACATTCTTAGCCGTAGAGGGCGCAGCTCACTGTCCCATGTGGGAATCGAACCCATGAGCTGGTTATAAGCACGGTGCTCCAACCACCTGAGCCACCGGGCCAGCTCAGTAATTCATATTTTTAAAACAATACAGTAAATGGTATCATTAAAAAAATCAATTTCTATAAGTTCCTTTCTGCTGGAGAGAAACCCAATTTACGTTTTTTTTATATCGATACAGAGAATCCTTGCAAAACTCTTATGTTAATAATTAATCTGTAAATTACGCTTCTTCATTTCCAATCTTTGTATCCTTTGTTTTTATTGCCTTATAATGCTAGCTGGTAGCTCCAATATGGTAGCTATTCCTGATTCTAAGGGATTGTTTAAAAAATTTCATTTTTAAATTGTCGTTGGTTTTATTGACTTAGGGAAGTCTGCACAATACTACTTTGGCAAAAGGTTTTATCCACCTCTGTCAATTTTTTCTAAAGCTTATAGATTTTTCTGTTAGTCTTCTAACATGCTAAAATACATTAAACCTGATCATGTTTTACTATATTTTTTACACATTTCCTGGGTTCTGCTTGCTATCTTATTTAGGATTTTTGCCTCTATCTTCATGCATATAACTGGCGTCTCTTTTACTTTCCTTACCAAGTTTAGTAAGCCTAATAAAATGTATACAATCACATCTTCTCTTTTCTGTACTCTGGAATGCTGTGTGTACTATTGCAATTTGTTCTTTGAATGTTTGGCAAGTTTCTGTTTTCTTTTTTGGAAACGTCTACTGATTCAATCTCTTATACAGTAATCAGACCCTCCATATTTTCTATTTCTTCTTAAATGAGTTTGAAAGGTTATACTTTTCTGGAACTATTTCACTTACTCTTTTCTATTTATTACCGTGTTTTCCAGAAAATAAGACCTAGCTGGACCATCAGCTCTAATGCGTCTCTTGGAGCAAAAATTAATATAAGACCTGGTCTTATCTTACTATAATATGAGACCAGACTTATATTAATTTTTGCTCCAAAAGACGCATTAGAGCTTATTGTCTGGCTTGGTCTTATTTTCAGGGAAACACGGTATGACAAAATTGTTAATGATATCTCCTCAATCTCTGCAGTATTTGAATAATGTCCTTATTTTCATTTCTAATATTCTTTGTGTCTGCTTTCTTTCTTGGGTAACCTTGTCCAAAATTCGTTAATGTTGTTATTAAAAGATACAACTTTTTTTTCAATTATAGTTGACATACAATATTAAATTAGTGTCAGGTGTACAACATAGTGATTAGACATTTTTATCACTTACAAAGTGATCACCCCAATAAGTCTAGTACCCATTTGACACTATACATAGTTATTACAATATTATTGACTATATTCCCTATGCTGCACTTTACATCCTCCTGACTGTTATTATGTTTGGCAATTTGTACAAAAAGATACAACTGTTAACTCTGTTGCCACTCTGTGTTGAACATTTGCTTTCTGCTTCATTCATTTCATTACTTTTATTTTACTTTCATTATTCTTTTCCTAATCCCTTAGGTTTAGGACAGATTATTAGCTCTTTAATTTTCACTCTTTCTCAAGTATTTAAAGTTTCCAGTTTTCTTATAAGTACTGTTTTACTGTTCTATAGGTATTGATATGCAGTGTTTCTGTCATTATTCAGTTCTGAATATATATTTTCTGTTTTTCTTTGAGAATCATTATTTGAATTAGACCCATTTTACATGGAAATAGGTTTCTTGTTTTCCAAATATATGAAGTTTTCTAGATTTTTGTTGTCATTCATTTCTAACTTAATTATACTGCAATTAGAAAATGTGATATAACTGATACCAATCCTTTGAAATTTTGAAAGACTTTTAATGGTTAAATTTTGTAAATGGTTTGTGTACTTAAGATATTTTTTATATCTACTTTTAGTAAATAAATATTTTTTTATATCTACTTAAAATTTTTTTTTTATATCTACTTTTAGATGGACTAGGTAATTGAGACTAGCCCTTCTCTTGAAAACAACTAGAAAGTCTAGACAAAATATAAAACAAACACCTAAAGGCATTAGAGAGCTAGTGAGCAGTGGAAAATCCAGAAGGAAAAAAACAGAGCTTTGAATCTAGACTTTATGATAGCTTTTTCTCTGGGTTATCTGCTGATTCTTGAGAAGGTGGCTAAGAAGCTGAACAGTTTCTGACTAACTCATAGAATTAAAAAGACAAAAATGGTGGTTCAGGGCCTGCTCTGGTAAACTCTATGGGCTTCAAGTAAAGATCTATATATACCTGGGAAAAAGAAATAGAATAGATTAAGGCGACTTTTAGATTACTGGTGCCCAAAGCCTCTGTGAGACATAAATCCTTTCTGCAGAAAATATCATCATTTTAGACCCCAAAATATAATATTTTTCATATACTAGCTCTGGCATTCAATCAAAAAGAACATAAAATAACATAAATTAACAAAATTTTATAAATATAAATAAATATATAAATAAATAAAAATAACATAATAGAAAATAGTATAAGCGACAGAGAAAAAGACAATATGATACACAACTACAAAGAAACAAAAGAAGCTTCAGACAATATCAGACCTCATAGTTTACTAAAAACAGGTTATAATTATGCTTAATGTTTGAGAAAATATCAGATTGATATAGATAATTGAATAGGTAACTGGAAATATAAAACAGAACCACACAGAAATGTTTGAACTGACAACAACCAGAAGATAAAAAATGAAATACATCCTTCAACAGATATGTTTAACAGGAGATTAGAGACTATTAAAAAGAAAACAGTGAACTGAAAAAAAGGTAAGAATTATCCAGAATGAACCACAGAGAAACAAATGGAAACATAAGGTGTAAAGTGAAATGACCTTACATACATTTATGTGGAGTACCAGAAGGAGGGTAGAGGAAAGAATGGTGGAGAGGCATTATCTTATAAGAGCTGAGAATTTTCCAAAACAGAATGACATCTAGATTCCAGATTCAAGAAGTATCACAAACCTCAAAAAGAAAACAAACACAAACAAACAAACAAAATACATTTAGTCATATAATAAAACTGCTTCAAATTTAAGACAAACATCTTTAAAGCAACCGGAGGAAAAAAGAGATTACCTTTAAAGGGGCAAAAATGAAAGTGACACTATTTCTCAGAAAAATTATAGAAGCCAAAAGCAATGGAATGTATCTCCAAAATGATAAAATAAAATAGCTGCTAATTCAATAAAAACATTCTTTGAAAATAAAAGTGAAATAAATATATTCAGGATACAAAAACTGAATTTGTCACCAGCAGACATTTACAAAAGGAAATACTAGAGCATGTTCTTTAGGCAGACATATGATTCCAGACAAAGTAAAATTTTGAGTAAATATAAAAATACATTATATAAAAATAATAATATCTTGAAGAATTTAGAAAATATATATTAAATATACACAATGTATATAACATGAAGTGAGGTGGTAGACACATGAAGTTGAGTCCTTACATTGTCCAGATGAGGTACAATACAAATTATTAAAATATAGAACTGTCAAGTTTATGGGGTGAGAGAAATGGAATAAATAAAAATAATCAATCTAGAAGAAGGCATAAAAGGAGAAAATCAATATAGGAAAGATGGGACAAACAAAAAGCAAATAATACAATAGTCGATTTAAATCCAAGTGTGTGTGTGTGTGTGTGTGTGTGTGTGTGTGTGTGTATACTTGTGTGTAAGCAGAATAAACATGCAATCAAAATATAAATATCAGAATAGATTTAAAAATACATTATTGCATATTAGTCCTTAGGTTAAGATGCTTTTTCCATTGCACTTAGAATAAAATCCAAACAGTTTCCTGGCTTTCAATACCAATGTAATTTAGCCCTTTCCTACCCTCAAACTTATTCTTCTTTTAGTCACTGTGCTCCAACCAGGCAGGCATTCTTTTGGTTCTTGAATTATTCAAGCTAGTTCATGTCTTAGGGTTTTATATTATTGTCCCCTTTGCAAGTGATAGTTTACCTGATTTTTGCAAAGCTGGGTTCTCCTGTCAAAAGCAGCTTAAAAGGCATTTTCTTAGATTTCCTGTCACCTAATCTAAGATATCATATATTTTAATTTTCTGCCTAGCATTATTATCATCTTATATTTTTATTGCTTATTTATGACCTGTTACCACTAAAATGTAAATTCCCTCATAGCAGGGAACTTGCCTATTCTCTATTTACCACGGTTTCCCCAAGTCTAGGACTGTGACTGAGACAAGTAGATACTCAATTATTATTTAATGAATGAATAAAGCTACTTGAGGTTTTAAACCGATAGGTACTTTCTTATTGTTTTGTATGTTTAATGCTCTTGGTTTTGTTTAATGACTTTCATGATACCAAAAGGTATCAAATGATATCAAGATCCCATTTATTAGTGATTCTTGAAAATGTGCATTGTATAATTTGTGTATAATTTGGAGGAGTTATTCTACCAATTAATCAGATGTGTGGTGCAGTCCTAGATATAACTATGATAACATGTGAAAAAGGAAAGGTTCAGAGAAAGGCTACTGAATTATTAGAGTTGTAATATGCTTCTGAAGAACATGTTCATTTGTCCCAAATTATAAAGATGAGACTAATAGAGGTGGATGTTACAAAGCATAAATAATAATTTTTAAAAAGCTCCTTTCATTCATTCTTAAGAAAATACACTTTAAAAAAATTACCCCCTTACAGAAAGATTGTTTTAGCGTGGTAATTCCAGGAATGGTGATTGATATATTTTGGTTACTTCCTTTTTTACTCTATTCTGTGCTTACAATTTTTTTCACATCAAAGCAATCATACTGGTCACAATTTTGCATCCTGCTCTTTTAACTTAGAAAATAAAAATTTTCCATTAGAAAAACTAGTCTAATGGCTTTTTAAAAATTGCTATAGTATATTCCACTAAGCGTACATGATAGAATTTGACCAATCTCTAATTGTTAAAGATTGTTCCTAATTTCTTACCTAATTATTGCTACAAATAACATTATTTCTTAAGGGGAAAGGGGTGGGCAACACAAAAAGAAGGTCCAGTTCTCCAGGCATTTATGTCTACTTAGGAAAACAATATACATTGGGGGAGGGGACTACAAAGGCACAGTATAAGAATGCATATTATAATAATATTTATTAAAGTTAAGAATAGTGGACATTTTTTAGGAGGAGGAGCTAATGAGAAAAACATTTTGCAAAGAATATGGAGCTGAACTTGGAAAAAGTGATGTCTTAATGGCTGAAAATGTTCCAGGTTGGTGTGGTGTTGGAAGAGGTAACTTTCCGTTGGTGTTCTTTAGTATTTAAGAACAGTTCTCATTCAGGAAGCTCTCAACACAAAGCTCTAATAGTAAGCAACCAAGATTTTTATCAAGGATTGGACTCCTACCCACCTTGCCAAAAACTACCAAATTTCTTTTTTCTCTCCATCATCCAGATCTTTTTTCCCTTTCATAATTCTCCCATTTCTTCATATTTTTGTCCAAGATTCTCAACTATTTTAAGTAACGGAAATAGGTAAATCCCTCTACTTCAAGGAATGTAACTAATGCAAAACATTATAAATTTTCGGTGGGATTAAAAACAAACAAACAAAAAACTTGGAAATGCTGTCTTAAAACATATATTGTATGCATTTCAATCTTTAAAAAACATTACTTATAACAGACTTTTCACAATGTAATAGAAATAATGTAATAGAAACATTAAAGGACACGAACCAAAGGTTATCAATTTGCCATACACCAAATAAGGAACACAGAACCATGATCTATTAAAAATAATATGGTAATAAATACTGACTGTGATTTCCTTTCATGGTTTTACTCTAGCAGGGACGGATTCCACCCTGATAATAATTCCAGTCTTACTGTCACTTAGAAGATGCTTTGTGAACCTCAATGAGGCTGCCAGGTTTAGAACAGATGTAAGAACCAGTGTCAGATACAAAAGGGAAAGATTTCACAAGATGTGTTGTCACTGACAGACTGATAGCCACTTTCCTTCTGCACCTATTCTTCCTCAAGGATAGCAGATGCTTCCCACAGATACACCAGCAGGCGACTCCAGTCCCTCTACCACACTTAACCATTTGCAGATGCCCTGGGGCTCGCCTATTTACAACCTAGTCCTTCCACAGCAGAAGTGGGACCCTCAGGGAAGTTCTGGATCCATCCACAGCAGGATGTTCCACAAACTACTTGGCACCCTCACCCCACCTCTAGCTATTGCCAGTATTAATACTTACGATTCCTGTATCTTCTCTAATTAAGCTATTAATCTGCCCACAAAACAAAATTTAAAGTAAAAACAACCTATACTCAGTCTCTAGCCCCCTTTCTAATATAAAGCAACTGCCCCGTGCATGCTTCTTTTGGATGGCTCAGAACTATGATACCCTGGGTCTTTTGACCATTTATAGCTTGGCTGTCAGCGTAATCTGATAAGGAGGGTGAGACATAAATAACATGTATAGCCACCTCTACCTGGCCAATCTTCTTAATTTCTGACACTTCCTAGTTCCCCACCCCAATTCCAGCTTTATGACAAAACTAGACATTACGGCAAAGAGATCCCAGAGGTGAAACTGCAGATAGAGTCTTGACTTAAGCAAGGATCCCCAAGTTGTGAGATTAATTTCTGGGATAAAGGTGCTCTGTATATTCATTTCAAGCCTTCTTCCAGTACCATGTCTTATTAGAGCCAAATAAAAACGCAGAGAGAGTTGATGGGTACAGATTTTGGAAAGAAACAACACAAAACTAAGAGATACATGGGAGTTTCACTTTCTTCCAGCTGATACATATTTTTCAAACTAAAAGAAATCCGTCCATATTGTAATATATTAAATAGGCAGAATTCTTTTCCTGGTTTTTCTGATCTTGGTAGACGTCTTCTTCAACTGGTATCTGTGAATAGTGAAGAAACTTCTCACGATCAAATTGCACTTCCCCGAGGAAAGGTAGCGGGGAGGACCCACTAACGCAGGGAGCAAAAACGACAGAGAGAAGTCTGTGGAGATCCGCAGTCTCCAAGAAGGGCCAGCCAGAAAATGAGAAGGTAAAAAGAAAAAGGGCGTAGCTGAGCTGAAGCAAGTACTGTGGTGTCTCAGCACCAGCACGCCCTAACAGGTTTTCTCTTTCACTAAATCTGCTGGGCTTGGGGTCAGCTCCAACCACATTCACCAACCTGAGCCTCCATCACCTCCCAGGGTGAGGATACGCTGTTACGCAAACCACCCAACCTACCTCTGGATCCTCACAGGCGCGGCATCGGCAAGCCGCCCGCCCACCTACCTGTGCTGCGCCTGCGCCTCCCCGGCGCGTTTTCAAGGTCAGCACCGCCCCCAGCTTCTAACCTAGCACCCACGGAAGTGGCTGTAGAGGACGTCTTGCGTATCCTTACCTCTACGTAGCGTGAGGTCGCCGGCGCCCAGGAGAGGGGTGGGACTTCCTGTCCCGCGCGACAGAACTTCCGGCACAGCCGGAAGATCCTCTTCTTCGCGGTATCCAGAGGTTCCCGGCTGCAGGGTCGGGACGAGGGGTCCGGGAATCTCCTGGCGACTCCAGGGTTTCTTGTCCACGACCTGCCCTTGGCGCCATGGTGAGTCCATCTGTGAGGGCTAGAGTAACAGCAGTTGGGAGGAAGGGGCCGGGAGGTCAGTCCTGTGACGGGAGCCGATCGGGTGCCCAAATGAGGATGGAGTGGGTGGGAGCAATGGGATGAGCAGCAGGGCAGGACTGACCAACTGCCTTGGAGCCCCGGAGTGCCTGGGCCCCCGGACCCCTGAGGAAGCAGCATCTATCCGGTCCAATCGCGAGTTCTGTCCAGGAGTACGGAGTAAGTAGCCAAAATGTTGGTGACCCATTCACTTGTACGGCACGTGGCGCTAGGTGGTTTCATAGTTGACCTTGCCCGGTAGATCATCTCCTCTCCTTCCTCCTTAGCTTCAGAGCAGTGGCCAAAAGCCCTGGTCTTAGAAATAAATGCTTTCAGCCTTTCCAGGCAGACACAACGGATTCCTTTCTGTAGAGAATCAACACCTGTCAGTTACTTAAACGGCAAGGTCAGCTTATCTTTCAAATTCAGCCCGTTTAGAATTGGAAAGGGTGTCAAATGAAAAATTCGGACTTAATAAGGAAAGACTTTTAGGAAGGAATATTGCGATAGGGAGAATGCCCTGACCTTAAGATCTGCAAGAGTCAAAGGTTAGGCAAAAAGGTTTTTTCTCTATTGGGAGGAGTGGACAAGGCTAAAAAGGACCGGGTGTGGGTAAGTGAAATTAAAGGGTAGTGTGATTGGGTAGTAGTAGATCAGAGATTGTTTTACCCTTAGGCCGGGACTACTCTGTGGAACTGTTAAGGAGGAGTTGCATGCTGTTTCAGACTGAGGGTGGACCAAAGTTCAGGGACCTGGGGAAAGAGGATCTTAACCAGAATTTGGGTAACAGATATTTTGTTCTGATTGATCTATGGGGACTAGCAGTTCAACTAGTCATTTATGAAACAAAGAATGAGTTTGCAGGTTTGTATCCAGCCTTGTCATAGGTAAACAAGAGAGGCATCAGTCTTAGCCCAAGTCCTGTGGGGACCAGTGGTTCTTTGCAGTAAGACTTTTCTAGGATACAAAAGGAGGGTGTGTGTGGGGTGGGGGGAGGCGGGGGTGATTTATTAACCTTTGCTGTTTTCCAGCATCTCAAGGGACTGGTAAAATTCAACGTTGTCAGTTACTTGACTATATAAAAGATTTAAAATCCTCATCTGGAGGGGATTCTTTCTTGGAATTTAGCTTCAGTTTGCCATGCTTTTTCAGGATCAAATGTTGACATCATTCAGCTATTGTGTATAATGATTGACTTTTGAATGACTTTCAGGAACTTGACTGAATATGAAACAAAAGAACCTCCAAATAATGTGGTTCCTAGTGCACTCTACTACTAACCTATGACTCTTGGTCGCTGCGTGTTTTAACCTCAGTGAATAATACATTATTCACATACAATAATTTGTAATATTTTTTTTCCTTTTGTATCAATGAAATTAGACAAAGACAGGGAACAGTACAACAGGAGGGAACCAAAGATAAAAATTAGCCTAACTACTTCCCCCACCACTAGTTTTACAGAAGGAAGTATCTGAGGTTTAGAAATAGACAGTGATTTACTTAAGGTAACAGTGGTTTAGCATAGTGTGTACTAAAACTCAGATCTCCACTTCTTAAATTTAAGCTCAATTTTTGAGCTCTTGGTCTGAGAAGTTGAAGATAGAATGTAATTTCAAACCTTGAATTCATAAATAGTCATAGAGAAGTTGAATGTGAACTTATTTCCAGTATTCTTTAATACTAAATAGAAGTAAAACCCCTCTCCCCCGATAACTCAAAAAAGATAGTTTTGTTTTAAGCTAAGATAAACAAACTCATGCTGTTTTTCAAAATGTCACTTAAGAGAATGTCACCAGGGACCAGGTACTTGATTCTTTTCATTCGGGTATTGCTTATATTTCTAAGTTAATTTACTTATTTCTGCTTTAGCTTTCCCGGCTATGAAATTGATCAGGTCTGTATATGTAAGTGTGATCAATGCTTGGAATCCTTCAAAAGAAAGGGTTTAGCCATTAAATGAAGTTAGCAAGGGTTGAATTTATTTAGGATTCAGCTTGGTTGAATTGGGAACTTTTGTAGTGCTTGGCCAAATGATATAATGAAAATGCAATACTTGAACTCAGAAGACCCAGATTCTGCCCATTATTGGTTACATGAATATTGCAAAATCACCCAACTTAGTTGAGTTCCAACTTCCTCCTAGATAAGAGAAGTGGGACTTGATGGGGATTAAAAATTAAAGTACCTTTTAACTCATTTATGATTTTATGACTTGACTCAGGACTTTTTTCAGAGTAGTACATGTTTCTGATTAAATAAGATTTAGTCTGATTTCCAGTGTTTTTTTCTTTGCTGTTTGATTCTGAAGTTTGATTTCTTTTGTCATTCTTTTTGTTTTTTTATACATCATGTAGGTAATATTTGGAATCTTTGTCCATGTGTTTGGGCAAGTATTTCACTACTGTTTTAATGCGAGTTCAAAATGGAAAAATAAAACCTTGGGACACCTTGATTTTATTTTTGTTTTAATTGGTATAAACTCTTTTCTCTTTGATACATTATGTGTAATATATCAAAATGCAGTAAATGCTTGTGCATGCAATCAGGTTCTCCTTTTTTGAAAAAATGACAGTGGTATTATGATCTAGACTGAAAATACTGAGTATTCACTCTAATTTTTTTGTGTTCATGTTGTGAAAATGGATAGTCTGTAGAATTTACTAAATGAATAAAACTATATGTTTTATTATATGTTTTGAAAATTACAAACCAACTTTAATCAAATAGATCTTTCTGCTATTGAGGCAGAGAAAAGTAGATTAGAGCTAGCTCCTGGAATTGCATGCATCTCATGGCTTGTTTTATCTATGTAGCATCCTGTGGTAACTTTTCCTGCTGGGATTGAGCTATGGTTTATTGGTGGTGGGGGGAGGGGGTGTGAACCTCTGCTTTAGAGTTAATGACAAAGTTTTCCTTTTGGTAGGTTGGAGGGGTGTTGGGAAGAGAATGTGGTAAATATTATAAGAGAAATACATATAATGTGTTCAGAGTACAGAGGGAAGAAATTCTAAATGGGGGCAGGGGGTTATGTAGCAGGTGATTTCATCTTGAGTTTTGAAAAGTGAGTTAGGACACTAGTTCTTAAATTTGAGTTTGCATAGGATTCACCTGTGATGCTTGATAAAAATGCTTATCTGGGCCTTGTTTTGGGGGAGTGGAGTTTCAGAATCTTATTTTTGATGAGTTTTACAGTTAAGTCTGAAACTGGTGGCCATTAAACCACACTTTTGAGAGAACTCTAATGCAGACGTTAGAGACTTTGATGAAGATATTGGAGGTTTTTGTGCTTAGTGATAAACAGACATGTTCAGTTTGTATATATGGTGGATTACTTTAATTGACTTTTGAATGTTTAACTTGCCTCGCATACCTGGAATAAATCCCACTTAGTTGTGAAGTATGATTCTTTTTATACATTGTTGGATTTTGTTTAGGATTTTTTTTTTTCCATTTATATTTATGAGAAATGTTGGTCTGTAGTTTTTTTATTTTCATTTTTTATTTTTCCTTATAATGTCTTTGCCTGGTTTCGGTATTAGGGTAATAATGGCTTCATAGAACTGGTTAGGAAGTATTACCTCTGCTTCCAGCCTCTGAAAGAGATTATAGAGAATTGGTATAATTTCTTAAATGATTGGTAGGATTCACCAGTGAACCCATCTGGGCCTGCTGTGTTGTTTTGGAAAGTTATTAAGTACTGATTCAGTTTCTTCAATAGATACCGACCTATTTAGATTATTTCTTGTATCAGTTTTGGCAAATTGTGTCTTTCAAGAGTTGGTCTATTTTACCTAGGTTATAAAATTTGTGGGTAGAGGGTTGTTCATAGTGTTCCTTTATGAGAATTTGAATGTCCATGGGATTTGTAATATCCCTGCTTTCATTTCTGGTATTAGTAATTTGTTTCCTCCTTTTTTTTCTTAGTTATTCTGCCTAGAGGCTTATTGATTTTGTTGATCTTTTTAAAGAACCAGCTTTTGGTTTCATTAATCTTTCTCTTGATTTCTTGTTTTGAATTTTATTGTTCTTTTTTCCTCTAATTCTTGTATGTTTTCCTGCTTACTTTGGATTTAATCTGCTCTTTTTCTAATTTCCTAAGGTGATACATTTGGTGATTTTGAATATTATTTTCAAATATATATGTTTGATGCTATGCATTTTCCTCTAAGCACTGCTTTTGCTGCATCCCATAAACTTTGATGTTATGTTTTTATTTTCATTTAGTTCAAAATATTTTTAATTTATCTTGAGATTTCCTCTTTGACCCGTGTGTTATTTAGAAATATGTTGTTTAATTTCTGTATTTTGGGATTTTCCAGTTTAATTCCATTGTGATCTGAGGGCAGACATTCTATGATTTCTATTCTTTGAACTTTGTTAAAGTGTGTTTTATGGCCCAGAATGTGGTCTGTCTTGGTGAATGGACATGTATAGCATGAATGATGGATTCTGGTCAGGTTTCATCAGTTAACCACATAGTGGCCAAGATTTAGGTTTATTCTCAGTTCTCTAATCTTTCCTCTGACTCGTCACATTCACTGCTTCTTTCCTAAAGAAGCTGAGTTCAAGTAATAGTAGAAACTGTTCTCTTGGTTAGCATTTGGTTGATTCAAGTTTAATTCTTAAGACTGGTTTATACTTTGGGTTTTGGTTTATTTTATTTGTACTGAGATAAAAACTTAAAGCAAATTTGATTAATTTTTAGAAAATCAGGAGATATACTAAATTGTTCATTTCTAAGAGAGAATTTATTTTTTTACTGTTGTGCCATGGTTTTATCCATGTTACAAAGTCAAGAATGAACACAACTTTGTAACTTTGAAGAAAAAAACTTGTCTGTAAATTGTGGGTCCTGTTGAAATGAACATTCTCTTGATTTTTATTGAAGTGATCATACGATTTGTTTCACCAAATATTTAAAAATCATGCTTTTATCTCAAAAGTATTTTTTCAATCATTCGTTATTTGTTAAGCACCATCTATGTGTCAGGTACTGGTTTTGGCAACAAGGATATATCTGTTTATAAAATACAGACGGTCCATTATGGAGCTTATGTTTTATTGGGAGGTCGGATGACAATCATATGAGACATAGTATGTGGTAAATGCAATGAAGAAAGATAAAGCACATTAAGGGATCAAAAATGATTGGGGAGCTTATTTTTCATAGGGCATTTAGGGAAAGTCTCAATGAGGAGGTGACGTTGGAATAAATGTGAATTTATATATATATACATTCAGACTATATGCCTGGGACCTATGAGTACATATTTATGAACTGCGCCCTAAAAACTTACTGTAGTATCAGGCACAAAGCTCATATTGTCGTTAGCTGTATAAATCTTTTGATAAAGTTATATATTACCATTTTTCTAAACAGTGAACAGGAAAGTGATGTATATATTTTATTTCAAAAACCCTATGGTAGTAGGTGATACTATATTTTATTTAATAAATTGCATTTTTGTGCCAAATTTTTTAGTCTTGTAAGTTATTACAATTCTGGAGAGAATACAGCTCATTCACTCAAAATATCCCGATGTTATACCATATCTTTTGCATCTAAAACAGACTTAGTAATTCTGTTGTTAAAATAGATTAAGTATCTCTAATGTTTTGGCCATAAACAAAAAATTTAGGGAAACCTGAAACAATTTCAGCTTTTGATAACTTTAATATTGAAACTCAGGACATGTTAATGTCTGATTATGATGTTTTGTGTTATACTTATATTGTATTTTTATTTCATAAACATTTCTAGATGTTATGAGAACCAATCTGCTCATATGTACGTACTTTTAAAAATGACTTTGGGAAAAGTGCAATTAATATAATGGCACTGAATGTCTGCTTGAACTAGAACTAGATGACCTCTATAGTTTGATTCAAGGTTCTGTGATTCTGAATATGTGAGTTTCTGGATATTGTTGATGTACATTTAGTTGAATATACATTGAGGGAACAAAGGAGGGAATATTCAATTTGTGTTAAGTTCAAGAAGAGTTCCCAAAGGATTGATTGGATTAGGTGTTTAAAGGTAAGTAGAAGTATGTCAGATAGATAAGAAATTGAATTTTACTTTTCCTCAATAATAACAATAGCTGCATTAACTTAATGATTAATATTTAGCTACTCTTATTAACTCATTTAAATTCCTATGGAAAATCATACAGCTAGTGGTAGTGAAATTTGACTTTAACCCAGGCTGTTTGGCCACTGTACTTTAGTGCCCATCTTATTGTTTATCTTTGATAAGTTTCACCTTACGAAAAGGACTAAATTTCAAAAACATTTTTCTATAGAAATAATATTATAATTAGTGACTATTACATGTCTAGAAACTCCTTCTCAACCTGGTTAAAAGCTAATATTACATCTCTTATGGTGTTAGAGAAATTAATCATCACTGTCATGCATCTAATGAGTGACCGTTCTAACTCAGATGCCAAACACTGACACTGCTGCAGTAAGTCACAATAAGGATTCCGTCAAATTCCTTTCACTTGATTTTATTTATCATAAAGATCCTTTAGGGAAAAAGTAGACACTCAAGATGATAATGATGGGTCTTTGCAGTAAATTCTTGGGAGTAGAGAGGTTTGGATTGTGTAAAAAAGATGAGATGGAAATACTAAGGGGCATTGGAGAGAGAAAGGGAGACTACTCCACAAATAGAAATACTTAATGAAAAAGAAATTTCAATAAGCTATTCTGTTCTATATTACAAATATATAATTATAGACTGCTGTCAGTTAATGTCACAAATAAAGCACTATAAAGCTGTAGCGATTTTTAAGTAAATGTAATATTTTTATCTTTGTGATAAGCCTTTGAAATATTAATCTGAATTGCTTATTTTTTTATGGTTATCTATGTCTTCTCTTTACATAATGCTTAGCTGATTTTTTGTTATCTTTTACCTGTTGATTGCTAGTGTTTGCCCAAATGCAATGATCCTCATAGAAAAAGCAATGGCATAGTTTCCTGCTTTCTTCACCTGAAAGAAGTCTACTAGAGGATTTTGCTCCACCAAAACTTAATTAACTTGAATGTTTATTATTTGTATCATTTAAGAAGACTTTGGCCATTTTTGTTATGAGTACAAATGATTGAAAATGGTTCCAATTTTTTTATGGGTTATGAGCATATGTATTTAAGTTTAAGTGTTTCATGACTAGAACCATTTGTTTCTGGATACAGTCTTGCTCAAGAGAGAAGCCATGATGTTTTTTCCTCAAAAGTTTTGCTTTTATTAACGGCTAACTTCATTAGAATTTTACTTCTACTTAAATTTATGCTTACTACTTCTCCCCTTCTTTCCCTTATTAAATTAGTTAACGTTAGGACAATGAAGTCTCACTGTATAATTTATCACTAGACAGCTAAGGTTGGATAGATCAGATGTTTCATAATGAATATACTAATCTTTTCCTTCCAGTCTTTAAGACAAAAAAGTAGAAAAGAATCTGGATAACTGGAATTAGAATTGATTTCCAACAATGTATCTTCTAGTCAGGAGGGACAGAAAACAAAGTTTTGATAACATTCATTGTAATGTAAGTCATAACTTTAACTGAGACATTATTGGTTCATTAAGACTAAAATGATTTCCTAATTAGATTTCAACTAACATTCTTGATTTTTAATGAAGAGCTTCTTAGTCATTCATATCAGAGGTATTTACAGTCATAGCTCTTTCTCTTGATAGTCACTTAAACATTTCAGATCATAAAGAAAATGAATAAGAGAGAATTAGAATTGGCCGAGATAAATGAAAACAAATCAAAAAACTAGAACTTGAATTCACAAATCAGAGAAATTCCCACAAACCACTAATTGAATAAAAATGCTGGGCAGTGGGCTAGGTGTACTCCTGTACATTTACTTGGAGCTGTGATTTCCTTTCAGGTCTCATAAATGTTTACTTATTTAATCCTTATGAGAAAGGGATAAGTATTCGTTCCTAATAGCAATAACTACACATCACGGTCTTTGATGGTATTTAGAAATGGTAAATATGTGAATGCCAACAACCTGTTGTGTAATTAAAATATTGCAATCATCAACAATAAGATCTTTTAAGATTTTGGAGATGATTTGCCAACTCATTATTTTATAGATAAGGAGTGTGTCTCAGAGAGGGCTTGTCTAATTGCTAGGTAACTAGTTAATGACAGAACTACTGTGACCCTAGTGTGTTTAGTTATTCAACACATTGAAATATTTACAGTGAATGCATCTTTCTAATAGTTAAAACATTCGGGGTTCAGTTTAATTTCTTGGCTTTTGTATATGGCTTAAAACTTAGTTAAGCTGAAATTTTTATTTTAAATTTGTTTAGTGAAGCTTTGTTACTGTACTTAATGAAATTGTAATTTATAGTTTGTTTAAAAGTATTTGTAACACAAGTACCTATTGCATTGAGAAGATTATCTTGTAAAAATAGGTATACCTCTTCCTCTCTGATTTGTAGAAAGCACAATATATTGTCTTTTGATCTTGAAGTGAATAATTTTCATCTTTATGCTAAACTTTATTGCTTGGCACATGGTAGGAACCTGAATGTAGTGAAACAGTGGGTAAATTTATGCTTTATTCTCATTTCACCTAAAAGGTAAATATTCAACTTGTATTGAAAGCCTGCTGTGCTAGGTACTTCCTTGATAATGGAGATGGGGCTGAAGAAATGAGATGAATACAGTTTTAGCAGGGGAGAGACACTTAAATTGATGGTCACAGTTGAGAATGGTAAAGGCTGTTTCGGAGTTTTGAGTATGTTTTTAGCAAGGAATGTTTTATAGAGGAAGTGAAGGTTGAGGAATGAGGAGGAATTGGTCTGAACAAGGTTCCTTGTTAAGTGTCAAGTACAAATTTATTAGTTTTGACTAATGCCTTCTTAGAATATAGATCTGTAGGGATATTTTCTGTAATGTCAGAAAGTACAGTTTAGGAAGAATGGCAGAATTTAGGGATGCCTCCTTCCACTGAACCTTTTGTTTGTTACTTATCAGGACTATAATGAAACATTTATGCATGTCTAGAGATGAAGTGGCTTGTTAACATCTTTAAAAATATTTCATTCATCAACATTTTAATGACTGGTTTGCTTTATATGAGATATTGCATAATTCATGTAACCTGTATCTGGAAATTTACCTTAAAATAAATAACTTAATTTTAATATTAATGTTAAAATGGTTTATGAATTATATTTAATTAGAATTCCTCTTCTGAAAAATTATCTATCCTTGCTCTCTATTTGTTGGTTTTCCACTCTGTCTTACCGATTTATATTGAGGAAAATGTCCTAAGTTTATTTTTAAATTTAATCAAATTCTGAAAAACCGGCCTGATACCATCTTCAGCAGAAAGCCTGGAGCTGCTGCTTTTGAATATAGTTATGTCAAATTCATGCATTCTGCGTTGTCTAAAATTAAGATATTTAGGATGTATCTAGGCATTTTATTGAGGGTTTATGATTTTTGAACTTAAAGTACTTTAATTTCTTACTCTTGAGTTGGAAAACAGCAAAACTTTCTGGTTGTATTTTTTTTACTTAAAGAAATTACAAATGTATTGTGCTGTGAAACATTGAAGCTGGCAACGGAACTAATCCTGTAAATAATTAAATTTGAAAACCCATGTGCTTGAGTTCAAAATCATAGTGTTGATAGTTGTACTGTATACTTCCTTTTTTGCTCGTTTTACCTTCTTATATATATAATTCTATTTGTCGTATTAATTTAGACTGTAAAATTGCTGTTTGGTTGATCCAAACAGGTAAATATCTGTGGTTTCAATGATTAAATCAATAAATGTATACTAAATATAAATAGATGGCCTTTATTTCTAGCTGATTTCGTGCAAAAACCTTTTGTTATTTTCATTTTATTTGTTTAGTGAAGGCCTCCTTTTCTTATTTTCAGGACAGGTTATTGTGTCTGTAAGGCCTGGAGTTATACTATAAAATCAAATAAAAGCCAAGATAGCTTATACAATCAACCCTGGGATTCTAGAGGTGGTCTGTGGGCAGGAATTCTTGCCTGTTAAAGATCTGTGGTGCTTTGGCATTATATGGGAGAATTTCTCTTCTGGGTTAAATCTAGACAGCCCTCAATCCTAGTAAAGAACCTATTGAAAGTAATCATTTTTAGAAACCCAGCTTGGGTCTGTCAGTCATCCACATGTATAAGTTCATTAGCCCTTTCTTCTCAAGTTTCTGGACCTCCTCTCCGTCACGTTGCCAAGATCTTGACCCTGTTGTGGTTATTCTTCAAGGACTCTCAAACTTTGTTCACTTAGTTTTAAAATTTCATACATCTCTATGCCTGTTTGTACTTCCACTCAGTAGGACAATGTCTCATAAAGTTGTACTTTCTTTAAAAAAAAAAAAAAGACACATTTATTCAGCATCATGATTAGACTGTTACAATTAGCAATCAACAGCATGGGTACAAAAAGAAAAATCTACATTGAAACCTTTTGTTGGAATGCTTTACACTTTTTACAGAACAGAAACAAATAATGTGTTATACAATTAGTCACAAAGTCCTCGAGTTTTTTGCCCATACACATGAGTATTGTCTAAAACATGTCTTCTTTGTAGCAGCTAGGCCCTGCCACCACTGTGCTTGGCTGAGCTCACAAATCTGTTGTAACCTGTAGCTTCCCTGTCACTTCTCTGGCTCTCCTCTCCTGCTAAGCTTTGTTTCCTGGCAGTAATTACCTTCTGCCACTGCCATAGCTACTGCTGCTGCTGGAACCACCACAGCCACCTTGGTTTCGTGGTTTGGTAAAGTACTGGTCTCCACCACCATAAGGGCCAGAGCTTCTGCCTCCAAAGTCTCCTTTCATGGGTCCACAATTTGAAGATTGGTTGTTATTGCCAAAATCACTGTAGCTTCCGCCGCCTCCAACATTGCTTCCATCACTACTAAATCCATTATAGCCCTCCCCACTGCACCATATCATCCATCAACACGACTGCCTCCAAAGCCACCTTGACCACTGATGTCTCCTGCACGACCAAAGTCATTCTCACCAAAACCACCTGCTCAACCACCACTGAAGTTTCCAGAACCACTTTGACCTGTTTGGCTGGAGGAAGCACTAGCCATCTCTTACTTAGTTAGGGCTTTCCTTACGTCACAGTTGTGGCCATTCACAGCATGGTGTTTCTGAATGACAGGCTTGTCTACAGATCATGGTCACCAGAGGTGACAAAAGCAAAGCCTCTCTTTTTGCCACCGCCTTGGTCAATCATGATTTCAATGACTTCGATGTTCCCACGCTGCTCAAAATCATCTCTTATGTCATCTTCAGAGTCTTCTTTAATACCACCGACACAAATCTTTTTCACAGTGAAGTGGGCACCAGGTTTTTGAGAATCTTCTCGAGACAGCCCTCTTTGGTCCCGCAACTCTTCCACCTGCCTTGTGTGGCCTTGCTTTCATGGCTGCACCCACCTCATCCACAGCGGCATAGGTGACAAACCCAAAGCCTCTAGAGCACTTGGTGTTTGGGTCCCTCATCACCACACGCTCTGGGAGCGTTCCCCACTGCTCAGAATGGCTCAGGCTCATCGGTTGTTTCAAAGCTCAAACCTCCACTGAAGCGCTTCTGCAGCTGTTCAGGCTCCTTGGGAGACTCTTAGACATGACGACCGCGGGAAGGGAGACTGACGATGCTTCCTCGGCGGCGTCCACCCATAGGAAGGTATAAAGTTGTACTTTCAACTTATACATTTGGTCTGATCTATTTCTGATTCTTAAGTGATTAAATTCCCGCAATTAACTTCTTTCTAGAATCTTCAGCACCTCCCTAACATCGCTTCCTTCCCTTAAAAAATATATTTATATACACAAACCATTCTAGTAACTATCAGATTTTTCTCTTATTGCTTAGTTTCTCCAAGGAATAATTATGCCAATTATTGCTATCATATCTTTACATAACCATCTAAGTTTTATCCTTACCTACTGATACTTCCCTTGCAATTTCTAATCTCATGCCTAATTCCTTTTTTCTTAAAAATCAGAATTCTTTTTGATTTTACTTTTATTTTTGAAGCTATTTTAGTTCAGGCTATGTATTTCAGTAGATTTCTAATCTGGTTATTTGCTTCCAATTACTTTTACCCCTGCACTTTATTTTTTCACTATAGTGACAGAGTTATCCTTCCAAAAATTTGATTACTTCCAGGCTTAAGATCTAAATACCTGTAGAAAAGTCCATTGTATGCAACCCACACCGAAGTCTAGCCATGTGGAACTGCTCATTATTTTGGAACATGCGTTTACTCTTGGTACACATAGGTACATCTGACTAAATTTCTCTTCCTTTTTTGCCTGACAGGGACACTATAACCTTGTGAGACTAGTTCAGATGTCACCTCTGTGAACCAGTCATTCCCAGCTCTCCAGTGTAGATTTAATCACTCCCTTTCTGGGAGTGCTCCTGTTATAGTGATACCCGTACCGTACCACTTATCACGTATTATTTGTAGGTGGTATTGAGGGGTGGTTAACACTTTAAGAGTTTGATCAAATCAAATATGATGGAAGAAATGAGTTGTTCTCTCAACCTTGAACTTAGATATGGATTAGTTCCAAGGTCTTAGGTAGACTAGATTGTAGCCAAATCAATGGTATTTACATATCAAAAGATAAAAATAATTTTTAGATAGACTTTTTTCTAAAGAAAGAGCATATCAGTTGGAAAGTAGTTTTATGAGGAAAGTCTAGAAAAACAGTTTAAATAGTCAGAATTGAACATATTTATCCAGAACTATTTAGGGTTGAGAGTATTTTACACTCTAGAGGGCTATTCTGTGTGTTTTTTCAGACTTCAGCACTGCCTGAATGAAATGCCTCTCAATGCTGCCTTTTGCTCTCAGTCACTACTCACCAAGCAGGCTGCTTATAATTTGACTTCCACTGTATCATTAAGACAGTAATCGAATGGAACACTTAGTGAATTTGAACATCTGATCCCTTGGTAGTTTGTTTTACTGTAAATCAATTGATAAAACTCTTCAAACTGATTATTGCCAGTCTGTCTCATGCAGATTGGTTGTATCAGCACAGCATGTTTTTTGTGTGTTCTGAAAAGCTGAGGGTGCAGCCAAGGTTGTGTCCTTGGGAGGCCTGTCTGAGGCTTGTTAGTCCATTTCCTTGATATTCGTCCTTCAATCTACAGCTATCCTGTCAGTGACTCTAGGATTCTACCAGTCATCCAAACTAAAATATCCTGAAATAAACTTTAAGGCATTCCTCAGTTTTATTCTACAGTTGTTTTGCTTTATGTTCAGTCACACTCAAAGTTTGATTGGTTTTCTTTTTATCCTTTTCTTTCCTTTTTAGTTTCAACCACTTCTACCTTAGTCTTAGGTTTTTCTCTTCAATTGATCAACATGTTGCTATGTGTTACTTTCTTTATATGTTACTTGCTTTATTTCATCCTCCTACCACTGCCTGTTGGTCTTTCAAGGTGAAGTTTTTAAACACATCAGCTAAATGTGTCCTTTTGGTTTTAATGACTCTTGACAATGTAAAATTCTGTCTTTATCTTATTTCTCACAATTCTTTGTCGTATACTAAAGTCTGCTTTGGTTGAGATAGATTTTTTGCTATTCCATAGTTACTGTTCACATTTGTTATTTAGCTTGGAATTCCTTTCCTTATACTCTTCCATCTGTATGATTTCAATTTCCACCTTAGTTCTTGTATACTTTATGTAACTTTCATATTCAATTTTTTAAATTTCTGTAACCCTTTGTTCATAGTACTATGAAATTCTGTGCTGCAATATTAATGTATTTGTTGTTAGCTAATATGAATTTTCATATTAGGTCTGTTAAGACAGATTCTTTTTCCGTAATGCCATTCATTCATTCATTCATTCTTCAACAGATCGGTAGTGCCCTGCACTGTGCCTTGACTTATTGTAAATGTCACTGTGCTACGTATTTGTGATACAGCAGTCAGTAAAACTCAAAAATCCTTTGTCAAGTTCCTGATAACAGCCAGCAAGATGTTGAATGCATTTTACACTGACAGACAGTATTTGTTAAATTAAATTTTTATTTGCTTTTCTTATTTATAAGTATAAATAATATCTGTAGTGACATAATTTGGATTTGCAGTGATTTTTTTCACATTGTTTGAGACCCTAACTCATTCGTCACATAATATATAACGTTTTATAGCTATAACCAAAGTAAGAGAAGCTGCACCCCTACTTCCTGCAGTACTGTTCCTACCCTTAGTACATGTCCTCTCCTACCTGGGCAGTTGCCTTAGTGCTGCTGGGCTGTCCCTCATCCATTCTTTATAGGTTGTCCAGAAGGATTCTTGCATACTGATCTGATCATATTACTTTTCCTGGGTTTCCTATTGCCTGTGTGTTAAATTGTAAACCCATTAGTTTTGCTCTTCAGTATCTGGTTTGAACCTACTACCTACCATCCCATTTGAAGCAGATGTCACTGATGGTTCACCAAACTGAGTCTGTTGGGTCTTGACTCATGCTTTACCTTCCAAAATGCCCCTTCACAGCTTTTTGCCCTTAATGGTTTCTACTTTTGCTATGTTCTCATAGAATGCTCTGCCTGTCTTCTCATCATTTTGTATTATAATGGTCCATTTACTCTCCTAGTGGACTGGTTGCTCATTGATGGCAAGGACTGCTGTTTATCCCTGTTGCTTGCAAGTGGTCTGATGCTCAGCACATGTAGTTTTTTGCTCAATAAATGTTCATCAAATGTACTGAGTCAACTTAGTGGAAAAAGCATTAGGTTGGAAATTAAGGATCTGGGTTCTGGATAAGTCTGTAACTGGGTAGTTCTGTGATCTTGAGTGTCAGAGTCTAATTTTCTTATTTGTAAATTGTTTAGAGATGGTTTGTTTAAATGGTCAAAGTTTGAATTCTAAGTTTTATGTGAATTTAGGTTGAAATAACAAAATTTAGACCTTTAAATTATTTGAGCATCTCTAAGAAGGCTGTCTCAACATGTCTAGCTATCAGTAAAATAAGCAAATGGTAAGAAACAAAAAATAGGGAGGTTATTGAGTAACATCCTCTTTTTCTCCCTTCTAACTTATTCATGAGGTGATAACTGGAACTAGTTTGGGTGGTCTGAGTCCCAACTATGTTTACAAATATGTCTTCTAATAATAAACAATGTCTGCTTTGTTTTAGTCTGCTTGTCCGGAGAGCTAGTTTAATGAAAAAAGACAAAATGTCAAGTTCACTGAAAACACAATATTCCAAGTTAGAATTTTAAAATTGCAGCCTGTTTGTATTTAAGTTTGGGGAATTTTGTTTTCAGTATTGACAAGCAAGATAAAATATTGCTATTTGATGTATTTTATTTCTTTGAGAATTGTTTAATTTTCCTTGGTTAAAAAAAAAATTTAACTTACCTAGAAATGATTACTGACAAAAATTGAAATGATCGTTCTTTTAGAGACTAAAGGCAAATAGCTCTTTCATGCTCTTCATGGTCTCAGGTTAATAGATGTGGAAAAGATTGAAGCCTAAGTTTCCCCAGTGTTCACCCTTCTTGTGTGCTTATGAGCTATTTCATACGTGACTTTCCCCACTCCCAGTTTTGAAGAGAATCAGGGGCCTGGGGGCAGTGAATCCAAACAGAAACCATCTCTTTGGTCAAGTTACTGTTTTGAAGCATTAATAATACGTTTAAGGCCACTTGAATCAATGACCCATACGGTTGTGTTTTTGAGACTTCAGCCAGGGTGGACTGTAGCTTCACTGCATCTCTGTCCAGTTTAACAGTTCTCTGTTGTGAAATTTATGTTTGTTTATGGTTAAGTTTATTTAAGCATTCTCTTTTAATTAAATTGTAATGGAAAATATTCAGGAAATTTGACTTTTAACTGAAACATTTCAAAAATTCTGCTTTTGTATAAACTTATACATAGATGTTAAGTTGGGCAGTGAAGTCAGGTTATTGGAATGGTTTGCTTTTAAGTTTCAAATAGTTTTATCTCTTAGTTAATGAATGAATACTTTATGTTTTAATATATTAATCTCTGGCATGTACACTGTAATTGTCAATTGCATAGTAATGTCTCAAAAGTTGATCTAAGTTTAGTATTAATGTATTAAATTTATAATATATAATTCTGTAAAATGATTGCCATTTTGAAAATATATTCCAAAGATTATTTCCTAAATCAATATTGAAAGGAATAACTTTGGTGAAGTGTTTTCCACATAATTTAAAAATTACCTCTCCAAAAGTTAAGGTAGATTCCGGTATCAGGATAAAAATGACATTTTCTTTCAATAGCACATATATAAAGCGTCTTCTAACAGAAGATACATACATTCTAAGAAAGATTTGTTGGTTTCTATTAGAAAATTGGAAGACTTCCATTAAATAATTATTTAGCACAATACATACTTGTAGATGAGGTTTTGAGTAAGTATTTCAGCTTTATTTAAAAAGATGAAAATGGCACAGTGAAGGAATGGAATGAGTTACACTTTGGCATTGAATGTTTTTTAGTCAAACACTAACTACAACACTGATAATATGCCAGCTATATTATGGTGTTCGCCTTTCTCAACATTGGTCTCTTTAATTATTCCTTTGCCTCCATATTTAATTAGTCTCTGAATTCTGCAACAGTATCTTCGTAACTCTTGTCTTCTGAGTACCTTATCATTTCTGGTCTGGATTATTGATAAACCTAGTTGATATTCCTAATTCTGATCAATCCAGTTTGCTGATTTTTGTTTGTTTTGCCTTCATGTGGTTTACCTCTTCAGTAGTGCGTCTATCAGCAATATCTCATTAGGCTTATTGATTTGGAGTAAGAGAGGAGAGTTAGGCAAGATGCCGCTGTTCCTCAGTTCATCACATTTCATCATAAGTTCCAGGTTAGTCTTTCTGAAATGCCATTTAGTAATATCTGTAACATTTATTAGTTGTGACTCGGATATGATTTGTTATTAAAGGGTGTACATTCTAATAAATTGTTACATGTTTGTGAGAAATTGTACTAGATGACCTTGATTCTGTGATACTATCACTTCTTTCAAGACTAGATTGAAGTTCACTTTGTTCACAGAACTTTCTCTGACTGAAAAATTATCCTTTGCTTTTAAGTCTATAATCTCAAATACACCAACCCTCTGACATACTTGCTAATATATTTCTTGTCCTTGTTCTGCCTGAAAGAGTTCTTTGTAATGGCATTCATTGTATGGAGATTGCAGAACTTCTATCACAAACTACACAGAAAATGGGATAGTAAATTCGAGTGATAGGAAATGTGAAAGAAAAAAGGTAAAAATGTAACCTTTGATGTTAGGTGAATATAAAAGTGGTCTGAGCCTTAACCCAATTGGTAGAATTTAAGGCATTAAAATATCCACAGTAAAACCATAGCTGAGGTAGTTTCAAAGACATTTTAAAAACAGTCCTGTTTAAGAGCCATTTTTACTTACTTTTTTTTTTTTTTACTTACAACTGTACATGCTTGTTTCTCTTTTTAAATTAAGCATTTGGTCTTTTGCTAATTGATTTATGAGAACTTTATTTATAATATCTAATAAAGTAAAATATCCCTTTGTGATGTTAGTTACAAATGCTTTTCCCCAGTTAGTCTTTTCACATTGTATTGCTTCTCTATGCAGAAATTTGATTCTTTAAAATTAATAAACTTAATCTATTAGGGCAGTTTTGGGTTCACAACAAAATGAAATAGAGAGTACAGGGAGTTCTTGTATACCTGTCCTTACACGTGCAAAACCTCCCCCACTGTGAACATCCCACACCATAGTGGTATATTTGTTGGAATGATGAAAAACCGATCAAACAATTTGTTACAATCAATTAAGTTTGATTTTTCAATTTATTTTCTTAGTTGTTTTTTATCTTTTAGACTGATACTTTTTGAAAGGCCTTTATTCTTGATATTAAATGTTATCCTGTAATAATAGTGATAACAATAACAACAAATGGTATTAACTCATATTAACTTCTTACTCTGTACCAGGCACAATTCCTCATAACAGCTTGATTAGGTAGGTTGAATTATTAACTTCATTATATAGAAGAGAAAATAGAGGCACAGAATGTTTAAATTACCTGTTACACAGCTAGTAGATGGTGGATTCTATCCCAGGTAGTTTGGGTCCAGAGCTCATGCTTTTAAACCAATATGCTATACTGCTTTTTAAAAAAACATTTTATCTTCTTTATGTACTTGTTTGGTATATTAGGTTTGAGGTAGGAATTCAACCTTATTGTTGGATGGCTTGGGTAGAGGAGGAGCCACCAAAGAAGAGTTAGAAAGAATTGATTGTCACCATGGGAGTAAAGCCATGGATGTGGTAGACCTCTAGGGAAACTGCTGAGATTTAAGATTAGGAAATGTAATTTGGCAAGATAAAGTGATTTTGGTGGTAGGTGTTTAAATGGAACGGGCTGAAGCGGAAGTCAGATGGGACTGTGTTGGGTATGAGAAAATAGAAGCTGTGAGAAAAAGTCTTGAAAAGTGGCTGCATGAGGAGGGAGGAGAGCTGTAGAGTAAGGGAAAATTGTTGTTATTTTTTAGGAAGATGAAAGAAATTTATAGATGTTACAACGCTGATAAGAAGCATTTAAATAGAGGAGATTAAAGAAGATACAGGATGGAAGTTATTCTGTGGTTGAGGTTCATGAAAATCAAAGAGAGGAGAAGCTCTGAAGCACAGATGTAGGGATTTGCTTTGTATAGGAATGTTCTTTTATTTCTAGAGGGTGTGGAAAAAGACTGGTGCAGATACAAGTGATTGAGAGCTTGTTCGTGGCAAGTGATAGTTCCCATCTGTTGGTGTGTATTTTCTCTGAAGTAGGAGTCCTCTGCTGCGCTGAGAGTTCGAAGATTGAAGGTGGTTGGAGGTGTGAAGAAACGAGGTTTGGAGTTTAGCTATGGAGAGGAATTGATGAGAAAAGAAACTAATGGAAGTTTTGAACATGGTTGAAGGCCCACCCACTGGAAGTTGGTGATGACAGCATGAGTTAAATTTTATTTTCTAGTGACTTTCAGGCCATCACACTTAATATAATTAACACTCTAATCATTCACTATCACCCTAAAATTAAAAAATAGTCGTGCTGCTTTTAAAACTTGCCAAGTTAGTGTTTTATGAGTGTTGAATAGAATAAATTTGGAGAAGGATGGAAAAAAATTACTGCTTTTCACTTCATTTTGATACGTTTAAATAATGGAGAACATTTCTTGAATAGATTCTGAATGTGTATGCTGATTCACTTAACTTTTGTTCACATGGATGTCACCCTTGGGTAACTTGCAGAAGATTATAAGATGAAATTGTGTATTTTAAGTTTAAACTTATGTGGTCCTGAATGCCTAAATGCCAGAATAATACATGTTTTAATAGTAAACTCATCTTTCTTAAAGTATAATTTTCAAAATGTATGAAGTTTTCCAGCAATGTCCTCAAATCTACATTCATTCATTATTAAACTTTTTTTTTTTTTTTTTTACACAGGGTGTAATAGGTATACAGCTGGTTGTTACAATGGTGATGGCCAGTGTCATGCAGAAGATTATACCTCACTATTCTCTTGCTCGATGGCTACTCTGTAATGGCAGGTAAGTGAAGGCTAGGCTGATTGTGACTTGGCACTTTCACATCTCTATTTACTTTACCAGTTTGATTAACTTCCTAGATAGTTAAGCATTAATTCCTGTTTTCTAAAAACATGGCAAAGGAATGTCATGAGAAAAATTTAGCGTCCTTATTGTTCTTACTTGAGATATTAGTTTATCTGATTAGCACAAAGGTGATAGGGTCATGGTCAAAAATTCAGAACCTCTCCTTCCCTGTCCCCTTTGTCCATGGCCACTGAAAATAACATAACTTTACTACTTACTTTTTTAAAAAGTTGGTCAGCAAAAGGGTGAGACTGTAAATTGAAATGCTTAAATATTTTCACCATTGTTAGAAAAAATGACTCAAAGCATATGTCCTATTATTATTGATGGCTCAGTTGAGAGTTTATTATGAGTGAAGTGTTCTTTGTTTTACTGCAAAGAATTTTAAACTTAATTTAGCAAGGAGGAGGTTAAGTTATTTTGTAGGATTTTAATTTTGCCTACTATCCCCACACCTTCACAAAGGAGCTAAGTTGTCTTGTTGAAATTTGTGTGGTAAAATGATAAAAGCAAAAATAAAGACGATAAATATAGGAGATAAATAGCGAGGCAAAAGTAGGAAAACTATCCACACAGAAATACATGCCAAAATCCTGTGTAATTATGAAAGGTAAGTTATAGATTTGGTACTAGGCCTATAATTTTACTCTAATTATTCACCTCCAATAAATAACCAAGCTCTGTTACTGATTTGTATGTCTGTTTTCCTTGTTTAGACCTTTTGACGTTAGAAAACAATCGATAGCTCACGTCTTCCTAATGATTTCACATACTGCAAGATAAATAATAAACCTTTAAGGGCCATTCTATCCACAAAGCTTAAATTTACTCCATGGAACTTATTTTCTTTAATTATTTATGTTCTTCCTCTGTATGCTTTATAGTTTTTCCATATCAGTGCTTAAATACAGAAAAATATTATTCAGACTGCTTAAAATATTTTTTGAACACTATATTTGTGTGTGTGTGTGTGTGTAATGTGTGAGAGAACAGCTGTTTGAGGATGATAATGACTAAAGTTATAGTAAAGTTGAAAGCCTCTATCAGACCTATTAATAAGTGCAATATCTATCCCCTGTAACAAGTTGTTAATATGTAGGGTTATGCCCTGTGTAATCTTGTTTACTTTTTTTGCTTAGCAAAAACTTTTTCTATAGATCATGAAAGGGTAAACATCAGCTAGGAAAATTATCATTTATTCTAAATAAATGGAATCTGAATTAATGGACTTGATAAAATAATACATTAATGTAGCTCTTTCTCTACTGAGAACTGCACATTTCTAGACAGTTTGTGATCAAACTCCAGTGAGACGTCCAGATCTCTTTTGGCTGTAAAGATCTTGGCAGCCTTGTCACATTTTTGTCTATATGCAATTTCCATGTTCTTAACATAACTTGATTTCCATTTGTTTGTATAAAACATATTTCTAGGTAAAAACTAAAATTTCAGAGATGAAAACTTAATTCTCTTTGTTAGTATTCAAACAATGTATTATATTTAAAGTCTTCACTTTTTTGACACGTATGTGTCATAAATATATATATATATATATATATATATATACTACTAATTTGAGGGGGAGCTCAATCTTTAAAAACAAATATGAAGTTGATGTTTTTTGATATTCTTGATTTGCCTTTGTAAACACTATATTTAATGTTAATGCTCTCTTGAATTCCAAATCAGATTCCAAGGTTACCAATCAGCGTTTTCCAGTAACGGTTACTCTTCTGCTATAAGTACACTTCCTCCCTGTTTTGTTTTTCTAAGACCTTTCTTTAATGTTAATCCTGAAATGTTTAGATCATGAAGCCAAATTCCTAACTCCATTGAATAAAATCATTGATTTTTACTCTTTTGGATTACTGTTTTACCAACTTTTTGTGATATGAAATGAAAGTTTTAATATTGAGAAAAATCTAAAAAAAAATTCTTACAAATTGTTCGTATAAATACTTATTGATCAGAAATGACAGTTTGCATTTTAAACCATATGATGCTGCTGAGTTGAAGATGGAGAAAGATCTGAGGGCATTCTTTGTCATCTATAAACTGCTTAAAGGAATTTAAGGGAAGAGGCCCTTGAGGACTTGTTAAATTATAAATAGTGTATGATGGCTTGGCAATGACTCTATTGCATAGAACTATTTAGTACAACGTTTCAAGTGAATATATGTGTAGATACCACAATGGGTTAGTCAAAGTATGACAGAAGAAATCTCTTTTTAGTTTCTCTGTATGTTGTCTTTGTATTTATTCCACTTGTATCATATCTTTAAATTGTAATAGATATTCATATTTTTCATAAAACTTATGGCTTCTCTTTTTGTATCATACAAATTAATTTGTTTATATCTCTCATCAACCACTGTCTCTTCTGACATGGAAGGTTTCAAACGGCACTTGATTCTATTATGTTGACTTAATGGAGTAAGCCTGCCATTTTCCTGAAGTAATAAATACCTTGAAGGAATAAACATTGTTTGCTTAAAAATAGCAGCCCTGTGATTTTTTAATATAAAAAAATTGACTCATTTTTTGGCACTTGTTGAATAACATTTATATATTGCTATTAACTGTTGTAGATCTAGTTAAAAAACAAAAACAAAAAAACACTTTATAGTCTTTAGCCTGGTTATTTCTGCTACCTCATTTGGATCTGTGCACTCTGAGCTAAGTAGGAGAGGAGATGGGCTGGGGTATGTTATGACTCAGACATCTCAATGTCTGAATTTAATAAAAGTGTCTCATTCAATTTCTTCAGACAGGAATGAGGGTCACATGGGGGAATCAGAGTGTGTTTGGGCAGCTCTCCAGATAGATCATTCACAAAATGGTGTTTCAAGGATTCAGCTATCCTTCAAGTGGTGACTTAGGGTTTCTAAGCTTCTTCTGTCTTGTGGCTCCTGCTACCTTGGAGTCCTGCGTTAGAGGCTTTGCCAGTTGGCAAGTAAAGAGAGAGGGAGGGAATATGGATCTTTCAGGAGAATCTAGGGGCCAAGCTTAGAAGTAGATGTATCATTTCTGCCCACATTACATAAGCTAGTGCCCTATGACTAATTAAGCCCAAAGTGCAAGGGAGGCTGGGAAATGTAGTTTTCATTTTACCTAGGAATTAAAGGCAGGATTGGTGAGTATCTAGTTCTCTGCTGTAGGTGATATTGTCTCCATTTTTACAAATGATAATACAAGTTTTAAATTTAGTCATGTTCACACACTGAAAAATGAAACAGATCCAGCCTTCTTACCCTGGAAATCTGATTCACAGTCTAGTATTTATTTGATTTTAGGCTTCGCATCCATTCCAGACCTTGTCCTGGAACTGACATACTTGAACAGTTTTGAATTTGGTGGAGGTAAACTTTTCTACAACTACTGTGACTTCTGTTGGCAGTTTCCAGAGTAATTTATTTAAGATTTTCCTTTTTCATCTTTTTTTTCATAGCTGTACTTAGTTTTAGGAGATATTATCTTCAGGTTATAAGTAGCATATAGTTTCTCTTTGCTTAATGTAGTCTTATGGCTTCTCTATGACTACATAGCCAACTTTTTATTCTAAACTGAAAAGGCACATCAGCATTGATTTTGATTACCAAAAGCAGGCTTAGTGTGAAGTAAAGTTGAAGAAATATCTATTGTTCAAATTATACCTCTCACCTCACCATTTGAAATTAAATTTATTCTACATTACAAATTATAAATATTTTGTGTTCCACTCATCCATTTTTTTAACACAAAAATATTTTTCTTCTAGAAAATATTGTCAGTTCTCTCTTTTTTTTTTACATGCCTTTTTATATAACTATCAGATTTTGTTGGAGGGATTCCTGCTTTAAGAAGAACCTAAGTAGCAGGATCTCTTCTGCCAAAACCAGTGAGCTCAACTGTGAAGAGTCTCTTCTCTCAGATTGCCCTATTTCCCCCTCCCTCCCCAAAAGGAAGAAAACTCTTGGGAAGTTGGTGTTTCTGCACCTTTAATGTGAACTGCTTTCCCTAAAGTAAGGAACACTTGTTTTAACAGTTGCTCAGATCACCTTAAGATGTTAGTTCTTTATCATGTCCAACATACCACTGATTTGTACACGAAATATTCTCTACTTTGTCTTGTAATGAAAGTTCCTTTTTGTTTTGAAGTTTGCTTGGCCCCTCTTTTCATGGAGAGGTAAGTGATAGGTTACTTAACATTCTTTGTACATTTGAATAGTGGGTTTTGCATGAGGAGTAGGATCTTGCTTTTTCTCCATAATAGCTTCCTTGCTGAACCTGCTTTCCATTTTCCTGATTGTTCAGCTCAAACCTTAACGCATTTTTCTCTACCCCCCTGTCTCCCTAGGCTCTCACTTTGGTCTGCTACTTCCCTTCATATGTCCCTAATAGAAAATATGTTATGGTCAGATTTATTCTGATTTTGTCTTATCCAATATTGGGTAAAAAGGATGGAACACACTTTCACATTCGATTGCTCTAATTCTTTCTGCCTGTTCTCTTTTGCATGTTGCCTGATTCACAAATCTGCAAGTTCCCTTTGGTGAGCGAAAACGAACTACTCAAATGCACAGTAGATGGGACCTATGACCTAAGGGAAAGGTTTAAACCTTCAGCTTCTATCCTTACGGAATGCTTGAGCTCTTGTTCTCCTTGTCTTAATTGTCTTAACTTCCCGTTCCAGAATGTCATGATATTCTATTAAAATTTCCAATAATTAACAGGATACGATATATATATATATATATATATATATATATATATAAAACAATATTTTAGCTACTTGTACTGAAAGGTTTTCTAAGTTTCAAGTGGTATTTGTTTTCTCAAGATTTTTTTTTTACACTTGTCAAAATTACGGAGATGTAGAATTGAGACTCAAGCTGTCTTTAGTACAAAACCTATGTTTTGTACTGTGAAATAGAGTTTTGTATGATTATTTATGTATTAAAGCTTTTTAGCTTGCTCTCAGTACTGGATTTTTCTTTATTGTTCATGTTCAGATTTCCATTATAAATTTCTGAAATTTTTATTTCTGAAAAATTTTAAAGTGGTTTGCTTCAAATGACAGTAGTGCTTAAATTTTTTAAAGAGCAGGGCCCAATATATTCTACATTTTCTGGTACATATTTTTTTTCAGTGCTATTGAACTGTTTTAGTAAGAAAGGTCATATTTTATATAAGAGATTTATACAAGAAAATTATTGAAAATTATTTCAGTAATTTTGTCATATGTACCACGAGGTTGGCTTTATTATCTGAGACACTGCTGACAATCTGAACATAAGTGAAAAAAGCCACTGAATAACCAAGGTAAATGTCATACACTGAAATCAATACATTTAAATGTACGTGGCTCTTTTTTGAGATTTTGTTAATACTTTTATTGTTTAAGAAGTTTATTTTTTTCTGTTACAAAAACAACACATCTATGATGTAGAAAATGATGGTATACTGATAAAAAGGAAAAATGGAAAAATCAGAGGTAATGGACTATATTCCCACTGGCCAAAGATTGTAAATTTTGTTGTATTTCCTTCTAATCTTTTCTGTTCATATTTTCTCTTAATGGTTGTGAGTTTATATTGTGTATACAACTTTACATCATGTTCCTTTTACTTAACATATTAACATAAAGCATTTTTCTCTGATTATTTTTTGTAACCATTGACTTCTACAGAGAATCTAAACCTAATAAAGTTTTGTATCTGTCTTCCAAGCCTATATTAGAAAGGTATAGTGCAGCAGTTATAAGCAGATTACAAGTCATTTTACTGAGATAGTTATTCCAAATAATAGGAAAGGAGAAGACGAAAAATTGAGACCAGAACTTAAACTATAGTAGATGGGCACCATATGGCATGGAATCAAACTGGAGAAGTACTGACTTAAAAAAATTGTGCCTCTGTACTTCATATAGGTTTTCCTTTAAATTCATGATCTCAAGCTTTGGCTGACCACTCCACTCTGCCTGGTAGTCTTTGTGTGCTCCACTAGCAGACAGCTTTTTCAGCCCAAATCCTTTCTCCTTGAACGTTACGCATACCTCCTTCAGCCTCATGCTAAGCTCTTGAAACTAGAGTCCATACTCTAATCTTCACACCACCAAACCCACAACCCCAGTTATACATGCAACCCTTTTTTTGTTTTTGAGTTTATAGTTTTAATTTTAGTTTGTGATGAAAGTATCCTTTTTGTCAGAGCCCAATTCCTGTGCTTGTACTCTGTACCCCATTCCCTCTAACCTTCACCCAGACTTTGCTCTTTGGCCAGTTCCTCTCTTCTGTGTCATTAATTGTTTTATTTCTGTTGGATTATTTCTGTTAACAGACACACACACACACACTTTAAAAAAAAAAAAGGATCTCCCATTAAAAGCAATAGCAACAACAAATAAAGAAGAGTCACAGACCTGGTTGCCTCCCTTGCTCCTTTAAAGCAAAGCCCTTATAGCCATTCCTTAGTTTTGGCCTTATTTCCCTGTTTTCCTTTATAGTCAAATTTGTTACATTCATTGTTTTCATAAACTATTTTCTCACTTCCTTATTAGCTATTTAGCCTTCTGGTATGTTTTATTTTCTCCTTAGGTGATCTTATTAATTCCTGTAGATTTAAATAACACAATTATGTAATGACCTCAAGTTATCTCTGAATTGTAGGTTCTAATATACAGTTGCCATCTTGATATTGTAACTTGATGTCTCATAGGTAAACACTCATGTTTAAATTCTTGATTTCTTCCTGCTCTATCTACTCCATCTCAGAAAATGTATCCTCTTCCTCAAATTGAAAATGTAGAGGTCATCCTTCATTCCTTACTTTTTTTCACTCCCTACCTTTAGTCCATCAGTAAGACCTGTTGATTCGAAGTCAAAATATATCTCCCTGTTTGTCTTGCAGTCCTCTAACTCACAGAGCAGCAAAAGAGGTCTTAAAGTGTAAATCAAGTCTTTTCTCCTGCTTTGAGACCATTTCTGTGGCGTAAAATCTAAAGTCCATACCATGACCCAGGAAATTTTGTATGATCTGTTCCCTTACTTCTCTAGCCTACCTCATGTGTTTCTCCTCACACTGGTGCTCCTGCCTCACTGGCCTTTTGATTACTGCAGTGTTCTGTGCTCTTTCTTTCACACCTTTCTATATTTGGACATGCTGTTCTCTGCCTAGAGTGTTCTTCCCCTCCATTCTCATCCTATAGGTTGCTGGGTAAGTGTCATTTCAGAGAGGTTTTTTCCTTACCTAATAATGTCCTACTTATGTCTCTCATTCACACTATTTGTTTGGTTTCTTTGTGTGGTATCCAGTTTATGATTTTTTGTCATATTTTTCATTGGTTAAATTCTGCCCCAACTGGAATACAGGCATCAAGAAAGCAGGGACTTATGCGTTATTGTGTGTGATTACATCTCTGTTGCTTAGCAGAGTACTTGACCACAGTGGGCTCCATAAATATCTGATGAATGAATGGATGGTAGATGAGTAACAGACTAGAAGTGGCCCTACGAGCACCCGGCATCCTCAGATTCCAGCCTTGAGCAAATAATTGTTAGTAAAGAAGATGACCTGAGTTGTCCAATAAGAAGTGGAATAAATGCAATCAATTTTAGAAAAATGGGTTCACAAATTAAGGTTAAACAACCTTGAGTATATTTAAAAAGAAAATGGGTACTAGAAAATGTAAGGGTCTTAACAATATTTTATTTTTATAGGGCTCTAAATGTAACCTAAGTTTTCTTATACTAAGAGTTCTTTCACTGATTACTTATTATTTCTCAAAGCTAAACAACTAATTTTAGTCTATTAAATGGAGTATTGTTTAAGTGTTCTAAATGTTATGCACTCAATTCCTATCATTTGTGGATTCTATATTGTGATTTGACTACTTGCTAATGATTGTTTGTAAAAGTTATTTATTAAAGCACAATAAAATCCATAATTGTGATGCTTTCGAAGTTGTTTATAGAGATCCGCAAAGTTGTGAAAAATTGCAGTGGCTCTGTGCCCGTTTTCCCAGATGAGGCCTTATTGTTTCACCTGTCATATTGTAAACAGACGTCCTTTTTATGGTCTGTTTAGTGCTACATTTTTCAGTTTTGCTTTTTGTTAGTGACTTCACTATTTAAAATGACCCCCAAGCATAGTGCTGAACAGCTGCCTGTGTTTTTAAGTGCAAGAAGGCTGTAATGGGCATTATGAAGAAAATTTGCTACAAATATTCTCAGGAAAAATACTATACTTATGATTACAATTATTAGATAAGTTTAGTACAGGCATGAGTTACAATGCTTTTGGCCATGAATTTAATATTAATGAATCAACAATATACAGTAAATAAAGTATCTTTAAATAGAAACACACATAAAACAAGATTATGAATTGATCGGTTGATGAAAATGTGACCAGAGGCTCGCAGGAACCTAACCCTGTATTTCCCCTAGGAGGCATGAATGGTTCAGTGTTTGCGGCGACTTTATAGAACATTAACTACCGCGAATTACAAGAATTGACTGTAAGTTAAAATTCTGGACTTCAGTGGAAATTTCAGGAAATGCCTCCTTACCCATGCTAATTATATTATAGTTTAGGGACTTTTTGGATAGGATATATATTTTATTTTAAAACCCTTAAACTAAGAGGAAACTGAATTCATTTTGGTTCAGTGATCCTTTTTGAGTACTTAGTATATATATACCAGTAACTGTACTAGTTTTGAAGTAATACAAAAGCAAGGTCATAAAATCTTCACTCCAAGAATCTTTCAGTTAGGGGACTATTCCGTTTTAACCTAATTGGTTGATACCAGCTGCAATTAAATTTTGACACTACCTGGAGTTAGCATGGACCTCGTAGGTTAAAAAGAAAGTCCTCCATAAGAATGTCCAGGCTTCAGATGCCAGCTGCAAGTACTTGGGGCCCCCAACCCACCCATACTTCTGACAACCAGCTAACTGTCTACAAATTAGGGCATTTTCACAACCCTCTCAGATTCTGTAGTTTGCTAAAATGACTAGAGCTCAGTAAAGTGCTATACTTATGATTACAGTTTTATTATAAAGATTACACAGAGGATGAGGTTGGGGAAGGAGCATGGAGTTTTCCTGCCCTTTCCTGGTGGAGTCAGGGCATGTCACCCTCCAGGCACACCTGTATGTTGACCATCCAGGATGCTCCTGAGCTTCAGTGTCCAGAGATTTTACGGCGTTTTCATTAGGTATGGTTGGTCACGCAGGTAACAATGGCTACATGATTGAACTTAATCTCCAGCCCCCTCTCCTTCCATCCTGGAGGTCAGGTGGCTCAACTCTAATCACAAGTGCTATGGATTTCTGGTGACTAGCCTCTTGCACCCTGGGTCCCCTCATTAGCATAACAAAGACACACCCCATCACTCAGGAAATGCCTAGGGCTTTTGAAAAATATATATGTATATTCTTTTTTGTATCACTGGGAGACTGCCTTATGAGCAGTAAAAGGTAAATGTGGAGTTTGCCAGATAGGGGCCTAGGTATTTACAAGCAGAGAGAAGAATATATTCCAAAACACCAAGGAATGAAATAATTTGTGAAATGTCATTTAGTCTAGGTAGAATGTCATGTTCAAAAGTGGAATTGTTGAAGGTGAGTCCAGTGAAATAGACAGTAGTCAGACTGAAAGGCTGTGAAAACTGGAGCTCACAAACCCTATACACATTTGGACCTTGCAATATGTGTTTTAACTTTAATGGCAATTTTCAAATATATACAGAGTAGATAGAATAACATGCGTATATAATGAATACAATTGAGATCTTGTGTACTCATCACAATTAATAACTGGTGGCCAATTTGTTTCATGTGTGTTCCCCTTCATCTCTTTCCCCCCCAAATTTGTAGCAAATATTTCATTCATAGGTATTTCAGTGTATATCTCTAAAATATATGAGCTCTTAAAAAATTACTGTTATCCCATATTACTGCTGAAAATTTTAATAATTGTTTAACATCAAATATCCAGTCATTACTCAAATTGCCAGTTCTGCAATGCTTTTACAAACAGCAAATCAGTTGCTAATATTTTTTTAATTGGATATTACACTTTAAAAATCTAGGTTTTTGTATTTGAAACTTAGGAAGGTCTAGCAATACTAGGTATATGTTTTTTCTCTTATGACAGCAGGACCTTGGTGAAAGCCCTTGCCTAGCTTGCTGAGCTGCCTTCTCACTGATTTACCCTTTGAGGAGTCTTGGAAAGGATTTTTTTTTATATATATAGATTTTATTGGGGAATATTAAAGAACGATGTGTTTCTCCAGGGCCCATCAGCTCCAAGTCCAGTTGCTGTTTTCAACCTTTAGTTGCAGGGCACGCAGCCCACCATCCCATGCGAGAACTGAACCAGCAACCTTGTTGAGAGCTCACACTCTTACCAACTGAGCCATCTGGCCGCCCCTCTGGGGGCTCAGCGGCAGCCCGTTGTCTTCAATCTAGTTGTGGAGGGTGCAGCTCACTGGCCCATGTGGGAATTGAACCCGCAATCCTATCTTTCAGAGCTCACGCTCTAACCAACTGAGCCATCTGGACGCCCTTGGAAAGGATTTAAACAGGCATATGTTTTGATAATATTTGCATTATGGAAAAATAACTAAATGTAGTACCAGAATGCATTTAGGAGAATGTCCTGGAGGGAGACAAGGATACCAGTTAGAGTCTTGCCATAGTCAGAGCTAGAATGGAAGACACCCTGAATGAAGGTCTAAACTAAGGTCCTTTCAAGGGAGCGGGCAAGTGTAGAATTTTAAGAGTTAAAGAACAGAATTAATGATAACAGGTGGAGAGGGCACATTGAAGATAAAACCTGAATCTCAGATTTAGGTGGCTGGTAGATGGGAAGTTCAAGTTAGACAGGAAATTGAGAATGAGCAGATGGGTGCTTAGGAGGGAATAAATGATTGTTTGGATGTTTTGATTGGGTGGCGGAGGTGAATGCACCCAATTGTTTGAGCCCTAACTGAAAAGGGTTAGATATCACTAAGAGTAAAGGGTTTTTTAATACAGTGATTTACTCTAATTCTTATACACATAAAGTTCGAGAATTCTTCAACTAAATTAAAGGAGGGAAAGAAAGGAAAGCGAAGCAAAGACTACTTGTATTTTTTAGGGCATTCAAAGCACTCTAAGACATATCAGTTCCTTTGGTGCAAATGAAGGGAAGAGTAGAGAATTTTGATGTGCTCTTGCAGCCTATCTGGAGAGTTTACCCGTTTACTTTTAATAGTAAGCCTGTATCATCTTAATATATGTTAATACATTGTTAGTTATAAGAAATATACCTACAAACAGTATTTTAGGGTCTGGCATCTAGTAAGTGCTTGATGGCTGGATTGAATCTGAATTCTTTTAAAGCTTAAGCAGTCATATCTGTTTCAGATTAGAATTTTTCACCTTATACTTTCTGCAGTTTCTTTACAAATAGGAAACTCAATAAATATTTGAAGAATACATGAATAATTCTGATGATTTTAATTGCTTTATTTAAAAGGATTCCTTTTTTCTTAGTTTAAGATGGTATCAGCATCCTACAGAAGAAGAATTAAGAATTCTTGCAGGGAAGCAGCAAAAAGGGAAAAGCAAAAAGGATAGGTAAGTTATATTGTTGAGCTTGTAAACTGTTAAATATTTGATACAATTTATGTAAATACATTTTTGTACTTTGGTTAAAGGAACATTTACCAGTTATGCCATAAACAGTTGATAAATTTGAGATCAAAATTCATGATCTAAAATAATATTGAATCACACTTTTAAAAAAACTCATACGTAGTAATCTAAGATACAAGCACAAAAGTGATGATTTTACTTAAGAATGGTAAATTTTATTCTTTGAAAACAAACAACCATCATATGAAAATTTAGTGGGAGGTTACCATGTCTTTACCCTACTAGTAATTTAAAGATAACAGTTGGTTTGGGTTTTGCTGCCAGTCACTATTATGATATGAGGCAAATTCACCTATTTTTGACCTCTTTTTCTTCATTTTTTTAAATAAAATGGGTGGGCAGTATAACTTCTTAGTTCCCATTCAGCTGCTGAATATTATTTTGATGTTTAAAGTTTATGAAGAAAACTGTTTACTGACCCTCACTAAGTGGACCACAGCAGCCTCATCTGTGAAATGGAAGGACCAAACAGTAATTTTGAAGGATCTTTCCAGCTTGAAAATTTTGTATCTCTATTTAAATTGAATTCTCAAGGAAAGCACTTGTTAATTTGCCTCTCAGAGTGGGCCTTAATTTCTTCAGTGGGGAAAGAATTCTTAGGACCTGAACTTGTTACTCTATTATAAAATGTCAGTGATAATAAACTGTCAAATTTTAAAAAATTAAAAAATTCTTTAAAATTTCATGATTATTTGCATGTAACTTTTTCCCTGGTAATATGTATATTCACATAATAATTTACATCCACATTTTGTAGTCCCCTTTTAAAAACTTACTTTTGAGTACCTTACCTCTTTTTTTGATGAAATATTAGAAATCCTTCTTCTTTTTCACTGTGAAATTTAAAACTTCATTTGTAATTAGTTTGATACAAGCACTTGGATAACAGTGTAGGTAACTTATTTTTTGTTTCACTTGTTTGATTTTTGTAGGAAATATAATGGCCACATTGAAAGTAAGCCACTAACCATTCCAAAGGATATTGACCTCCATCTAGAAACAAAGTCAGTTACAGAAATGGATACTTTAGGTAAGGGAAATCTTGGTATAATGTTCTATAAAACTCAATTTTATATTATGCTAGTGAAAATACTTTCATTTTTATATATTGTGGTTAGACTTTTTGTTTGTTTTTCTAATCATTAAATTCATTATATAGAATATGAAATCTTTCTCAGAGTTTAGAAGCTCAGAATGACTTGGTTGGAATTGTATTTCTCTTTCTATTCATCTAACTTGTTGTAAGCATTGTATTTCCCATTTTTCAGTAGAGGCTGATTTACATAAGTTTGTTACACAGTTTCTGTTTATTCTGAGATCATTTTGAATTCGAGAGTTTTTGCTATCTTTGCCAGTCTGTTTCTTTTATAATGTGGCTTGCATAAATGCATTTGTATATTTGTATTGAATTACCTATATTTACAGTAATTCCATTTTGTGCTCATATTTAGTAGAAAAGAAAGTGGTTTTAGAATAATGAACTGGATTAGGAATAAGAAAACTTCAAGATTCACTTTTACCCATTGGGTATCTGAATAAGTCATTCAGTTTTTTTTCCTATATGTCAATGTTTATAATTATATAATAACTAATTATTTTAAAATTTATGTGATATTATTTGAATCTTACAAGAGAACGCATCCAATATGATATTATTTAAAACACTGGTTTTCAAATCGGGCTGTACATCAGAATCACTTTAGCAACTCTGTAAAAGAATACTCATACTCACTATTGGAGACTCAGTAAATCTAAAATGGGTTCTGGGAATTTGTGTTTTTAAAAATGTTCCAAGTGGTTCTAATTTTGGAGCAAATTTGCGAACTTATGGTTTACATAATAAATGAGAAATTTAAAAAACATGGTTCTAAAAAATAATTTTGGTAGTATTGTATAAAGTATCATTATATAATTTGGCCCTTCTTGGATTACATCACAGCACCCCAGAAAAATCTAGACTCATCTAGCATCTCTTATAGAATCATTTTGTGATTCAAAGTGGCTTCGAAAGTTGATTATACATATACAAAGATTTTATGTATACATATGGGAAGGGTATCCTAGAACCCAAAAATGTCAATTAGGAAAAATATAAGTCAATTATCTAGTAGTATTAAGACTGGTTATGTCATCCTTTTTTTTCTTTTTAGCTATTTTTCATGTAAAATTTAAAACATTTAAAAGATCAGCTAATTTGCCTTAATGATAGCTTAAAATTCCATATTTACCAGGCATTGTTATAGGTTTACTTGTTTTAACTCATCCTCACAATTCTATGAGGTATGTAACTGTCATCAAGCTTTAAACAAAAAACTCTTTAGATACAGGAGTTAAATACCTTGGCCAGTTACACAACAAATGTGGTAGAGACAATCAGTGAGAAGTAGGCTATTTTAGTGAACTTAAAAAATTGAAATTAGGGTTGTCTGGCTCCAGCACACAGCTTATTCAATGTTTTGTTTTACTTGTACAATTTTGAGAACTAATTGTAAGTGGTACTACTTTAACTGGCCACATAATATCAAGAGCATTTCAGTTAATCAGAACAACAGGGAGATGTTTTATTTATGTTTATATTGATGTATTTATTTGTGAATGCATGCTGTGACCATGTGTTTAGGTAAAAGTAGAGAATTTTCTGCTTGAACTTTAGGTACTCTCAGGAGCTTAATGGAAACCACTGGGCTTAATAAACTCTGTTTTCTTGTGATTCCAATGTTTTATAAAAAGGCAGATACATAATTATATTATTGAATACAAAAAGAATGCAATACTTGGATTACATACATAGTCAATAATATGTGTAATTTCTACTTTTGTTGAATGTATTATTGATACCTGCATAACTATCTTAAAATTATATCTCAATTCGTATTAGCTGTTCATTATAAGAACCTCTTAAAGAACACAGGAACATTTGGCTGTTTGCTGTTAAATTCCCTGGAGGAAGCTTGTGAGAATGTGGGGAGGCATGGAGAATTAGAACACTTAATTAAATTGTTAATAAAAATTGAAAACCTTTAGATACACAGATATTTGTTTATCTCTTCCATCCATTTCCCTGTCGTCCTCCCAGAAAATTATTCAAAAGGCTCAACTGGGTGATTTTAGAGGGCAAGAGAGGTAACTAGAAAGTAGGAATTCTGCAACCACTTTGAGGCAAATTTTTCATACTGATGTTCAGAAGTTATTAGGTCAATCACAAAAACGGTTAAATAACTTGAAACAAATTAAGAATGTTAAATTAAATAAATGGATTTGGAATTTTTTTTTAAATAAATGGATTTGGAATTTTTGCTATCACCTCATAGAAGTATCAGTTTGGTTAGTTTGTTTTGATATTGATATTTTAAATAAATCTTACTTTGAATGGTTTTTTTAAAATACTTTTTTTTATAAATGTGTAATTTCAGAATATCCTTAGGTATTACATTTTACAACTAAAATTTTTCCAAAACCATATAGATCATTTTATTATGTGCCCATGAGAATGTAGAATTTGATGTTTATGTATGTGATTTATTTCCACATTTTTAGGAGCCCTTCTACAAAACAATGTTGGTATTTTTTTGGACTACACTCTGGCAGAAGTAAACCAGAATATCTGAAATGAAAAGGGAGATGGAATCATATTTACTTTCAGAGAATGCTAATTTTAATCTAAACCATTAAGGATGGAGTAGTTTGTTTAAAGGATGTAGTTTTAGGGAAAAGTAGGCATCGACAGGCATTTCATCACCTTTTCTTGCAGGAGCAGAAGAGGGAATAAAAAGTATATTTAATTTATTATTTTAATCTGCAGTAACTCAAAATTACTAACACTCCAGTAGTGCAATTAATAACTAACATAAGTTTAGCTGTCTTACTTAACAAAAATGAATATAAGTAAATCTGTAGTAGTCTACATTAAGTTACATTCTAAAGTTAAAGTGTCATAGCTCAGATTTTAAAAAAAGTTTTGATTTATAATTTCTGTAAAAAATAGCCAATCAGCTAAGAAAATACCAACTCATTTTGCAATGATATATTTTTAACAATTTAAATAAGTTTTGGTCATCGTGTCAGGTTTATTTAAATTATTTAATTTAAATGGGGTTTAAAATTTAGTTTTGGATGCCAACATTCTTGATCTATTTCCTGTATTTTTAGAGTCTCATATTTATGATCCTTACATTGCAAATCACCAAGTAGAATAAAGTCTAGCATGTTTAGAATTAGTAAAGATAAACCCTTCTAAGCTGTTTATGAAAGTTTAAGTAAAACATTTTTTTTTTAACCTTTATTTTTCAGCATTGCATTACTTTCCAGAATACCAGTGGCTAGTGGATTTCACAGTGGCTGCCACAGTTGTGTATCTCGTAACTGAAGTCTACTACAATTTTATGAAGCCCACACAGGAAATGAATATCAGCTTAGTCTGGTGCCTGCTGGTTTTGTCTTTTGCAATGTATCCTTCAGAACATCATTAGTATTATTTATGAATTTGTTTTCCTTTTGCAGATAACACCATTAGATCTCATCTCTGATTTGAAAAAGATTTTATATCATTAGAGAATTTTTCTTTGTTGAAATCCTCTTTATTTAATTGAAAAAAAAATTTAAAGTAGAGGTAAATAGTTTCAAAACTGAAATACAAGGGCAGATGCTAATTGCCTGCCTTTTCTTTCCTATTTGAGTCTCATGTCACAGAAGAGTCATTTTTACCTCTTTTAGGATTTTCTTCCATATGTTTAAATATTATGTGATAATGGCATTTCTTTAAGTTTAGATATTAGTGCTCCTTTCTCCCCCTCTTCCCTTCTATTATTTCAAAAAAGTAAGGAGACAACTTTTTTTGTTAAATCACTAGTCTATTTCAGTTACGTCTATGAAAATATAGCTAAGCATTATAGTGTGCTTTTACCTTCCTTGAACAATTGTGTGTGGTTTTTTTTATGTAAAAGCTAAGCTCTTTTACAGATTTCTAAACCTAGTAGTTCAGATGTATCATTTCTATTTTGTTTTCCCATGGAAATATCTCCCTGGAGCCTTCTGTTCTCTGAACTTCCTACGTAATTGTTAACCCTGGGATTTTCTTCACTGTTTTACTAAGAATTCCCTGTGTCTCTTTGGATCACATCGTCTCCTCTTCCTTGGTTTAGTCTTTTTTTGGCAGAGTGCACTCTTCTATAGTGGCCTTTTGAAATCTTGGATGCCTGAAATTATTTTTTCCTCATATTCAGCTGACAGTTTGATTCAGCACATATTGTAAGAAATAATTTTTCCTCAGAGTTTTGAAGACTTGAGCAGTTGGAAACCCTCTTGCTCTTGGCATGCCACTCTTACCCCCAACCCTGACATATTTTTATCTTTTTTGCTGTTCTGAAGCTTCATCATTGTTTTAAGCTCCAGGTTTAGCTTTTAAATCTGGAAACTCATTTCCTTTATTGCTGGGCATTATTTATTTTCTTTTTTCTTATTTTTATTAAAATTAAACATTCCTCTATTTCTCTCTCTCCAGAGGCAACTTCTCCTAGCCCCTTTGTGTTTGACTTTTACCTCCGAATTTCCATATATATACAAGACAACTGCTGGATTTCAGTTTTAGGCTCTAACTATTGTCATTTTATTCTGGAAATGAGGACATCACACACCTGCCTGGGTTGTCACCTATGGTAGCACTGATCATTTCTTATTCACCTCATCTTCCCAGCATAGTAATGTCCTTTATAAGAAAAATATTCAGTGCTTATGTTATGATCATATAAACATGATTCATAGGTAAATACTTGTCTTAATTTTCCATTTGCATTGTTTTCTTTGTATGTATTAATTCAGCCTCAAAGTTTTTTGTTCAGAAGAATTAGGTTGTGTGTCAATTTCATCTTGGAGGGAGTTCTTTTGGAGCCCTAGTCTAAATTGATTAACCTTCCCAACTGATTGATGCACAGGTATCCTCCTGGAAGCACCAATTACTTCTTAGGTATTTTTGCATTTCTTGAATTGGTGCTCTTTTTCTTATATTCCATATATGGCTCTTACTTGGTTTACTTTCTCATTTTACTGGAGCATATCCTCCAGTATTATCTTCAGAATGGTTGCATGGTAAGTATGTTTTTTTATGACCTTGCACACCTGAAAATATTTTTATTGTACCCGAATATTAATTGATCCTTTGGTTGAGAATGGAATTGTAGGTTTAAAATCATTCTCTTGATAATTTTTAAGGCATTATTTTTATTGTCTTTGAAGTTCTGTTGTTGCTCTGTAAGAATTCTAGTTGCCATTCTGATTTCTGATTTGTTTGTATGTTCTGTATTTTTCCTCTGTTGAATCTTAACCATCTTTTCTTTAGCCACCTAGTGTGTTAAAATTTATTATCATGAGCTCGTTGAGGATCTGTTTTCATCCATTGTGCTGGGATTTCACCAGTCTGGAAACTCATGATCTTGACTTCTAGAAATTTTTCTTGAATGTTTTATCTGTGATTTCCTTTTCTCCATTTTCTCTCCAGAATGGTTATTGTTCAGATACTGGATCTCCTAGACTGGTTCTCTAAGAATGTCATATTCTTTCTGTCATATATATGTTTATGTTTGTATTTTTGTATTTTTTAATTTTCTAGGAGACTTTCTCAACCTTCCCAATTCTTTAGTTTTTGTTTTTAGCTTCTGCTATAATTTTTAATTTTCAAGAGCTTGTTTTCCTTATTTCTTCCCCCCCCCTTTATGAATCCTACTTGTTTTATGATTCTGTTATCTTGTGTCTATTTGAGATACTAATAGATTTTGTGAAGGTTTTCTTTCTGCCAACTATCTTTTTACTCTGAGTTGATTTTGTTTTGTTTGGTTGCTATCTTTCATGCTAAAGACTTTTCTTAGAGAGATGTGATATTTGCCTGTTCATATTTAAGTGTGAGGCACTAAAAGGCTGAATGGAAGCTCTGAGCACATGGTTTGGCAAGTTGTTGAATCATTTAGGTAGGCTAGAAATCATCTTTTCTACCCCCTCCAAAGCATAAATCTTCAGACTTCTTTCAGGTGGGGAAAGTTTTAACTGGTTATTTTTTTAAAGTACTTATTTTTAGGAGTGCTTTTTTCTTAATACCGCGCATCACCACTGACACACGCATTCACACTTTCACCCAGTGTCGGGAATTATGTGGCATTCTGACCAGTTCCTTATCCTCTTTGGGAGTTCTGCAATAAAATCAGATTGCATCTTGGTTTTCCACTTGAGCTTCTTCATTCTGTTTAGTCATTTACCGATTATCTGCCTGCTTTCTAGCTTGCAAAATTTTACTGCTTTTCCTCTTTTCATTCACTGTATTTATGTACTTAAAAACAAATTCCTTTATTGTCATTTTGGTGTGGATTAGGAAGAGACCAAAAGTAAATGGATGTCCTCATTCTGCTATTTTTATCCACAAATTTTAAATTTTCTCCTTGGTAAAATTCTCTGTTTTCTGTCTTTTTCAGAAACTTATTAGTGAGATTTTTGATTTCTTTGACTGATTCCTTAATTTTCTTACCTCTTGTCTTCCATTTATTTTATACTATATTCTTGTTTTTTTTTTCTGAATTTTCTTTTTTAACCATTCTGTTGAAATTTTTATATCAACTCTTATTTTTTTAATTTTTAAGACCTTTTTTTTTAATGTTCCATTCTTATATCATGGATGTGTAAATATCTTTTTATTTCTAAGGGTATTAATCTCTTTTAAGTTATAATTTGACCTTACATTGTTTGCATGCCTCTTCCCCCTGTTTTGCTATAATCACTGTCATGTTAAAGATTGTTCACAAATGTTTTGTGATTTTTGAGTATCTGTTTACAAGGTGTGATCAAAAAGTATTTTTTGAATGTTTAAAAAAAGTGAATGTTTAAAAGATATTTATTACAGTAAAAGACACATTGCCATTAATCCCCCTCACTTGGAATACCCATCATTCTTGCCACTTTCTGAAGCAGTTCTGGAAGTCCTCTTTCGTGAGTGTCTTTAGGTGCACTGTCGTGGCTACCTCGATGTCCTGAATCATTTTGAGTTTGGGGAAGAGCCAGAAATTGCGTGGTGCCAGATCTTGTGAATAAGGTGGATGAGGATACACCGTAATGTTTTTATTTGACAAAAATTGCTGTACCAGAAACGATGTGTGGTATGGAGTGTTGCCATGATATAGATACTCCTGAAAGAGGACTTCCTGAACTGCTTCAGAAAGTGGCAAGAATGAGAGTTTGTATTTTGAGGGGAATTAATGGCAGTATGTCTTTTACTGTAATAAATTTTCTTTTCATTTAAACATTCATCGTGTCTTTTGATCACACCTCGTGTATTCAAGGAGAGGAGCTGAAGTAATTGGAAGTTTTGTGCAAGTGCCTGGAACTTATTGATTGGTGGGCCTTTCAGTGAATGATCAGTGGAGATATGGCAACATTCTTGGAGGAACCTCTAAATATCAGTATCTGCATGTTGTTGGGCCTATCATTGTCACCCTTAGTTTTGCCTGGTACTCCCAAGCCCAATCTTCTCTGGTTTAACATTAATTTTTCTGGGTTCTGCCAGGGTTGGGGAAGGGCCATCACCCAAACTATATGATTAGGCAGGAGAGAAAATCTGGGAAGTCTAGTTACTACTAATATAGACATTCAGCCAAATCATTCTGCTTTCATCCATTCTACAATCCTGCCATCAGAGGTACCTATTGTCTCAAATTCCTGACTGCCAGGGCATATTCGGAATGAATTTTCTTCTTACTGTGTTTCTCCCCCTGTTGACCCAGCTTAGCAGAGAAAGCTGAAACCTAAATCAACTATTGTTTGTCCATCTACTTACTGTCTTCCAAATTTTGTTGAAAGCGCTTTTCTGCTGTCATCCCTTCCTGCTTTTTATTTTTGAGGGTTTTTTCTTTCCTTTCTATGTGGTTTATTTAGTCAGATTTTGGGAGTAAGCAGAGTAAATGCATGTCTTGCATCTTTTATATCCGACCAGAATTTGCTAATCTGGTTTTAAAGCTGTAAGTGGACATGATTTAAATTATGTAATATGATTGGGCATTCAACACCACTATGCTAGCTCTCTGTTGACACTTTTGGATTGATTTAGGTATAATTTAGACCAGAAGAGCCAGAACAAAATTGTAAGAGCCAACATCTCCACAAAGTATATATTGTACCGGACAGAGTACTGATCCGGTAAAAATACTGATCATGTGTGTCCGTTGAGAAACATCCATAGATATCTAATGTACTAATTTCAAGAGCAAGTGAAATGCTAGCGTTTAAAATGTTTTTAATTCTATAGTATAAAATATGTGAAAATAAAATACCTAGTCAGAGTAAAGAACCATCTCTAGACATCAAGTCATATGAAACACACTAAAAATATTTTACTTGATAGTTAGCACTAGCTGACTGTATGTCATGTTACTTTTTCATACCTAGGAGTTCTCATGTTCTCTGAAGTATTGTTTATTAAGAAATATTTTGTCTTTGCTTCCTTTTCTTCATGATTTATAGATACGATGTTAAAATATGTTTATGGCATTTATGTAGAAATGCATATTCTTTTTTTTTCTTCTTAACTTTTATTTATTTAAGTGTGTTTTTCCAGGTCACATCAGCTCCAAATCAAGTAGTTGTTTCAATCTAGTTGTGGAGGGCGCAGCTCACAGTGGCCCATGTGGGGATCGAACCGGCAACCTTGTTAAGAGCACAGCGCTCTGACCAACTGAGTTAACTAGCTGCCCCTAGAAATGCATACCCAGTTTTATTTAATGTATATACAGTCCTTAATATCTACTTACCAGAGAAATTAGAAAAATGTACTATTCAATAGCAACTCCAATTATTGTTTATGTGAATAAATTTCATCTTTCATTTCAGTCAGTAATGCCTAATAATGTGAAAGCAAAGGTCCCACACAGTCTTTAGCACTGAACTGGCTCTGCATAGATTTAAGTAGTGCACTTGTGAAAGACACCAAACAATAGCATCCCTGCGGGAATCTAGTAGCTGGCCGTTTCTCCATCTCAGAGAAGACAGTAAATGCTGAAGGGCTTTAGAATGCAAGCTGTTTTCTCCCAACTTTGACCCTCCGCAAAGCGATAGGGAAGAAGGAGGAGAAAGTAGAATTGGGTCTATGCTTGGGTACAGGATTTTCCTTCAGACTTGTACCATGTGAGAAAATGACCTACTTACTGCCTTCAATGGCATGCAGGAAACCAGAATTAAATGCCAGATATCCAGATTAACACCAAGGAGGAGTCTGTTTATAGCCTGTCTTATCTTGGTTGTAACATATTTGGTATGCCTTTCATACCCTATGAACAGAGTCTAGCTGCAGTGACCTCTGTCTGGCTTCTCTTTATTTTCTTATTGTATGTGCCGACTTATTAGTCAAACACATGTCTCCACTGATTACATAGGACAATAGCTCCACTTAATTGCAGAGTCACACATACATCAGTTGATTCAGAAATTCTCTGCAGTTGTTACTGATGAAATGTCCTTTGTTAAATAGGTCCCCAAATTAGATACATATAACTTAAATAGTTGGTTCACTTAAAAGTGAGGAAGAAAATGTATTATTTCCACGGTTATCCCTCCCAATCAGATTTATTTGACATACTTATGTAGGACAATAATTATAATATTCATAGAATCTTGAAAGTTCTAAAAGCAAAAGAATGACTTTTTAAAATGTGTGACACTAAAATCTTGAACCCTGGAACATAAAACGGAGTCATCTTATGTCATCAGCTCTGCTTTCTGCTTCAACTTAGTTGTACATGCATCTCAGCTATCACACCTGCTTCCAATCTTTGGGTTTCTAAACCCAAACTAATACTCTTATCTATTTGTAATTCTAACCACCCATTTGACCAAGTCTTTGTGTTCCATTTATGTCAAGTTACGTGGTGTGGGGAAGGTAAAGGGTAAAAGAAACCTTGCAGTAAGAATAGAGCAGCTGTAGATACTATCCTTTTTTTTTTTTTGGTATGATGGGCCCATGAAGTCTTAGAGTCACTAGAGAAATGTCTGCTTATTATGTGAAGCACAGTTTTTCACTTATGAATAAAGGCAAAGTTAAAAGTGGAGCTTGAAAAAAACAGATCCTTTGGTGGAAATAAAACTTTTAAAAATTAACATACTCTACAATTTTTTTTTTTTTTAGAAAAAGCCTCTTCTTATGAATAAGCTGTATCACAGGGTAATATTGAGTCAATTACGTGAATTTGAGTGAGAAGAAAGCTATTCTACAAAGTGATAAAGCTTCTCAGTAGTCCTATTGTATTTGGTTAAAGGACTGGATCATTAGTCACATTTCCACAGTGCTTGTATTTTACAATGTGGATGGTTTAAGGTACAAAACCCTATTATGTATGTTTTTAAGGCTATGTTTTAAATTTTTAATTTGCCTTACTTTCCAGAAATGCAAATTTTATCCACAACAAAATTATGAATGATTCAAATTGAAATAAATTCTAGACTTTTTTGTGTGTGTTAAATATTTAGTTCTGTATGTACATTTGTAAATTAAAGGTTTGTAATTTAAATGCTGTATTTGTTTGCTGTAGGAAATAGACAACTGCAGCAAACTAGTGCAACTTAAGTCACCTTTTCTAAATTCCTTAAAAGATTCTAAATCACTGTATTCCTAGTTTAGAAGAATATTCTTCTTTAGATTAATAAGAAAAACAAAATACTAAACTCTGACGTGAACTGCATAAGATATCAAGTCTCCTAGTGAGAAAGAAACAGTCAATGCTGTTGAATGTGAGCCAAGGTACTTGCTTTGTCTTGAAAATTTTTACATGGCATGTGTAAAAATTGTGTCAAAGCTTGTTCCTTTTATAAATTTTTGGAGATCTTCTGTGACATTAATGCTGCCAAATCATTCACCTTTCAGGTCAAACCTAGCATTATGTAGGAAGTTTAACTTGGGAGATGGGATTATATTTCTGTTTATAAATTTATAATTAAGTATGGCATTTTTTTCTTTTAGCTTGGAAGTGATCGTTTTCCTTCTGAATCTAAAAATTTAAGGGTGACCTTTGTTGTTTTGTTTTACTTTAATCCAGGAGGTTAGTTAATAGTTTTTTTGTTTGCTTTTATTTCTAAACAAAGTCTGTGTTTTATACTTTCAAAAATCTTTGGCTATTATTTCCTTCCACAGTCTGACTAGATTGAGGCTGGCTGGCTATTTAAGCTTTTTGTGGGATGGGTTTTACAGATGCATAATTGATTTTTTGCCTATATCTAAGAGAATTTTAGGTTCTGTTTTTTTCATTTTTAAAATATATGAATTAAACCTTCATCTCAAAAAAAATATGTAAAATATTTTACTTAAAAATTGTCCAAGTTGTTTGATTTGTTTTTTAACATTGGAAGATAGGTTCAGATTATTTTTAAAAGGATTTTATTTACTAGGTCATGAGGATTAATATATTTATTGCTAGTTTTCAATGCAGGCACTGTAGCAGATACTTGGTATAGTTTCTAGGTTCCTTTGCAGTGAGAATGTGTAGTAAAATGATTTAGGGTATTTTGTTTACCTTATGGGAAAGTAGATGTGGGCGATTTAACTGTTTGAGTAGGGAAAAAAAGGTGTTGTGTTTTGTTTTTTTTCAATTGTCAGTGGTAGCAAAAACAAGAATATAATCTTTAACAGAGTGGAAAAACTCAGTATACATGAAAATTGCCTGCTTGAGTGGAAACATATATTTTTATAAGATAATCATAAATTTGAAATTACGAGAAACTTCTGAAAAGCTCTGTTGATTCCTTAGGATACTATCCATTAGATCTGTGTATTGGCAACAAAATATTTCTTAGACTATGATCTCGTTCTTTTTCTTTCCTTCTCAAAAAAACATTAATAAAATAAATAATATCTTTGGATAATTTAAAAATGTTAGGGTATAAAAGACATTTTCTTAATACAAGAATTGGGTCATTAAAGCAATGTAAATATAAACTAAGTTGAAACATATTAGTGCCTTGATAAGAATATTTTATTTAACTTGTTATCCTAAATCTGAGAGAAATTTACCATTTTAGAATGAAAAATAAACCTGTTGATCATTTGGAGGCTCTGATCTCCAGCTCGAAGATAAATATATTTAAAATACTTTCTAGTGAGTAAATCTTTTTACTTGTCTTTGATAGAAAAATCTTTTCCTATTGTAATTTTTGTATTTGCATCTATAAATTATAACCAAATTGCAATTGCAAAAAACGTTGATATTAAATTGAAATTTATACAGTTATCACCCATGTAAGCAGGAAAAAATTTATCCTGCCCTTAGCATTCTCTTTATTTTAAGGGTTGAGGTTTTGTAGTATAAAACAAAATAAATTAGCACTATAAGTAGTTGGTCCATTTATAGCTAGGACTGAGGGGTTAAGTTAACAAAGGGGAAAAGGTTGTTAAAAGAAAGAAAATGACTGTTTGTATTGGTAGTTTGACATATGCAGTTTTGAATATTTACTAATACATTCTTTATGAAAGTCTTAATTTATAGAATGATCTATGAAAATAATAATGGGATAAAAATAGGGGCTACAGTTTACTCATAGTGAAGGTACGTGACCATTATTTCCACTAAGTCATAAATGCCATTTTACCTAGTGTTTGTTATACTGTCTATAAATGTAGAAACCTTATTTTGATATTATCATAATGTTATTTACATTTTCAGGTTGTATATGTGTATAAAAAGGAGAAAATATATCTAATTTACTTGGAAATTGTGGACAATTTATGAAGAAAGAACAGATTCAAAGGAAATAACAGAAAAATTTCATTTTGAATTCCATTTCTATAGTACTTCAGATGTAGTTTATTTTCCTATGTGAATAACTTATTGTTAATAAGCATATTTATAGAATTAAAGCATGAAAGGATTTTGTTTCTTTATTTCAAAATAATTTGTTATATAGGTACTAAAGAAATTTGATAAGTAGCTCAATTAGAAACTTTGTTGGTATCTTAGCTGGTATAGAAAGTCTTTGTAAGTGATCTCAAAGTTAACCACAGTTGTCAGTGAGGAACTCCGTGTGGGATACCAAGTGCAGTTATTTCTCCTGTCTCTTAAAAAGAAAGCCAGAATTATATTTTAATGTGTCTAATGCTGACAAAAGTCTGTCTTCTTTTAGGAGGTTTCTGTTTAGTCTACTACCATGTACTATTATTTGGGGTTATATATGTAAATGGAATAAAATACATGTTGCTCTAAAAGTTTTATAGAACAAACATTTGAGTTTTGAGTTGAAATATGACGATTCTACAAAATAGACTTCAATTGGTTCAGCAAGTCTTTGCTTAATTCTTCTTGACAAGGAACGAACTTTAGTCACTGGGGTTATTGCTGGAAAATACTCATATTTTTTTACTTTGGGGAGGAGACTATAACTATTAGAGCTGCCTGTTTACTTCTCTATAACAAGTTAAATACTTGTTCTGTTCTGGGTGTATATATGTGAATATCAGATCTTTGCCAGTGAAGGACTAGTGTATTAAAATCTTAAGATTTGATGATAGTGTTGCACAAGCATGAGAAGCATTTTCAACAAGGTGATTAATACTAATCATTATTAATGTTTCACTGAACTTTAATTCATAGGATGTGGAAATAATCTCAGTGCATGTATTTTACATGAATTTGTATGTAGTTTAGATTCTATTAAACTCCAGGATGTAATGTACTTTTTTTTGGAGTTGGGGGGAGTAGGTTGTAGATCAAAACTTTATTAAAATCTAGATTGAATTTTCTAAAACGATAACTTTTATAAAATATAATATATATATAATAGTTTACATAGACAAAAAGTACTAGTAGTGTATTAAAAACTAAGAGTCCCCTTCCCTATCGCCTTGCCACATTTGATCCTATTTTAGCTGTTTATTCTACCTTTTAAAAATGTTCATATTTTTAAATATAATGCTTATACTACTGATTCGTCAGTTATGGTAGATCAAGATTTTTCTTTCTTAAACTGTGCCATCCTTTGTGCCTCTTCTTTATGTTCTTAATGTAGTCATTTTACAATTTTTACTGAAGTCAACATTATTTATTATACTTATATAAATAGTTGTATGTGAGCATTATAAAGTATTATAACTTCTATTGCAATTTTTTCATTAATGATTTAAAATTTTAATTATTTTTATTTGTGTGTTTATTATTTTATTTTATTTTTATTTATTTTTTAAGGAGGGTGCAGCTCACAGTGGCCCATGCAGGGATCAAACCAGCAACCTTGGTGCTACTAGCACCACGCTCTAACCAACTGAGCTAACTGGTCACCCCTGTGTGTGTTTATTATTAATTCCACTAGCTTTTCACTGTAGTTTTCCACAAGGTCACTTATAACTTGTATTAGTTTCCTTTTTTACCGGTATAGAGATCATTTCTTTGAGACCTCCATTCTCTGGCTTTTATCTGGGCCTGTTCTTAACTCTTGATGCATAGCTGTCATCCTGGGACTTATTTTTGTTGTCAGTATAGGAGTTTCCTTTACCTTTTCCCCAAGTTTAATCTTCAGTTTCTAGGATTCAGTGTTTTTGTCTCTCTTGGTTTGTTCAAATGTTTGGGTGGCACTAAAATCGATTTGTAAACTCTGTATGTAAGTAAGGCTTGGTTAGCTTCACTGAAGAACTTGGTAATGCTGAAGCTAATTTTGTTTTAGGTAGACCATTATATCATTACATATTGGTCTTTTCTTTGGGGGTCTTCGGCTTCTATAGAGGAGAGTCTCTAATCTCCTGCCTGGAGTGTACAAGCCTGCTCCACATGTTTCAAAGGTGAGTATACCTTTGAGTATGCAGACGTTCACTTAAATCTAAACTTTATTGTACTTTCGATTCATTTTCTTCAGAGGCTAGAGCTTAGCTTCTGCTGGAGTCAGAGTGGAGTTTGTTACCTGGCTGCACAGGAGTAATAGGAGGGGAGAGTTGGGAGTCCAACTTCTACTTTGATACAGAGGTCAACTCATACCTCTGTTTTCAGTTTACACCACACTAACTGCGTTTTGTAGAATTGTGTACCTCTTAGATTACATTTTCATGGAAAAGGTTAAAAGATTTAAACACAACTAAGAATTATATCCAAAGTAAAATTAACTTAGTTTTTTATCATTATATAATCCACTTGTCCTTCTGTGCTTTGTGTCTTTGCCCCTATTATTTTGTGTGTTAGAAGTTCAGTATTTTATTTAGTTATGTAGAAAACATCAAGTTATTGCTGAGAACTACAAAGGAATCTGTAATTTTTAAAACAGCCCTCTGAGGTGGTGGATGTATTAGTTGCTTTTTACAAACGAAGAAACTGGAAACACAGAGGTTGGTTAACTTTACGAGGAGGATCATTAATAAGAGTAGGACCAAGGTTTAGCCAGGCAGTCTAGATCTGGAGAATGCTTTCTTTACATCTCTGTCACACTGCAGTCTCATAGACTTGGCAAGTGATAGTAGGAAGTACCGTAATTTCAGAAGAGGAAGGGAATGCTCTGGACTGGAGAGGAAAAGGTAAGCTTCTTGAAAGATGTAGAGTTTGAGTTAAGTCTTACATACCAGAATATTGTATGCATTTTACACTGGGGTTATGGGAGGCTTTTGTTCTAACATGGGACTCAATAAATACTTGGTTTTAAGATTTATCCAGTATTCAATATGAATTGAAGATGCAGGTATTCTAGGTGTTTGTGGTACAGGATTATGTTAAAGTATTAATGATATAAGGAAGATTATGTTTCATGGATTAAGTTGCATCTAATTTTTTTTCCTTTAGTGTTGACATATTTTGTAATTACGGTAACAAAGTTTGGTAGTAGGTTAGTCTTTGACAAATTTTATTTTGGTCATTTGATAACAATTTTGGCTAAGGAAGTTATTTTGCTTTTTTAGTGTAAGTGAACGAGTTAGAAATTGTCTCTATAGATTCTAGAATCCATTTTCAGTAAAAATGAAGCAGTGTTTTTTCCAACCTAGGTTTAGGGTTCTCAGGCAAAAGAGCAATCATAGCTAGATCTCAAAAGCAGTTCAGTTGTAGTTCTGGAGTTTTTGTATTTTGTTTTTTAATTTTTTTGTTTTTTAAATTTTCTCCCATATGTAAGCGCTTCCTTACAATGCCAAAAAAAAAAAAAAAAAAAAGAGAGAGAGAGGAGCCTGTTGTGTTTGATACTAGTAAAAGGAACCACTCGCTTTGTTTCTTTTATTTTTAAATTTTAGAGAAGAAACAGATGAGTGAGGAACATGGGATTCAGAATATTCTGGAGGAAAAAGTTTGAGCATCTGTATTCTGGAATTTATCACCACTCTTAAACAGTGTTTATGTTTCGTAAATTCCATCTTGAGTGTTGAAAGTTAAATGAAGTTTCTTTTAAGACTTGTAAATTGTTCCTAACTTGCTTTCTTAGAAAACTTGTACTCAGATTTTCTACTCATTATAACAAAAACTATTTTTTGCTTGACAAAAAACTTCAGTAGTCTTATTTATTTAAAAATCAGATTTTGTGTGTGTGTGTGTGTGTGTGTGTGTGTGATTTCCTTTCATATTTTCACATTTAACCTGGCTTCAACTTTTACTGAAATGATTACTATCACTTATTAATCATAAATATAAGGTTATACTTTTAAAATTGCATAATTTTTAAAATAATTTTGTAATCGACTCATGTATAATACATTATTTTCGCCTACAAGGAGAAGTTAGAAAGTTTAAGCAGAGAAGTCTTAACTGTAGTTTTTCTTTATTAATTGAACTACTAAAAAATAAATCATATTGTAAATTTAAACTACAATATATTTATTTACCTGATTTAATTAGAAAACTATGCCAAAAATTTAGGTTATGCAAGTGGTTTAGATTAATGTTTTGTAACCTTTTTTCTGCCTGAGCACATAGCTAGCTCCTTCCTGTCATTACAATCTTTCATTACAAACAATATATTTTCACCTAGATTAATGGGATTGGTGGTGGGGCAGGTCCTGTCTTTATCTCCCCTAGCTGGAGACTGTCCTTGAGTGCTTACTGTCAGAGCCCTGTCCTGGATATATAGTCTTCATAATTTTGTTTCCTTTTTTTTTTCACTTTAAACAACTATAGATTACCAGTGTTTGTTGTTGATGTGAGAGCAAAAATGCATAAGCTCTGAAATGAATTAAATTCTTAAAGAAAAGGAGATAAAAGTAGTGGTAGGGTGTCTGGAATGATTAAACTGTGGAAAAGTTTTAAAATAGTCACATTACATCTTAAAATGACATGGAAATTAAATGTGCTTTGTTAAACCCCCGTTAATAATTTTAATTGAAACTGATATCCTATTAATTTGACAATCCTACTTAAGCTTAATATTACAAAATCATGCCAACTTCTGCAGTGATGCAGTATACTCTTACTGCTAAAACATGATTTAGTAGCTATTAGGAAGAAGAGTCACAAACATGTTTTGGGAAAACCTATAATGTTCAGAGTATTATTGAGGATTTATTTCCCTTGTTATAAAAATAATTTAGTTTCCCCTTATGTTCAATATCATAGAAAAAAGTAACATTTATTACTATGTGGATTAGCTTTTTTACTTCAGTACAGTAGAGTTTCAGTTCTGTATTGTTCAAGAACCAGAGTATTGCAGAGTTAAACTGGGCAAGATAATCTTATTAAGGTGCTGAATAGTTGATAGGGGTAATAATTGTAAACCAATGGTATTTGTTTGTTAGTTTTATTTCTTACATTAAATAAGGAATTTGTTCAAATACTTGACATATATAGGTATATACTCATATATATGTATGTATGTATTATATATATATATATATGACTTGAGTTATGGTGAATATAAGGAGACATTTAGAATGAAAGTAACATACCCGATAAATGTCTTCAGAAGGTGTATGCTGAAGCTTTCTTATATATATCTAGTTATATGTACCCTAAAGCATATCGTATATTCATTATAACAAATATGAAAACATGCAGAGGTCTCTTTAATCAAAAAGTTCAGAGGTTACATCTGGCTTTTCATTATCTGGTTTTGTCTTGTCTTAGAAGCAAATCTGGTATGTTATAGAATGTAGCATTGTAAGTAATATTATAATAGTCTATAAAGAAATATATTAAAAAGTTGAAACCAATTCCTAGTACAGCAGTTTTCAGGAAGTACCTCCAACTTACATGTAGATTGAAATAGAATAATCATTTTTTTTTAGAGAAATAATGCTATAAATGACCCCCTCCCCCTGCCAAGATTAGCCCATGTAAGTTCATGTGGTCTGTAATGTAGCGTACAAGACCAAAATTTTTTCAAGGAACATAATGCTACTGCTAATAAGTAATTAGGGAAACAAATTTGAGAAAGTATTTTGCTTGAATGATGGTATTTGAATAAAAGTACAGGTTTGTGTGAAAGGGAGCTTAGCTAAATTGGAATTAACTGTGAGAACAGTGAAAGGCAGGAAAAGGGATGATACTGATAAATGAGGTGCTTGACCAAAAAAGGTTAATAAAGATACTTCCCATCATACATTGTTCTCAAGGCCAGGTTGCCCCAGGAATAGGTGGGTAAAGATGAGTTATTCTGTAGTTCGGTGGATTTTTTATTTTTTATTTTTGTTGACATTTTAAAGTGGGAACTATCCATAGCCTTAGGAAAACAAAGCCTTATCCTTTATAAAACCCGAAAATCCTTTAAGTTTATAACCCTGAGTGGTAAATAATTTGTATTTTTGTTAATGACGATAAAAACAGCTTGTATACTAAAACCTTTTATGTATTGTTTTGTACTTAGAATATATTATGCCTGCGAAACAGTGTTGTTTTTTATATCATTCTTCAAAAGATTTACTTACCATTACAGTATAGAATTAGTACTATTTCAGCTTACCTAAACTGCTGTGTAAAACATTTCCATGGCAGAATTTCTTCACCGATTGCTTGTGTACCTACTATGCACCGGGCACTTCCTGGTGCTCTAACTACAGCAGTGAACAAAAGAAGAATCCTTGGTATCCTGGAGTTTACATTCTAGTAGAGATTTATTTCCATTTTTAAGTAGAGATTTATTTTCCATTTTTAAGTTGAAAGATACCAAAAAGAGTCATACATTTTTATTACCTTTGGGTTGGCTAACTTAGGGTAGGTACCTGTAGCTAGAGTAGCTGGGACTCTACATTCATATTCAGTATTCTAGGTAGCATCCTAATAATAGATAGTAGGTAATAACTATTTAACCCCTTTTAAATAGGACACCAAAGGACGGCTTCCTTTTAAGGAGTAAGGGTGAAAGTCCTTACTCTTGCCCAGCCATTCCTGAATAGTCTTCTGATTGTGAGAATGTTTGAACTGTTTACTTCTGTCATGGCAGCTCTATTTTTTGTAGGTAACTGCTAAACCACCACATAACTTAGGTGCTGTACTTATGTACAGTTTTGTAGATGTACAGTTTTATAGAGGCAGTATAATAAGTGAACAGAGTCTGGATCCAGACTGCCTAGATTTAAATCCCATCTGACTGTAATGTAGCTGTGTGATCTTGGCAAGTTACTTAGTCTCTGTCCCACACTTTTTAAAAAATCTGTAAAATAGTGATAATAGCTGGCTATGTGAGAATAGAATGAGTTAATTGGTCATGCCTAGTACTTGGCAAATACTAAATGACAGCTGTTATTATTTTCCATACTGGACCTAGAGTTTCTATAAAAATTGCTTTTCTAGATCTTTTTGCCAAGCACCTTATTTTGTTTGGTGGGTTTATACTTTCAAGGAGGACAGTTTGGTATGATGGAAATCTGAGTTCTAATTTGGATCATCCACTGATGTGATCTTTATTTGATCAGTTAGTGGGAGAGAGTTCAGATAAAGTGACCTCTTTAATATTTTCATATACAATTAAAATATTGTAATGTTTTTTAATAGATCAGCATGTCAAACCTTTGGCTACTTTTGAGTACTCAACTGGAACTTGTTTACTCTAGAGTCTTGTTTAATTGTACTGTGAAATAGTGATCCCGGATACTTAGTTTTTCTACCACTGCTTGCCAGTAGCTACCAGTAATTGTCAAATTTTGAGTTATTGAATGATTTACAGATGATTCCTGTGATTTGTGTTTGTGTGTTTAATTCTAAATATAAATACTTGAGAAACATGCCCAATAAAGATAGTTCCCTGATATAACCTCTACCTTGGCTTTTCATGTCACTGAGAACCTATTTCATAAAATCACTGTAATAACCTAGTAGTAAAATTTGAGTCAGAAAAACTAGAAATACGTTCTTCCCTAATTACAGCTTAATGTGTGTATGTGCACCTTTCATTAATTATATTATAAACTTCACTTAGATTTGCTTCGTTTCTATGGCCTGTGTCTTGGGAGACTATTCAGATTTTCATTAGTTTTTCAGTTACTTCCAAAAACCGCCTTGTAGATAAGTATGTTGTAGAATCAAAAGAAATGTAGTCAAATTTTATTGGCGTTCAATTCCTGTAAAGATGGTTGTGTTTAACTCCCACAAAGTTATTTGTGGTTTTTTTCCTGAACTTTTCCTTCTGCAGCAAAGTTCTATTTTCATTAACCACACACTATTTTAAAGTAAAAGATGGTGGTGAAAGATCAGTCTGTGTTACCTTTGGATTTTTTTTCTTCGTGAAAGCAATGGCAGTCTTGATTGTAACAGAAAACTATCTGGAATTTGGACTTGAAACAGGTAATAATTTCATACAACTTTAAAAATCAGTTTTGCTTTATCTAGTGTTAATATTTTTGACTTTGATATTTAAGTAAGTTTTATATCTGATAAGTTTTTAAAATTAGCTGTGAGGTGCATATTCTGTAATGTTCTAAATAATTAACCTTTATTATTATTATTAAGTAAAATCTTTCTTCCTTTTTCCTTTGAGCTGTTTTTTGTTACCTTTACCCAGAAATGTGGCTCCCTCCCCATTTTTCCTTACAGTTAAATAGGTTTCTGTAATGCTCAAGTTTACTCACATAGATAGAGATGCAAATCTTAATGCAAATTTTATGCACACTCATGGAATGTACAAATATCAAAGGGTTGTTTTCAAAGACTTCCTGCAAATAACCAAATTTTATTGCACATGGCTTACTAATTAGCACATGAAAGAACTAAACTAGTCACTTCAAAATTTAAGATGCTCTGTTTTCTAGCATTTTATTTCCAAAAAAAGATCCTGTATTTTACCCATGATAAGAATACTTTTTTTCTCCCCTACAGGGTTTACAAATTTTTCAGACAGCGCAATGCAGTTTCTTGAAAAGCAAGGTTTAGAATCTCAGTAAGTTTTTTAAAATATTAAGCATGATTTTAAATTTAAATTTTTCTATTTTAGTAAAACAGTATTTATTATAAGTAGTTTTTTGTTTTTAATCTGTGAAAAGAGTTCTTTTTCAAGTAGGACTGTCACTTTTAGAAATATTCTTGCTCGTAATTTTTACGTTTGTATAAAGTTAGGATCTTCCATAGAATTGTTATTTGATTTTATTTAATTCATCTACCACCACAGATTAAACTAAATTTATATCTGGGTCATACCAACGTATCAAATTCTGTGTTGAATATATAGGTTGGATTGTTACAAATGTGGCTAAAGAGATGCTTGATTTAGTTTATACTTTGCCAAAATCTGTTATAGATAATTGAATAAGAGCAGTCTTTTTGTAAACATTTGCTTTGTATTACTCTTATTATATTATTGTGGTTTTTAGAGCAATTGATTAGAAAAAAGGAAATTCCTAGAAAGTTACCTTTAAAAATTTATCAGCTGTTTTAAAATTTTTATTTTTAGGGGTCCTGTTTCAAAACTTACTTTCAAATTTTTCCTGGCTATTTTCTGTTCACTCATTGGGGCTTTTTTGACATTTCCTGGATTACGGCTGGCTCAAATGCATCTGGATGCCCTGAATTTGGCAACAGAAAAAATTACACAGTAAGCGGAAAATGTACATAAGCACATGCAGATAAATATATGTTTTCCATCTTAATGAAGGTATATTATTGTAATGAAATCATAAATTATTGTATTGAAAATTAATGAATAACTATTTGATGTCACACTACTTCCTCTTTCTACTATAAGCAAGTTTCTTTTATTCACTTACAAATTTTAAGTCCTGTATTTAAAAAATATAATATCAATTACTAAATTCTTTTATCTGTTAAAATGGAAAAGCCAGTATTTTAGTTCTTTTTAACTCACAGGTCAATTTTATGATATTGTAATCTCTACCACTGGGTCTATGGAAATTTTCTTAAACTAGAACATTTTAATTAAAAATATTTTACATAAATTTATTTAAATAATTTAATACTTTATTTAAAATTTTTTTGAAAGTGAAATCTGTATACGTACAAGATATTTGTAAGACTCTTGTTAAAGTAATACGTTATTTTATTTGGGGATTGCTAATACTGTACAATGTCAAATACCAGATTACTTTTAATTATCAAATTCTATTTTAGTTCTCAAATGGAGAAATATATATATATATATATATATATATATATATCGTTCAAAGTCCATTTAGTATATTCTTTGTGGTCGTCACGTATTATTTTTTTCTTGACGTAGACACCTTGGCAGAATGACAGGTTTATATCTGCAACTCACATTCAGATCCAAATTCTCATCTCATCTTTTGTTTTGCACTATAAGCCCAAGTTGAGAATAGTCCTTTTTGATATGTATTTATAGTCATTAAGTTTGCGTGATCATATTTCCTAACATTTCTGATCTTTAAAACCTCATACTTGATGATTCTCTAGTCTTCTTAACATTCTTATCTCTCTTATGTCATTTTTCTTTATTTTAATTTTGATAGTCTTTTTGGTTTTTTCCCCCTTTTTTTTTTTACATATGCTTTGTGTGTGTGTGTGTGTGTGTGTGTGTGTGTGTGTGTGTGTTATTCTCAACTCCCAGTATACACTCCATCCCTCTTTTTCTCCTCCTTTTACTCAGTATGCTCTTGGCTACATCCTGCCTTTCTCCCATCATTCCTCTCTCTAATGGCTTCCTTTAAAACAAAACCTGGTTCTCCCCCCTCCTCTACATACACACTTCAGTCCTCTAACCCCAGTGTTATGATTTAAATAAGCTGAAAGGGTGGGTGGAGGGGAGCCCTTCTCTAGCTACTGAAACCGCTGTGGGCTGCTCCTTAATACTAGAGTGTTCCCTAGCAACACTGCATCCCTAATACTGCTGCTTTCTTCCCCAGCCTGTGGGGTGAAAGAATCACTATAAAAACACTTAAAACATTTAGTGGTGGTTTGGGGTGGGTGGGGCACATTTTAGCATCCTTTTCAGTAAAACTTGGCTTCTTTCTAAGATTTTTTTTCCCCATTGGGGATTTGGAGTTTTATTTATTTTCAGTTTATTGTAGCCCCCATGTGTTGAAGGACTCAGCCTTGACATAGGGTTTGGGCAAGCTAGTTTTGTTGTGAGAGAAGCATGACTGGCACAAAGAGCAGCATTCTCCTCATCCCCATCGCCAGGCACTGCTGCTTACTTTAATGCCAGAGCTTAGAACCAGAATTCCTTCCACCTGTCCTGTCTGGTGTCCATGGTTTCTTGATCTGGCTCCGTTTCCTCACATAGATTACTATCAATTGCACTGTAGTGATATTTTGATGTGTGTGTGTGTGTGTGTGTGTGTGTGTGTGTGTGTGTGTTTACAACCCTCCAGTTGAGCCCGAAAGTATGGTTGATAATGAAAGCAGTATATGATAGTAAAATAATCTGAAAAATTTGTCTTTTTTCTAAAATAAGAAAAATCCCTACTAGTCATGTTTTTGTAGGGTACAAACTTGAGACAATAGTTAACGGAAATCTTTTGCTGTGTTAGGTATATTGCATTGTTAGAAGTAATGTAAATTTCCTTGGTTTGTTAAGGACATTAATTTCAGGTATATTTATAATCAAGAAGAAACAAGTGAATCATTTATAATTTTAACAATGTCTAATTCAGGGGTGTCCAAACTGCGGCCTGTGGGCCAACTGCGGTCCGCAATCCATTGTTACTTGGCCCGTAGCAAATTCCAAAAATATATTTAGTTTACTTAAATAAACCAGGTGAGGCAATACGTACTTCACCTCGAGTGAGTGGCCCGGCTGTTTGTGTATTTTACCGCATGTGGCCCTTGGTAAAAAACGTTGAAAAAAGTTTGGACACCCCTGGTATAATACAGTGTATGATCATTACATATTGAAGGGTCCCTCAGTGATAAGTTGTTGCAATAAGTTCAACCTGCCATATGCCTTCTAGTATTATGGACCTTGCTAATCACTATCTTTTACTTGTAAAATAAGGAGGCATTTTGTTTCAGCTACACTGAAAAGTGTCAAAAGACTGCATACTGAAAATTCACTGGATTATGTAAAGTTAGAGAATCATTTACCTATGTATTAAATCAGGGAGATGGGGCAGTTTGTTAAAGAACACTAGACTAGAAGGGAACAGATTTAGATTTTAGTGCTAGATCTGCCTCTAACCTATAATATTGACATAAGCAAGTCATTTAAAACTTTCCTGGATCTAAATGTTCACATCTGAAAAATTAAGATAATGAGGTAGTTTTGCAAGGGCTCAAAACAATGTTAAGTGATAGTGATAAATATAAAATAATGTTGACAGTAGTACCTTAAATATAAAATACTGAAAACAGTTTTGCCTTTATTTTGTAAGTTCCCAAGTTTCTGTAGTTTATTACTGTCTTTTGTTTCTGGATTTTTATGTTTATTTCTTACATACTTTCAGAACATTACTTCATATCAACTTCTTGGCACCTTTATTTATGGTTCTGCTCTGGGTAAAACCAATCACCAAAGACTACATTATGAACCCACCATTGGGTAAAGAAAGTGTCCCTTTGTAAGTATGGGTGTTTGAGGGCTAATTTCTGTTTCATTATGAGCTCAAAACTGTTTCCAAAATGTTATATACTGTATTTAAGTTTTTTAAGGAGAATATTAGGACATGTATTTTTAAAACTTAATAGAAATGCTGAAAGATGTGTTATAAAATTGAAACTGCAGGTTATCATTTAATCTTTTGTGATCTTCATTAATGAATCTGAATGATTATTACCCTGCATTAATATTATCTTATACGCATAAGTTTTTTTTGTTTTTTTCACTTAATGTCCACTTGTTACCTGACATTTTCCTATTGTCATTTTGTCTGTTTTTAAGATACTTCGTGCAGTTCTTTTATTTTTTAATTGTGAAAATTATGGAGGAATAAATGAGTATAAATGGAAATTCATATATGAAGCCCCTATAATAGTTATTAACATGTTTGCTTCACCCTTTTTTGGTTTCATTTTTGATGTAGTTTTCTGAGTAAATTAGAGGCATAACATTTTTACTAATTAATACGCACCTCTGTCAAATAAAGGCATATTCCTACATAGCAATATTGTCGTCACACCTATGAAAATTAAAAAATAATGCCTAATATTTTATCTAATATTAGGTCATATTCCCTCAGTTAGACAACTGTATTTTAACAAAAGAAGATGGCAAGGAAACAAACAATTTATTAAAAGGTGTTAATAACTCTACTTGATACGTGAATTCATTACCCTTTTGGAACTATGATGTTAGAGTAATAGAAAAATTCCGATACAACTGTTCAAACCCCAGTTTGAACCACTCTCAGACTCACTAAAATTGTCACTTGAGGGAGATTATTTAAGTTTGCTGAGCCTCTGTTTCCCCATCTGGAAAATGAAAATAATAGTATCTACTTCACAAAGTTATCATTGGAATTAAAGAACACATGTAATGCAACCAGCTGGAAGTAAGTGCTTAATAAATGTTCTTTCACTGCTTTGCCTCATGAAAATTAAAATAAAAAACCTTGACTAGTCATTGACTCCATAGTATGCATTTTATATTATGTATTTCTTTTAGATCCTGGTACAAATTTGTCTTGGAGTATATAATCAGTGATGACCATAACTCTTTTTTTAAGGACTTAATCTTATTGAACTAGGGAAATTTTCATAGAAGTCATAATGTTTTTTCACCACGCAAATAAGCCTTGATGGTAATTTTAATTTGTCAGATTCACTATTTAAAAGTATATCCTAAGGATCTAGGGTTCTAGACAAAAATTTCAGAGAAACTTCTAACTCATGTCTAATGCTGAAAGCATTCCCAGTCCTTTGAAGTTTGGTCATATTACTTAGATTTTATACGCCTGTAATAATATTTTCTGATTTTGTATTTGCCTTAGTTTAGTTAGGAAAACAAGGAAACCAGCATTTATGATATACCCATCGTACACCAGTTATTATGCTAGGTATTGCTACTTCACATATTTTATCACATTCATTCTTGTAATAATTCTATTTGTGATGGCTGTTCTCATCTCATTTTATAGCTGAAATAATGGACTCAGAAATTAAATAATTTGGCTAAGGTTATTCGGTCAGATTTGGTATATATAAAGCATTTGGTGGTTATACCAACATTTATTTCTCACTGTCACCCTAACTAAATTGTGCAAATTAGTAGCAAATACTATGCTTAAAATACTATGCTTAAAAGAAATGGGGATATGGAATTTTCCCCTTGGGTATATATTAAGTTATAGGAACAATTTGGTTGTACATGAAGACCTAGGATCCTCTTACTATAGCTTTGTTTCCTTTGTCCCATCCCCATTTCTGACCTGTTTCATAAGCACTTCAAAATTACAGCTTTTTCTCTGCTCCATCCTATTTTTTATTTGTCAGACCATTACATTAAGTGATTAGACAGAAGTGATTGAATTTTTTTAAAAAATCCAGTCCACGTGGTAGATTGAGAAAGAATGGATGCCAGTCAGTCAAAGAGAATGAGACGAAGAAGAAAACAAGTGACAGGTTTTTCCTGTTACATAGACTGAATGGTTTGTGGAAAGGACTTTATTTGTAGTCAGAAGCAAAATGGTTATAATGCAGTTACAAGCTGGAAATTTATTTAAATCTATCCATGTGTTCTGATTTAGCATCAAAAAAATAAAATGTGAGCGAACAGTCCAGGTGTGCTTGTGACATTGCAAGAAGAAAACAAAAAGACAGCATATACAGTGAAACTTAAGAGTGGCTTCAGAAATTTGTAGAAATGTCTTCTGCCTGTTCTCTACCTATATATTTTATCCCAGCTCAGGGTTTCTCTGAGATACTCCATCAGATCAATTTACCACATCTTTATGAAGCTAGTTAAGTAATCTGAATTAGAAGGTATTCTTGAATGCCTATTATCCTAAATCCTTAACTCCTCATAAACTGAGCAAATATTTTTTTGGTTTACTGCTTTATTCCATTCCCATCATTCTATTATCTCAAAACCTAGATGATAGCTGTCTTCAGCATGCTACCAGTAAAGCCTCCTTGTTGCACAACTCCAGGGACCAATGCTGTCTATAGGCCCCTTGGAAGAGCTCAAGGCTGTGGGTGGCTTTGCTTCTTAACGTACTGTCAGTCTTATATGACTGTCTCCTTGCTGTCATTGTTTATTATAATGGAAATGTAAGTTATGGATAAAAAGTTATGCCTTTATTCTACCTAACCAACAGTTCTTTTCCATTGGAATTTTTATATCCATGTGCACTAATGACCTTGTCAAAGGAAATCAGAGAGCATACACATAATAAAGCCTTTGTTCCATCCCTATTTCTGACCTCTATTTCATAAATAGTTCAAATATAAAACTACACTTTCACATGTTCTTTTCAGCTGCCTCTGTTTCCTATACTATTCTTCAACTTTATTTCCCAAGGCAATGTCTGTATTGTAGTTTTAGTTCCTTTCCTAACTACTTAAAGTTAGACCGAAGAAAGGGTGGTAATGCAACCTGTCTGAGGAAGAAATGTTGTAAGGTGTTTTATCTTTTCCCATTATTTTTTTGTAGCCATCCATTCTATCCTCATGGTCTTAAAATTTTGAAGGAGAGATCCTTGTAAGTTCCAGATCCTATTGTGGCAGGTCACGCCACACATTTCAACAGTCATGTATTAAGTACCTGTTATGTGCTAGAGATGAGACTAGATGCCAAGCATGGTGTAGTCATTATTTTCAAATTACTCACAATATAATCCTTTAGCAAAGCAGAAACCATGGTCCTTTAAAAACATTAAACCCCAAATGACATCAGAAATTAACCTTTGTAAAACCCTTTAAGGAGCCCTTGCCAGTAGTCTAGTTTCTGAAAAAAGTGTCCTGAGGGTACATCTCATCTGGAGTCCTAACCTTAGCCTTGAGCAATTGCTCAGAAACTGAGCCAGCTTCAGCATGTACGTAGCAGGTTAAGTGACTTGTTGAAAAGGAATCGGAGGCATTTGATTTCTTCATAATGTATCAGAATCGTGAGGAACTTAGGCGATTGAAAGATCCTACCCAACTATCTGGATGATTGACAGAACTTTAGCCAGTAATATATGGGTCATTGACTTGAGAGTTTGCTAGGCACTCTCCTGTTACTTCCTTTTTTCTTTTTTGCAATTTCCAGTGTAAGTGCACCCAACTTCTCTTCATTCCACAACCATTTCCCCTCCGCTTCCCCCCGTGGAGGAAGGTAGAGAAGGGTCCCAAGTACTGTTCTACTTTTTTCTTCCAGATATCTGTTACTACTTTACTTTCAGGATGCATTTATCTATCTGGTTCTGTTATACAAGTGAATATATATGGGTATTATATAGGTAAGCCTGTGACATTGGGATACTTTTGTTTACGTCTCCAGCTAATGTAGGTTTCCTACATCTTATATGGTGAACACTCACACATATAACTAGCATGCTGGCATATTTTGATCTTTGAGAGCACCATGTCACCCTTTTGATCTGTAGAATGACAGAAGCTACGTTTGATACCCTGCGACTCTGGTTAATAATCCTGCTGTGTGCTTTGCGATTGGCCATGATGCGTAGTCACCTGCAAGCTTACTTAAACTTAGCCCAGAAATGTGTGCATCAGATGAAGAAAGAAGCAGGGCGAATAAGTACGGTTGAGCTACAGAAAATGGTAAGTTTTAAACTATAGTTAAAATGAAAAATAGCAAATACTGTGTTGCAAGAAAAAAAGAATTTGGTTTCCATTAATAGTCATTTTATTTCATAATATTCTTATTGTAAATAAATGGGACAACTTTAAACAGATACGAAAGAGAACTTGATCTGATTTTGGTGCTAAGTGAATAAAGGGTCTCAATTCCTCTCCTTGCCTTAAGTGTTTTAAGTATCAAAGCTGTGGAATGGCTACTGTTGCTAAAATGGGAGACCCCTAATTAATTTGAAAGACATTACAACATATTGTCCAGCCTGTATGAATTAAAAGGTAGGAAATACCAGTTTCAGTGACTGCATTTATTCCTTTTAACAGTATTCTAAGTATTGAACATGAAACGTAAATATCTAACTTAATGGAGTTTCAAGAGAAGCAAAGTGCTAGGAATCCACTCACTGTTGTAGTGAACTGGACCTGTAACCTGATCATCTCTTTTTAGAGAATTGAAGTTGGATCCCCTGTTTTTGACTCTGATTTATAAGTTAGGAGTGGTTATCAAGATTCAAACAACTTTTTTTCTTTTTTTTTCTTTATGTATTTTTATACTTTCTGTAATTTGAACTCAGTAAATATGTTCATATAGGATGGGGATTTTAATGTTTTTATTTATAAGGGGTTTATGCTCATATATGACTCTGTTGCTATTATTTCATTAAATGTTTTAGGTGTCTGTCATTAGAGGTTTTAGCATTGTGTTTTATATTTGAAATGTAAGTGAATATACGAGGTCTGACAAGTTAGCAAAATTGCTACCATGCGCTTACATCCGCAGCACTGTACAAACAGCTCGGTAAAGTTTCATAACCTTGGTATATCAGTGTCTCATAGCTGTCTTCATGTAGATGTGTGGCCGTGTCTTGCTGAGTGGCATTCATTGTTGTGTGTTTTTGTGTGCTATCGCGAGAATGTCTGGGCTTGAATTAGAGAACGAACAAACATTAAATTTCTTGTTAAACTTGGCAAGAATAGAAGTGAAATCAGGGACATGGTAGTCCAAGTTTATGGGGATAATGCCATGAAGAAAACGGAAGTGTACAAATGGATTAAACATTTTTCTGAGGGGAGAGAACGCGTCCCTAAAGAAGAGAGGTCAGGGCGGCCAGGAACGAGCAGAACTGACGAAAACATTGCAAAAATGCATCCAATTGTGCGTCAAAATCATTGGCTGACTGTAAGAAGCATAGCAGACCAAGTAAACATTGATAGAGAAACAGTTAGGAAAATCTTAATTGACAATCTTGGCATGAGAAAGTTGTGAGCAAAAATGGTCCTGAAGGAGCTCACCAATGAACAAAAGCAAAGGAGAGTAGAAGTTTGCTAAGACCTTTGGAGAGGCAAGATGATGTTTTGGGCTGTGTTATCACTGGTGATGAAATATGGGTGTTCCAATACAGCCCTGAAACAAAGCATCAAAGTGCACAGTGGAAGTCAGCCAATTCTCCACGACCAAAAATGTTCCTTCTATTCAAATTAAGAGTCAAAACAGTGTTGCTAACCTGTTTTGATATCAAAGGGATGATTCATTATGAATTTGTGCCAACTGGACAGTTAACCAAGTTCACTATTCGGAAGTACTGAAAAGGATGCATGAAAAAGTTAGACAACCTGAACTTTTCACCAACAATTCATGGCTCTTGCATCACAACAATGCACTAGCTCACACGGCTCTGTCTATGAGGGAGTTTTTAGCCAGTAAACAAATAACTGTATTGGAACACCCTCCCTACTCACCTGATCTGGCCCCCAATGACTTCTTTCTTTACCCGAGGATAAAGGAACTATTGAAAAGACATTTTGATAACATTCAGGACATCAAGGGTAATACGATGACAGCTGTGTGTTGGCCATTCCAGAAAAAGTATTCCAAAATTGCTTTGAAGGGCAGACTAGGCTCTGGCATAAATGTATGGCTTCCCAAGGGGAGTACTTCTTAAGGTGACCATAGTGATATTCAGCAGTGAGGTTATGTAGTGCTTTTTCTAGGATGAGTTCGTGAACTTAATTGCCAGACCTCGTATACCATTTAAATTTTAGTATTTTCTCCAATTGATGTTCGTCATTTAAGAACTATTTTTAAGAAATTTACTTTAATATTTTCACATTTTAAAAAACTTCTCTTCAAACTGAGCCTTTCTGAAGTCAGTTTAGGGGAATTTAAAATGAAGTGAAAACTTATTACCATTTAGCTTCCTTTTTATGAAAGGATTACTTATCTCTTAAGCAATTGAGTTTGACAATTATATGAAAATTTAATTTATTCATAACATGTCAGCCATATTAGACACTTAAGAATGTTGTTGGTTGCAGGTGGCTCGAGTCTTTTATTACCTTTGTGTCATTGCACTGCAGTATGTGGCACCTCTGGTAATGCTGCTTCACACAACTCTGCTTTTGAAAACACTAGGTAGGCATGCCCTGGCAACTGGGAAACATGTTGTTTTATTTTCTATCTATAATTAATAATGCCTTTTGTTACCTAGAAAGAAGAATGCCTTTTATAATTGTTTCCCTCTTTAAAAGTTTTAAGAGGAAACATGAGAAACTTCTGGCTGTAGAAGTTGGCTCCTCAGCTTGATTTTGAAAACTCAGGCCCATGTTTTTTAAAAGTTATGCTTTACTTATAAGAATTGTTTGCTAAAGGTTAATTTCCAAATTTACTGAGTAACTGGAGTGAGCACTGTTGATCTTATTTTGTGTTATGAAAGGATGATTTAAGATTTTGTTAGTGCCTAACATTTAAATTATTACAAGGTACTTATAAACTTATATGAACTACAGAATCCTTTGGTGAGGTCTGCTTTATAGATAACTTATGTTGAAAGAGTAAAGATTTGTGTGTGGAAGAACCAAGTTCTCCTATAAGTGTTCGCTAAGCTATCAAGTCTTTGTGTGGTTTTATTCAGGAACTATCCATTATTGTATTGATCGTTTCCCTTGGTGCCAGTGGGGAGGGTTAAGGAGCTAAAGGAACTTAAAAGTATTTTTGGGGTGAGTTTAGTAGATACCATAGAGCTAATGTTAGATGTAAATGTCCTTTAGGAATCTATGCAACATAAGGAGTATCTCAATTGTAAATTATGTGATTCATATCCTATCCAACATTGAAAAATATATCATGAAAAAAATTCTGCAAGCTATTAATAGCCTCTCACATTGAAATCATAGTTGATTTCTGAGGAAGAAATTTACTCTGATATTCTAGAGGAAGAAAAGAATTCTAAGTAGAAGTTATTGAATCTGTCCCCGCCACTCAGGAGAATTAGTTGATTCATGTATTATACAAGGAAAAATTGTTTTTATTATTTTGTCCGATTTTATGCAGTTATTAAAAGTAAATTAGACTTGTAGCTTTTATCTGTACTTTTACTGAAGAGGCCAGATTGTAGTCTGGTCAAGTTAAGTGAATTTTTTAACAGGTACATAGAAAGATTATTATTTTACTTTATTTTTAACATAAGCACTAAATTTCTTATTCTTAATTTCAAATATGAATTAAAGAATTTATTAACTTTTTTAGTAAGAAACTTTGGAATTAGTTAATCTTCAAGTTTTATTTGTGTCTTGAATTTTCTAGGTAATCATTCCTGGGGCATTTATCCAGAATCTATTTCTACCTTGCCAGTGGATACTGGTCTACCCTCCAATTCTGTTTACCATGAATTACCCTCTGCTGATGGGAAGATGAAGGTAACTGTTACACAAGTAACAGTGGCACTGAGCAGCTTAAAAAACATTTTCACTCCTCTGCTTTTTCGAGGACTTTTGTCTTTTCTGACCTGGTGGATTGCTGCTTGTCTCTTTTCTACAAGCCTTTTTGGGCTTTTCTATCACCAATATCTCACTGTGGCGTGACTCTCGGTTAACAATGAATATCCAAGTCACACTTTGGATTCACATATTTGTGCCCTTGAAGGGCTGACAAAAACCAGAAGAAAGCAAGTACAAAGGAAAAAAAAAAACATATCAGAATATCTTGTTTGAAATGCTTCCTCTGTATTCTCAGGGTGAATTAATGGTATAATATGGAAAATTACAGAATAGATTGTTAAGTGCTATACTGTGGCATTGGAATTTTAACTCCTTGTATTAACTGATGTGAGAGGTCTATCCACAGGGTAATACTTCTGATTACCTTGGTTTACAGAAACCTCCAGCAGTCTTTGAAAGTTTTCATATAACTCCAGTTATTGACTGATTGCTCTAAATGGTATTAAGGTACTTTTAATATTCATGTGGCTGCCTATAGAACAACCTTCAAACTGAGCCATGTTTTAGAGGGGGGAGAAGAACTAAAATCGCTTCTGTTGGTAATTATTAGTCATACTCTGCAAACAACAACAACAAATCCAACAGAAATGAAGAAATAGCTACTGTATATTACAGTAAAGAAAGCTGCATAGTAATTTTAAATTTAATGGAGATGTACATGCTTGATATCTATAAGTACTGCTGCTTGAAAGTAGCAAGAGTATTGTTTTAAAATGTATTCTATCCAACTTGAAGGATCTTTTAAAATGATTGGCTATATGGAACATTTGCAGTCTTGCTGTGAGGTTTGGGCCTCCCATGTTTTATTTTATTTTATGATCCTAAATAGTTCTTTTTAATCTGAAAATATTTATCAATATTGATCAAACTTTTAGAAAGTTCCTTTGTAATCCTGCTGACTACTTGTATGTATTGTATATATTATATATTAAATATATAATATATGGAGATTATAAAAGATGAAAATATTGGATCCTTATAATATTTTAAGTTGCTGAATGTATGTTAAAACATGATTGAATGAGATGTATTTGTATCTAGAACTTTTCTTTCTTTTTGGAATGAGATTAAAATACATTTTCAAAGTTCATTAGAGCAAGCAATTTGTTTGTGTTACCTGTGTGAGAGTAGTTATATTTTATAAATAGGTGATTTCTCCCAAATAAAAATTCTTTTTCTCTCATTTTCAAAAATCAGAACCCTTCCCACTCTAAACATACCTACAGGTATCATTTAAATCGTATTAATTAGGACTTGTTTTACATCTGTAGTGTCTAGAATTGGAAATGTTGAATTTTTATTTTATAGTCCAGAAATAGAATTTGATTGAAAAATTTAAACGAAAGTTTAAAAACTTGTAAAATTGTTTTTCATGCTTTTTACATCTAAACCCAAAATGAAGGTTACAATTTTAATGGGAATGGATCTGAGATAAACATGTTTGTTTATTTTTTAAACAAATGGTAGAGTTTATAAATAAATGTTCTTCCATATAACTGTCTTTAGAGGATATATTTTATATTTCAGTGCTGTTGTCACTACTGGAAAACAATTTTGAAACTTCTTTTGGAATTACTTGCAAGACTCATGGTTCACTTTCATTTGAATAATCTCAATGCAGCAAATTCCTATCTTTTAGTATAGATTAAATATTTTTAAAATAGTTGCTATTTTAAAAGTCTGAATAATAAGTGTTTAAGTTGGATAAAATTCTGGTTGAAATGAATTGTCACTATAGCCTAATGATACTTCATGTGTATTTCCAAAAGAAGCATTCATGCCAAATATATCTGAAGATATATCAGCATCAGTAAAATATAAGTATCTTATAACAAGATAACAGCAAAGTATGACATTTTATGTGAAAATTCTCATGTGTTGGACTTGAAAAGAATCTCTCACCTGATATTTATAACCATTCTTATTTAAAAACTACATTTTTAAAATTATAATTAAAATTATTTTGAGTTTCAAAGATTGCACAGTGGATTTATATATGGAAAAGAGACATAGCATTATTGGATGGAATAACATACATTTCTAAAATACTATTGACTTATACTTTTCAAACTTGAATTCTCCCTAAGTATACTGAACTTACACAAGCTGCACATTAATTTAAGTAATGGGTTTGGTTTCTTATTTTGTTTGTTTAGTCTTTAAAAGCAAATTTGAAGAGAATGATGGTTATAACTACTAACTGGTTTATTTATGCATCTTGTCTCTGTACCAAGATTTATGTTCTTTAAGTGCAAAAGGGTTTGTACTTTATGTAAACCAAATATTTTAAAATTCAGATATAATTGATTTATAGCATTGTATTGGCTTTAGATGTATAACATAATGATTTGCTACATGTATGTGTTGCAAAGTAATTCCAAATAATATTTTAATAGCCTAAATTACATCCGTAGAATTATTTTATTTTTCATATTACACTCTAGTCAACATAATATGCTTCAGCAGTCAGTTACTTTTATTATATATTTTTGTGAAATTACCTGGGAATTCTTAAAATCTTATTTTGTATGATTTGTGGAGTTTTATTTGATAATTTGTTTCTTCTTCCCCTTGCTGCCCATTGCGCTATAAAAATCAGAGCTCTATTCTCCCTCCTCCCCCCATTGGTTTGTCTGAAATAAAAAGCATATAATTTTATCTTAATATCCCTATACATGTTGATTATCTGTGGTATTTTCCCCAGAATTCCAATTGCTGTGTATAAATGACCGATGCATCCAAATAGAATGGGCTCATTGTCTTATTGTTTCTGATAATAAATATCATTGATAATATAGTAACATTTCTTCCTGAGTTATGATTCAGAAGAGATATTCATCCATTAATGGAATTGATAGGTCCAGGAAGCAATAAGTAGAATTCATTATGAAATTTATAATTGAAACTTCACTGGATAGATTTTATTCTTTCAAATGAAAGCTTAAATTCTCAGTACTGCAGAGCATAGGGTCTCAACATTCTCTGAATTCATACACACTTTCTGAGCCATCTCATAATTGAAAATGGTGTATCATGGTAGTATATGGCTCTATTCAGCAAAATAAAGCTAAGTGATTTTTGAATGTGGATCATCTTGTGTCTTCACAGAGCTTTAGGTAGCTTAAAGAATCAGATTTAAACATACTTATGATACTAGAGCTTGAACCCAGTGTCTCAAATAGTCAGGCAATCTCATCTTTTAACTCCCACTCATCTCATTATGTCTATAACTTGGGTTTATAGCTGTGCTGTTTATATGCCTTGCTGTTTTATGTCTGACGTGAACACTAAGGATGGTCAGGCTAATGTCAATCTTTTCATTCTTTAAAATGTTAAACATTTTCACATGTTTTTGTTTATAACAAAAAAAGTAAAACCAGATATAACCTGTGCATATGCTTGTCTTTTGTTATTAAGGGACTCCTTTAGCAATACACTTATTTATGTTGGATGGGCCTATCTTTAATGGATCAGAGAGTTGGTTTTTTGTTTTGTTTTGTTTTTGGCTTGGGTGTTTATTTTATTATTATTTTTTTTTATAACTGCCTATACGTGGTTATTCCCCTCTATTCTCGCATTTGGCAAAAGACTTCATTATCCCAAATCATATTGCAGCATAATTTTGTGGACAGAATGTTAATTTAAGAATCAAGAAACCTCTCTTATACCATTTCTGCCTATAATTGTTTTTTGCACTTATTAGGTATTCAACTTATACTAATTAAATACAATTGTATTATCACTGTTGACCTCAGTTTTATCATGTAAAATTGATTTTACATTAAATGTATGGCTACATATTTTCTAAATCTGCTTTGTGTTAACATGAGAAAAATGAATTGCTATTTTTGGCTTCAGGAATGGCTTCATGTTAGTTGGAAGACATTCTGAAAATGACTTCAAAAGAGTGTTTTCTCCAGGAATATTTTTGTTTGTACTCATTTCATTATTTGTACAATAAATATTTGAGTGCCTTTAATGTTCCAAAGACTGCCCTAGATAGAACAGTGAACAAAACATCACAGTCCCTGCCCTCCAGGAGCTTAGAGTCTAGTGGGGGAGTGCAGATATTAAACAAAGATAAACATGAGTCAAATATAGGACATGTTAGTGATAAGATCGGATTAGTGGAAGGTGAGGGGAATCAGGGAAGGGGGGATATGAGGGATAAAGTTAAATTTTCAAATAGAGTATCGAGGAAAAGCCTCACTGAGAAGGTGATTTCTGAGTAACAACTTGAAGGAAATGAGGACCATCATACTTTTTTTCCCCTTACTTATATCATGGTAGTTCTTTGATTGACAAAACACCCTGATTGCATGGGCTTTGCTAATTGTGAGGTCAATAAAGGAATTTTTTAAATGATGACAATATTATGTGTTCTCCTATTCCTGTTGTATTGTACAGGAATATTATTAAGTATTATTAAGGGACTCGTTTAGCAATACACTTATTTATGTTGGATGGGCATATCTTTAATGGATCAGAGAGTTTTTTGTTTTTTGGCTTGGTGGTTTTGTACAACCAAGTTGTATTTGTCCTGTTGTACAGGAAGGATTATAGCCATCGAATTAAATGTTGTTTGTTTACTAATGAACAGTAAAGCATGCAACAAATATAATCTCATGAGTCCATTTTTATAATTTCTTTGTCAAGTACTTTTTAATTTAACTCGGACATGTTTACATTTTATTTCTGTAGAACCTTTAAAGACCCAGAGGGTTTCAAAAGAGTTGTAAGACCCTAAAGCAATATGTTTTGTCTATTTGGCAGATAAATTTTACCCACTGCTCTTTAATATGTCAGATAATCAGTTACACTAAAGTAATTACTCAAAGGATAACATGACTGAGGACAAATTTGGATTAATAACCTCAAAATTTCAAGTATATAACAGTTTGAGTATATTAAGTACCCATTGAAGTATTGAAAATGAGGGAGATGTATTTTTCTTAAATAGAGCGCTACAAAAATTAGTTTTAACAGCTATTTTGTTTATTTGGGTTGCATTTTTCTTTCTATAGTTCTATAGTATAACAATTTATACTTATAAATAGAAAATTCCAAAAGACTAAATAAATGAAACCATGTTAGTAGAATTATGTTAAACAAGTAGCAATGGTAAGATATAGAAATTATTGTAATTATGTTTATATGCATATTTACTTGTTCTTTCATTTCTAGTTTTAACAGTTCTTTAGAACATGACGTAATTTTTTTCTACGTATTTAAATTTCTATTATAGTAGGTTGTCCGCATACCTGTTTTGGATAAGTGGCTTATGTCTAAAGTTAATAATCTGTCAACTGAATAGTCTGTTGGAACCAAATTTCAATATGAGAAAGAACTGAACTATAAGAAAAAAAAATTATTTTAAAATGTTAATTATTAAAAATATTTAATTTACTGGTAAAATTTTAAAAGCAACATTGCAACAATGGGGGAAAGCAGTCATTTCAACTGTTGGCACTAGAATAATTGTATATCCACATTTTAATGAGCCTCAATCCCTACATCATACTACACAAAAATTAATTCACGGGGACCATATACCTCATTGTAAAAGCTAAAACCATAAAGGTTTTAGAAGAAATCTTAATAGAATATTTGATGATTTTAGGGGTTGACAGAGGTTGCTTAGGACACGTAATTATAAAATTTATTTTAATGATAAAAGCAATTTCATAGAAATTAAAAACTCGTCAAAAACCCTTTTAAGAAAATCATAGCTTGAGATAAAATATTCGCAAAACCTGAGACAGGAATGTTGTTGGTGATACAGACACTTTACAGTTGACCAAAAGCACATGAAAAGGTGCTGAACCTGTAGCAATTAATATGATTCTTGTTATAGTTTTCTTTTGTTCTTGTACTGAGTTCACTGAGGTTCTTAGATACCTGGGTTTTTATCTCAGGTTGAGTTAAAGACTTAAATTTTCCATTCTGAGGAAAGAAGTAGAAATGCAGTTGTAGTGCATTGTTTGCTTTTACAATAATTTTTTGACAGCTCTTTCTGCAGAAGAATGTGTTGAAAGAAAAGGGTGTTAGATTCTTGAAAGTTAGGATGGTTACATAAAATGTTATGTAATATACCTGGGTTAAGCATAAAAGGCTTTCTAATTACACGATCAGACATATGCAGTAAATTTGATAATAGTTTTCTTTGTCTCTTTACGTATTGATTCTACTTGAGAATATTAAAATTCTTGGCAGAAGTAGTGGATTTCAGTTTTATCATTTTAAGTAGAAAATTATTTTCTGGTCTTCTCACTCCATTTGTGAATGTAGAAGTACTGCGTTTATAGTTATTCAGCTGTATTTGTTGCTGGCTGGTAATACAATAAAAAAAATTTTGTCATTATTAAATTGAATTTGTCCCACAAATCATTGACACTATTTTTTTTTCCAGTTTTTTTTTTCCTATCCGCTTTATTTTGGATAGCTTTTATTGCTATGTGTTGAATTTCACTAATTTTTTGTGGCATGTCTAATGCGATGTTCAATTTTATCTCGTGTATTTTTCATCTCAGACCTTTATTTCTTTAATCTCTAGAAATTCAATTTGGGTCTTTTTTATTTCCTCCATGTTTCTCTTTAACATGTTCATATTTTCCTCTACTTTCTTGAACATACAAAATATATTTACAATAGCTGATAGATACATTGTCCTTGTCTACTAATTTTATCTTCTGTGTCATTTGGAGCTATGTATTGAATGATTTTTCCTCTCATTATGGGTCACATGTATATTCCTGCTTTTTTGCATTCTTGAAAATCTTTGACTGGATGCTAGGCACTGAATTTTGCCTTGTTGGGTACTGGATGTTTTTGTACTTTTTAAAAATATTCCTGAGTTTCGTTCTGGAATGCAGTTATTTTACTAGGAAACCTAGGAGATGGTTTTGATTTTTTTGAGGCTTACTTTGAAGAGCAGCCTTTAATTGCGTACTAATTTTTACCCACTACTGAAGAAATAAAGATCCTTCTGAGTACCCCACCAATGCCCCATGTGTTATTACAAAGTTTTCTCACTTTGTCTGGTGGGAACAGGAACTATAACTACCCGGTTGAGTCCCAAGGATTGTTCTGCTTATTCCTTTCTGTTGGTTCTTCACACAACGTTGGGTAATTTCAGATGCATCTATTGATCAGAACTCAGCTGAAGACGTGAAGAAGGAACCCTCTGCCAAATATCAGGAGCTCTCTCTGTGCTCTCCTTTCGGATGCTCTTCTCAACTGGATTCTCATTTCAGTTTCAGGTCTTTCCTGTGCTGTGGCTTAGATCCTTCACTCAGTAAGCTGGAGCAGTAAAACTTTACCTCATAATTTTTAGGCATCACTATCCTGTGCTGCCTGTTCAAAATCTGAAAACTTTTTTCATGTATTTTGTTGAGTGTTTTAGTTCTGTAAGATAGAAGAGTACATCTGGTCCCTGTTAACTTCATTTGGACAGGAAATGGAAGGCCGCAGTTTTTCCAGCTTTTAATTTCTTACTAGAGACTTTTTCTCCCCCACCAACAGTCTGTTCAGAGACAGGCTTCCATTCACTTATTATTTTCAAAGATGTGTCACTCAACATTGTTTATCACCAGGAAAATGCGAATTAATACCACAATGAAATACCACTAGATACCTACTGGAATGGGTAAAATTAAAAATTGACACCAAAATGTTGGCAAGGATGTGAGGCATCTGGAACGCTCATACATTGTGGTACAGCCACATTAGAAATGATATAACCATAAAAAGTTCTAGCATTTTGTATAAAACTAAAAATATACTTAACCCAGCAATTCTATACTTGCTTACCCAAGTGTAATAAAAATGCATTCACAAAAAGACTGGTAAGTATATTTATAGCAGTTTTATTCTTAATAGCCCCAGACTGGAAGCAACCTAAGTGTCCCATCAACAGTAGAGTAGATCAATGCACTGGAATATGGGTACAATGGAGCACTACTCGGCATAGTGACTTACAAAGAGTACAGTGCAGAAGGGAAAAAGTAGCTAACCTTAATGCAGAAACCTGACAAACCACCTCAGTCAAGTGATTCACATCAACAGTAAGTTACATTAATATAATGTGATGAGAATGGCACTTTACCTCAGTTGTCTTCCTTAAAATCAATAACACCTTTCTAATCATGAGAAAACCATCAGAAAAATGGCAGCTGAGAGAATTTGCAAAATACCTGACCAGTACTTCTCAGAACTAAGAATACCAAAATAAGGAAATTCTGAGAAACTTAGAGCCTAGAGGAGACTAAGGAGACATAAAGACTAAATGTAATGTATCCTTCATGGGGTCCTGGAAGAGAAAAAGGACTTTGGGTAAAAACTAAGGAAATCTGAATAAAGTATGATCTTCAGTAGTAATGAATCAGTACTGGTTCATTAGTTGTGATAAATGTGCCATCCTAATGTAAGACAGGAGCAACAGCATATGGGGTGTATGGAGCTCTCTGTACTAACTTAGCAATTTTTCTGTAAATCTAAAACTAGTAAAAGTATTTTAAAAATACATATGAAGTTTATGGGTTATTAAAATGTTATAAATATTGGACTCCAGGAATGCCGAGTGAGAACAGAGCTCATAGGTTCTGAAAGTAGTGGAGTATTTGCTCCTCTGTAGCCAGATAAGGAGAATAGGGCAATGTAATAAGTTTTCTTGAAGCTAAGTTAATACAATTGAAAGTATTGTTCTTTATTCTAAGATTGCTTCTAGAGTTTGTAATGTTAAAATATCTTTTGCTTTGAAATGATAGTAGATTTGATCTACCAATAATGAAATACCACTACAATAAAAAGTTGATTATTAGTTCCTGAAATCAAAAAGTCTGAGAGCCAGAGCATTTACCAATTCCTGAAAACTTTCAGAAACTTGCTCCTCCTGTTTGGTCAAGCCAAAATACTATTGCTTTATGGTGTTTCTCTTAAATCTACCTCTACATATTTTTAAGACTCTAGATGGGTTTCTGATACTTTCTGACACCATTAAGCAAAGGAAAAAAGCAGAAGAACCAAGTAAAATAAAAGCAAGGATATCCCACAATCTCATCTGGCATCCAGTGGTAAAAGGAAATGCTAGGATCTTCCACAATTCAGAATCCAAGGAAAGAACTCATCATTTTTTGTCTAATCAGTGAGGCAGAGAATGAAGACCCTGGAGAATATGGCACCCTCAGGGCAATGGATTCAGAAGGTGAGTGGTAGAAATCTGCATAACGGAACCCAGTAATGTTCATCATGGGTTTTTATGTTTTAGGGTGGAGTGAGCTGGGGTGTTCTAGATTACAAGGTTGGAACTTGCACTGACTAACCTTTTGAGGTTATCTGAAAATTTAAACCTCCATCAATTTCTGCAACTATTGTTGCCTGTGTGGTAACAGTTACGTTAAAAAAGCAAGGCCAAGTTCCAAGTGTTTTCATTGATAATCATACCTCTATAAGCTAAGTGTATGTTTTAGTGATGTGTATCCTTCAAATATGCATTAGTTTTCAGAGTAAGCATTTAGTAGTTAGTATTTGCCACTGTAATGTATGCTGTGCATTTAAATGTGAACAAGAGAGTCTGCTCTGAAGTAGCTTAACCTAGTTAAGACAAAGTTGCCATATGGAGTGGTAAATGCTTTGTTAAGGACTAATATAAATTTGGTTTTTAGGGAAAACTTTATAATAAAGGACAAAAGCTTCCTGAAAGTTGGAGTTTGTGTTGCTGAATCTTTCAATGTTAAGAAAATGAAGATGTTAGGAGTTATCAGTACTCGTAATATTAAGAAAATCAAGGTGGGAAATTCAAACTTAGCAGTTGGAATAATACTGAAAGTTACATTCTAGAATCATAGATGTGGGGATAGCAGTATGAAACATTTAAACCACTATATTTGGAGTCTGGGAATCTGAATTATAAGCTCTTTGAGCAGGGTTTCTTATTCATAAGATAAAGAAGAAAATAGATGGTCTGTCTCAGTCTCTTTCCAAAAATTCTTCATCTTTGTAGTTGCTAATGAAACAAAACAGAAAACACTAAATCTATAGAGCATACATTTATCCAGAGACAAAACTAGAGGAGCCTAGAGGTGGGGTTTAGATTAGAGACAGTGAAAGAAGGGATGAGATTCGTTCTGCAAAGGAGAGGCATATAAGAGTCCACATTCAGCCCCAAGGCAAACACCATGTGATGGTGTCAGAAGAAGAAAATTATTTGCTACTAGGCAAAATAAAGAAAGGTATAGCAACTGTTTTCCTGAACCTTATCAATTTTAACATTTGTGGTTGTTTAAGATGGCCAACTCAAGCTCAGACATCTTCCTCGGTTGCACTGCTCCTGAGGTTGAATGTTAGATTGGCTGGGGCTTCCAGCTAAGAGGAAGTTGAATTACAGATACGTTTTGTGAGGTATGTTTATGTATTTTACTGTCACTTCCATGGATAGTTATTGCTGGCCATCCAAGTATAGGGCTGGTTTTTAGAATATCGCCAACTCCCACTGTGCTGACTCATCCAGCATCAAGTCATGAGGTGCTGGGCCAGAGATGTGTCACCTAATAAAACTTACATTATTTTTCTGGATTTTCTAACATCTGTATTTTCAATGTTATAATTGTGTTTTGATATGATTTTCATTCTAAGTAACCACTTTTTAACCTAATTTTATATACATAATTACGTATTTTTCTTGAGAATCCCCCTAAATTGTTTATGTTTCAGGATCCACAAAACCTGAATCTGCCCATGTTTAATTCATCTAATGGAACTTTAACTCATTCACCCTTCTGCTCCAATAATCAGTCAGTCAAACAAACAGTAAATGTGTCCGTCTGGCTGCTGATGTACAGAAGTACAAGAAGGTAAATTTTTTATTTTGCGTTTAGACATACAAATCTTTAAAAAGTAACTCCCTGGTTGAGGTAGTGTTTTCACCTGCCTTATGTAACCAGTTGTTCGAAAATTGTCTACCATATAGTTCATTTTTTGTTTAATGCTGAGAGAGGATGAGAGGCACAGTAATGGTTCTAGGATGAGGCTACATTGTCAACCAGGAGGTAAGTAGGCCAGAAAAGGGACACTGAGAACTTAGAAAACCTTGCCCAGCCACATCCCTATTTATCATAAGCCTGACAGTTACAAAGAAGCTGTGGACAAAGGAACCGGCCCTCAGCAGTGAACTTATAGCTTCCAGTGACCCTAGAAGCTAGGCTGGATTTTAGGAAGCTGCCTCCAGAGACCACATAGCAAGGGGTTAACTATTTAAAAATAATTCTTTAAATCTCCTGAGGGGTGTGGCAGCTTTCGTAGATTTGATTTTTCTCAGATGAATGGGAAAATTGTTAAAATAGTTGGCATGTGGAGGAAGCTGATTGGACAGATTGCGGGCCAATGTAAGACAAGGTTTAGGTGAGTGAGTTTTGAGGGTTACTTTATAAGTAAGAATATGTAAGTGAAAGGATCTAGGGAAGGTAAGACACATTGATTTAAATCCCAGCAATACTACTTGATGTGGTCCAGTTTCCTCTGCTGTGTCACAAGGATAACAGTACCTTCCATAGAGGTCATAAAAATAAAACATAATCAATGACTGACACATAAAAGATCAGGAGTTCATAATCTGGGGTACACAAATGACCTTGAGAAGGGACTCCTGAAAACTTCATGCAAATGGTGTGTGTGAACATTTTGAACAAGTGGTTCATAAATTTTATCAAATTCTCAAAGAGATCTGTGACTAAAAATAGGTTAAGAATCATTGAAATAAAAGCTCATTTATGTTCGAAAATGAATTGCAAAGGGAAAGGTCTCATGTTCCTTAGAAGTAAAATAGTCATCAAAAAGTAAAAGAGCTGTGAAAGAAGAAAGATTATAATGGGAATAATCAAATTGACATTGATTATGAAGTAATTATGTATTTGTACTGAGTAGTCAGTACTATTCTTACTTTGTAAATATATTTCTATTTCTGTGATGAAGAGTATAAAATATTTTCTTTTGTCATGCCATGAAAATACAGTTGACATTTTCAGTGCAAATAATTTTTAAAAGCATTGGCGTAGGAGTTTAAAAAGTAAGGACAGTCCTGGCCCTATACTTTAAAAAATTCTATGAATTTGGCAAGTTATTTACTGTAGTTTTTCCAAGTGTAAAATAGTGATAAATAACTTCTTAACAACATTTTAAAAATTGACTAAGTGAAAATATGTTGAATTTCTATGAGGGAGGGAACTATTTAAAATCAAGGTGTTGCAGCATATTTTCCTTTCAAAATTTAATCTACTCTGTACATTTTAACAATGATATCTCAGGAAATCTAATCATTTATTGAGCTTAAACATTGGAATCTGTACTTTAAAGTCCTTTGGTATTGATGGTTGACATCATAAATAATCACTTTCTTTGCATGTCTAGTGGGTTTTGGACAGCTGTATCGTCCCAGTGACATCCCATTGCCAAAGTCTAAAATCCCCAAGCCCCGTAGCACACACTCATTCACCATCACCTAGCTAATCCTGGGCATCATTGTACTCTTAGCATAAAGATCACCTTCTCAAGGGGTCCAACTATCCCCTTAGTTGAACAGCTTCCTCTCTTGCACTTATAATTACTTGTTTAACTCTTGTTTTCCCTGCCAGACTATCAGCACCAGGTGGCAAGAACTGAGTTTTTCTTTCTACTATATCTCTAGAACTTAACAAGTAGCCTGTTTTACAGCAAGCCCTTTAAAAAAAGATTATTGTTATCATTAGTTATTTTGAAACTATCTTAAATTTACAGCAAAGTTTCAAGTACAGTACAAACAACGTTGTTTTTTAAAAAATTTGCTGAACTATTTGATAGTGAATTGCTTACAAAATGCCTCTTCACTTCCTATTTCTTTAGTGAGCTATCTTGCCAAACAAGGACATTCTCCTAAGTAATGACAATACAACCATCAAAATCAGGAATTTTATACTGATACATGACTTCCATCTAAACTTGAGACCACAGTCAAGTTTTGCCAGTTGTCACAATAATGGCCTTTATTGTAATCCAGTGCAGAATCAGTCACTGAATTAAGTTATCATGTCACTATTCCAGTCTTTCAGTCTGAAATAGCGCCTTGATTTGTTCTTGGCTTTCACGTCCATAACCATTTTGAAGACTAGGTCAGTTATTTTATAGGATGGCTCTCAATTTGGATTTGTCCGATGTTTTCTTACGAGGAAATTCAGGTTATTTAATTTTGGCAGGATTATTACAGACGTGCACACCTTGCTTTTCTCATTGTATCCTATCGGCTGACACATACTTACTGATGATGTTCACTTTATCCCTTTATTAAGGTGGTGTCTGCCACTGTAAAAAAGTTCTTCATCCTTTTTAATAAGTATTTTTTAGAGAGGTGCCTTGAAACTCTTAAGTATCTTGATTCTTCCCAAATTTACAATATACTAATTTCTTTAAATCATATGAACTCATGTTTATTAAATGGGTCATTATCTGTCACTGTCATTTGATGCTCATATTGTCCCACATTTTGCCATTAGAAGTTCCTCCAATGACCTTTTGACATGTCCCCATTATCCTTTGAGCACTTCCTTCCTTTCCAGCACAGCGAGACATCCCAGACTCACATTGCATTTTCCCTAATCTGGAATCAGTCATTTCTCTAAGAAACCCTAGTTTCCTTTAGTGGAAAATGGTATTTAGAAATCATGAGTTGTACATTTAGTTATGTTTTATTGCTTTTGGATTGTCATTGTTCCCAGACCCTCTCAGTGAGAGTGGACAGAGCTATGAAATACTCATATGTGAATGCACACACACATAACACACACATGAAAACATGCAGACATACATACACATTTACAATTATGTTGATCTTCAAATCCAGCAATATATATTGACAATCATGGGGCTGTCCCTCCCCCAGGCATGGATACTTTTCTCAGCCCACCTGATGCTTTAAGGGCTGCATTGCTCAGAAAGGGAGGTAGCAAAGATTACTTTTTAAATGTCTGAATAAAAACTAACCAGATGTTACTGACTTTTGTTTCAAGTTCCTCTGTGTTTTATCTCTTTCCAGACTAGTCTGCATTTCTCTGGGACTATGATAGGGAGAGTTCTGCTTTGTAAGAAGAAGGATAGGAAAAAGAGTCAGTGCTTTTATCAAAAGTTTTTATATTTGTTTAGCTCAGTAGTTCTCAATGGGAGCACTATTCGCATTTTGGCAGGAAATTCTTTATTGTAGGATGGTCCCACATGCTGTTAAGATGTTTTGTATCTCTGACTCTCCACTCACTGTTGCCATCAGATCTCCGCCCCCCTCACTAAAATACTTGGAATAACAAAAGCAAGAACAAAGCACTTGTATGCATTTCCAGCTGCCTCCTAGAAAGCCATCCTTCCCCTACCTGAGAATCCCTTTGCAGTTTGTATAATAGCTGTTTGCTAATACATTCTTAGGTTCATACTAGTAATTCACATGAAAACTCAGAGAACACTGTGAGTGTAGAATACTCAGTGTCTTCTACGTCAGCTGGGTTAGTCTTGTCAAATCAATGCTCTTTTGATCAATAAAAATTACATGCTAAAAAAAACTAAGAAGAATAACTTGAAGGTTTTCAGGAATTGATTAAATAAAATATTACATTTGTTGAAAAAAAATTAACATGCTTTTTGGCTTGGTAAATGTACCCCATTGATTCTATTTTGGGTTCTGAGGCCTAAAGCCAAATGCTGTTTGTAAAGAGGTTTTCTTCTGTCATTGAAATGTCTCTTAGATTAACTGAAATCTGTGAGCCGTAAATACAAAGTTGTCTGAAGCAACTGGGTCATCATTGTTGAAGGCCCCAGTGCCATGTTTGTAATGCATGTTATTAGCTTTTCAGCTATCTATCTTCATGGGAAAGGTAGGTTGTTTGGGTTTAGGCAAGTCAGCTTCTAGTTAATAGTCAGGACTAGCTCAGCAGGGCTAACAAGAAAGGAATTGAGGGCCTCCAGGGCCACCCATGTCTGTCACACCTGCTGATACGCAGGTGATGCCGCCCTTGCCCTGATTACACATGGATAGGCCAGGGCCCACAGGCTGTTGGAACAAGTTTATTCCCCTTCACCATAGGTGTGGACCGCACAGTGGGAAGAAACCCTATCCTTCAACTAGCGATCAGTTTCTTCCCATTGTCTTAGTTTGTTTGGGCGGCTATAACAGAATTCCATAGACTGGGTAGCTTATATATAAACAGTAGAAATTTATTTCTCGGTCCTGGAGGCTGGAAGACCAAGAGCAGGATGCCAGCATGGTCAAGTTCCAGTGAGGGCCCTCTTCTCGGTTACAGACTGCTGTCCTCTGTCTTCACATGGCAGGAGGAAAGAGCTCTCGGATCTCTTATAAGGGCCCTAATCCCAGCCATGAAGGCCCCACCTTCATCACCTAATTACTTCCCAAAGGCTCTGTCCACTAATACCATTACATTGGAGGTTAGGGTTTTCACATATGAATTGGGGGGTGGGGGGAATGCAAACATTAAGTCCGTGGCACACTGGGACTCATTAAGAGCCTGCTTGTGTTTTGCCCCTATGATTTGAGTCCTTCTTTATAGTAGGAAAAAGTCGAGTTCCATCAACTATACAAATATTAGAAGGGGAAATAAAGTTCACCCCATGCTGTGTTTGAAAAAAATTACCACCTTAGACTGAGAATAAGCTCTGTATGAACAGTAGGGTGCACCTGCTCTCTTTTGGGTAGAACCCGTCACTTACCAAATATGTAAGTGCTTCCCACACTTCACAGCTCTCTTGGAGTTAGGCAGGGACATGTGGCTAGTTTTGTCAACTAATGTGAGCAGAAGTGATGTGTGTCGCCGCAGCCTCACATTTTTAAGGATATGTTCATCTTTTATGCGTGCTTTCAAGGGAACTAAATTTGAGTTGTGCTAAAACGACGTAGACTGTTTCTAAGATAATTTTCAACTGCCCCAGGAAATGGAAGACATTATTGCACGGGTGTAACCCCTTTGTTTAGAAACTACTGTGTGATTTTGTTTGGTTTGGGTGTGAACAACTTTGAACCAGGGTTGATATGATCCATTAGCTAGAAGGACCTAATCTGAATGAGATTGATTCGGTAATTTAAAGACAAAAGTAAACTGGAAAATTGTGTCAACATGACAGTGTTTTAGTGCTCTTCAGTTAGTGGTTTAAACCATCAGAAATTTAACTCAAAGAGAAAGTCATAGACTATAAAATGCATAATCCACTACACGTTATTTCAAGGGCACACCAAAGACTGCATTAGCAGGCTCTTGTCGATACCTATGAGTTGGCCTCTTTTAGTTCATTTAGGATCCTGGACAGACTTAACGCGCGCGCACACACACACACACACACACCATTTAGGGTATCTTATCACAAACCAAATATTTCTTCATCTGAGAACTTTTTAGGTTTTTAATTACTTGATGCTGTTGAAAAATGAAGATTTTGTACATTGTGTCCTTATGACCATTTTTTTTTTTTTTTTTTGCACTTGGTGAACAACAAAAACAAAGAGAAAAAAAACAGAACAATTTCACACCTAAAAGGGAAGGAGTTGATTACTGTCATTTTGATGATGTGCCTTTTATACGTTTGCAGTGGTTAAGAAAGACTTTATGGTTTGGAGCATGAGCACTTTAAAGTGATTCAAAATTATTGAAGAGCTACAAATTTTATAAAGTGCTTCAATTTGTTACTGACTAGAGCGGCAATGGAACGATTCAGCAGAGCTTTTAGTACTATGCACAGCCTGCAAATGCTCTCCTAATCTTCCCAGGTGTCACTGCTTTGCACGTGGGGGCTCTGAGTGTTCCTGCCCAGAGACGTGCCACCGCTAACAGCCTCAGAGCCTCTGTTCTGGAGACCTCTGTGCCACAAAAGCAGCACTCACACGTGGCTGTGATCTTGGTAGTGCCGCAAACTCTCAAGCAGCCTTCTGTTACCTGGCTTTACTAGAATTAAAAACTGTTGGTCTAAAGGAATTGCTGGACTATTGGTCACTTAATTTGGTGGCTGGATGGGCATAGGTACATGGGGAATGGAAAATAAGTGGGATAAGGGTGGGTAAAGTGGCTCAGACACTACAAAATGAGAAAATAACCTTTAGTCCCTTTGAGATACGCAAGAAACTATCATTTAAAAAGTTGATGGTTTTGAGAGACACTAAAACTTTAAGAGCAGGTTTTAATGATTTATTTCTGCTTTGCCATCAGCTTGCTGTTATTTTGCTGGACCTTGATTTGCATGTTTTAGAGGAACAGTAAGTAAGCCCTGCTGTGTCAAATGGGGAAAAATAAGGCATAATCTTTGAAATGTAAAATGACCAAGTGGCTTAGATATTGACTTCTAATGCAGGATTCCACTAAAGCACATGTATAATTTTGCCTTTTAAAATGGATTTACACAGCTGAAATGCTTCCTGACTAGCACATGGCTCCTCCATGTGACGGTTGTAAATGGCACGATACTTTGTGTCTATAGAACCAGAGTTGTCAGGCTCAACTAGTTTATTAAGCAGAAGGCAATCTTACATCAGAACAATGCTAAATGCATAAAAGTTCAAAGCCATAACCAATTCAGGAGTGGGAGCTGGGCATGTAGCAAGTCTTTAGTGAGACATTTAGAGTGTCTGGAAAAACCTTGGTCTGTGTGGTTACCTCACACAGATGACCCTTGTCAGAGCTGAGGTGAGTCCACATTTCCAAGACTCTTGCCTGCCTCACCAGTTTAACACCATGTTGGTGATCATTCTATTTAAAAGTATGATGCACCCTTTTAGAAGAGGACCTTACATGTTAGAATATAGCTTACAACTTTTAAAAGCAACATGTTATTCCAGTTCTTGTGAATAAGGAATAGAGAATTTGCATTGCAATTTATTAATATAATTGAGTGCGCATCACCCCAAAATTAAAAGCATTTCTCTCTATCTGGTTGTCTTGCTCGAATTTCCCATGAATGCCTCTTATATCATGTAAAATATGAAATGAGACTGATTTCTGACAAGATCCAAAAATTCAGAGCCAAAATATGGTAAGGCAGAGAGTCCAGTTCATCATACTTCCTCACGTAGGACAGTGGAAAGATTATATGTCATTTTAGGATCAGAAATTTCTAGGGAAACAAATCTCTGCTTTCCTTCCCTTCTTTCCTTAAATGAATTAATACATGCAAAGAACTTAGAGTGCTTGACTATTATTATTTTATCACTTGTTTTATTATTTCCTCCCCTTCTTTCCTTGCTTACATTCTTTCTCCAAATAGTCATGTGTATCCCTATCTTTTTTTGAGATGTTGCTTTCTCATATCAGGAAAATTAGAATTGATGGTGACTTCCACCTCTCTGTTCTGAAGGGCCCCCAATAATACTGTTTCAAATGTGTACACTGACCCACGCTGAGTGTCACAATCTGGCTCTGGCAACACTCTGTTGGGGAATTTCAGCCAGATTCATTTAGTTCTGCCTGATCCACTTTATGGTTTATTTGATTCAAATGCAATAGATGTTTATAAACAGAACATTAAAATATTCGGACATTGTGTCTTCAGTAAGAAAAACCTTAGCTACAAGTTGAAATTGCCAAAACTTAGTCAGATAATCAGGAATTGGAGATATTTGTCCTTATTTCCAAAGGAGATGGTTAATAGTAAATAAAGGGACATTTGCATATTGAGTTAGTTAATATTTTAATTCAGCTCCAAGGCCAAGCAGATATGGCGTAAAACTAACTGTGCCTCAAGAATGTTATTTTACATACCAAGATGATTATGTCTAAATTTCCATTCAGTAACTTTCTTAGAGTTGATCTAAGAATGAAAGTTTATCTGCCTTTAGTGCTTCTTTACGAAACTTTTTTAAAATTCTGTAAGTTAGGCACTTGTTTTTAAGTTAAATACATTGAATGAGTGCAAACATTTTATAAGCTGGATATTATTTTGATTAAACTTGATGCCATGGAAAGCTCTTTCCTTCTCATTTCTACCTGTCAAAATCCTATCCCTCATTTTCTACTGGATATTGCAGTCGTCCTGGCTTAAAGCAATCTTTCCTTCCTTTGAATGCCTATCATTGCACTTGCAGCTCCCCCCGCCCCATGGTATTTATCACACAGTGGAGACTCTTATTCTTAATACATCTTAGTAATTTCCAAAACCTAAGTGTCAGTTTCAGAACCGTGTGTGGACACGTAGTTCATTTAGCATTTACTCGATGCCTGTCTCAGTTGATCACAATGCAAGAGCTATAATAGGCACTGGAGATGCAAGGTGAAAAACAGACATGACCATAGCCCCTGTGGAGCTGATCTCTAAGGTGAATGGATTAGGGTTAAAGAATGTGTATCATTTGCAGTAACAAGTTTAATGCTATGAGTATTGTGAGAGTACTGAAGATAGTTTTGAGGAAGGATCTAAGACTGTTGATAAACAGACTTATATCTAGTAATGAAATACCAACTGTTGGTGTGTATGCTTTTGCTACAGGTAGGATTTTCTAGTTTCTTCAAGTGGCTTTTGAAAAGATGTGTGGTATAAATAAATTTCAGTAAACCCAACATTGTCTTTTCTAGGTTCATACTGCTAACATAGGACCCTGTAGAAATAAACATTTCAGATCCATTTCACGTTATGAAGCATAGGCTTGAAAAAGAAAGAGTTATGTTTGGTCTTTCAAATCATCAAAGATTGTCTTAGAAGTAACTATCTTTTCAATTTATACTGTAAATTAAACTCAGCTTTATGATTGAGAAGAAACTGCCAATAAAAAGCAATAAACCAGGTATAGCATAAAAGACATATAGACAATATTAAAAATTATTTGTTATAAACATAAGTTTCTGGTTCAATATGGCAGTCTGACCTTCCTAGAACATTAATAGATTACAGAAAACTATCTTTAAATGTATAAAAGAACATAAGAGTCTAACAGCAAAAGATAAATTTTGAAAAAAGTTCTGGAAGTTGAAAAATGGATGGAGGAGTGTCAATAGATGGGAAGAAGCAGCCATTACCTAGAACATGTGCAGAAGTGACAACAGGCAAAGAGGGGGCCAGTTTAACCTGTGGGACCCCGGAAGTCTCAGAAATCATTCAGGGGCATGAGAGACCCCCACCCCAGTATGTAGAGGAAAGGCCTTTTACCATTTCTCAGACAAATAAAATAAAGGACCTTCTCTAGAGAAATTGCCAAACTTGGTTCAGGGAAGCATGTGCATGCATTGACATCCAGAACAAAGACCTGAGTTTTTGCTAGTATGTGATCTTCAATAAAATGGCCAGCTTCCCAATCACATTTCATTAATTGAACTGTCAGTAAATAAGACCCTACCTGGGTTGAGAGAGCTACCAGTCAGCCATTTTACTATATCCTAGTTGTAAGCAGAAGCCAAATATCTCTAATCATTTGAGAAAAGCCAATAACATGAATGAGAAAGGCCAAGAAAACCAGTCATAAAAAAAGAGCAATGGACAAGGAGACAACAGCACCCTGAAGGAAATAGGTAACTCAGGAACACCACCACCAAAATCTTTGAAAATTCTAATTCATACCACAGAAAGATTAGAAAATGGATCAGTAAAATAAGAACAGACTGCTGTTGGGCCAGCCCAATGGCTCAGGCGGGTGGAGCTCCATGCTCCTAACTCTGAAGGCTGCCAGTTCGATTCCCACATGGGCCACTGGGCTCTCAACCACAAGGTTGCCAGTTCGATTCCTCGACTCCCACAAGGGATGGTGGGCAGTGCCCACTGCAACTAAAGATTGAACATGGCACCTTGAGCTGAGCTGCCACTGAGCTCCCAGATGGCTCAGTTGGTTGGAGTGTGTTCTCTCAACCACAAGGTTGCCGGTTCGACTCCCACAAGGGATGGTGGGCAGCGGCCCCTGCAACTAGCAACAGCAACTGGACCTGGAGCTGAGCTGTGCCCTCCACAACTAAGATTAAATGGACAACAACTTGACTTGGAAAAAACAAACAAACAAAAAATCCTGGAAGTACACACTGTTCCCCAATAAAGTCCTGTTCCCCTTCCCCCAATAAAATCTTTAAAAAAAAGAAAAAAGAACAGACTGCTGTAAAAAAATAGGATGCTATGAAAAAAATTATAGATCAAGTAAGTGTTCTTGGTATTTAAAAAACGTAATTATCAGACTAAACAATTGGATGGTTGAACAATAAAATTAAGTATATTTCAAAGAAAGTAAAACAAATAGGAAAATAAATGGAAATGCAAGAGAAGAAGGATTAATCTCAGAAGCCAACCCCCAACTAATAGGAATTTCAGAAACAGGAAGAAGGCAACTGAAGAGAGGAACTGGAGTTGAAGGACATGAGTAATTAGAAAGTATCCATTGAATGTTCAGAACAATGAATAAATGAAGACCCACATTAGATACATTATTTAAAATTACAGAACACTAAGGATAAAGAGAAGGCTCTAAAAGCTTCCAAAGGGGGTATGGAGGAGAGACTGGTCCTTGATGTGATTGCTCCCTGACTGCTACCTGACCCTTCGCTAGATCCAATTAGACTGGGGGCAGAGCAGAGATTGCTTCCCCTAAATCCCCTCAGAGACTGTCTGTCTCCTCTCCCCTCCCCTGTGCTCCACAGCGTGCTAGTGTGTGCTGGTTCCTGGAACAGGCCATTGCTCCACCCTGGGCAGGTATGTAAAGCATTTTTTCCCCCTTATCTGGGGCAGGTCATGCACTAGTACCCCTATCCTTCCTGCCCTGTCTATAGAACCCCTTAGCACCTGCCATGTGTTGCAGAAGACATCCATGTCATCTCTCTCCCCCTGAGATACACCTCATCTATGTTTCCTTAATAAACTCTTACTGTAATGATGGAGTTGTCAATCTCTTTCTATAGTCTCTCAGCCCCAGGAAATGTTATGTAACAGGTGGAAAAAGCCTGACCCTTTGCAAAAGTATGAGTATCAGATTGGATTAATTTTCTCCTCAGCCATAGCAAAAGATAGTGGATGGATGTCTTAAAATTTCTGTGGGAAAATATTTTAAACCTAGAATTCTACACCCAGCCAAATTATCAATAAAGTGTGAAAATTGAATTAAAAAGAAAACATTTTTGGACAAGCAGTTTCAGAAAAATTGTCTCCCACATGCTCAACTTTAGGAGATTACTTCAGCAAAATGTGGGGAGGAGGGAGGAGTGATCTAAAAGAATTGCATGAGCTTCAATGCAGAAAACTGGCTACAAGCCAGGAGAGTAATGAAGGGGTGTCTCAGCCTATCTGGTGTGCAGACACTTGGAGATAAATTTGTCAAGATTGGAGCAGAAAATGAGAAGGCACAGGGAGGGAATCTCAGAGAAATAGTAGATCTCCAAGACTGATACCACCCATGAGAAGTTGCAAAAGTTAGGGAGGCAACAGAGAATTCAAGGAAAAAGAAAGGCAATGGGAAACTCCAGAAAAAACAAAAAGCTGTACAATGAAATGCAATTATAGTTGTACAACAAATAATATTTACATTGCCACAATTTAAAAATTTTATTGACTTTCAATTTTATATTCAAGTTATAAAGTATATAAACTTAGTTTTATGAATGAAAACAAAATACCAATTTTGGTAAGACATACAAAGAATACTATTTTAGTGGTAAAACATGAGATTAGAGCTAGCGTAAAATCAAAGGATATTTTCTGGGGTTGATGCTTTAAGAAATGCATGTGAAAACCTATTTTTTAAAATTGAAAATGCAAACAATGAAGAAACAAAAAACAGTAATAAAACTATATTGGGAAAAGATATGGGAAATGGTACAGGTAAGCTATAGCTGCATTTCCCATTAATAAAAATATATGTACAAGTATTTAGCAATATGATGGTAATCTTCAGAAAAAGGAAAATCAGAAACAGTTTAAAACATTTAACATGATTCTTTATGAGTGGCTATAATGAAAGTGGAGAAAGTTAGGGCTGGAGATTATGGCTTTTCATTGTAAGTCATCTATACTATTATAAAACATGTATATACTTTGATAAAATTAAAAATATTACATCAATATGTAATATAAAAATATATCATTTAGATAGATAGATAGATAGATAGATAGATAGATAGATAGATAACAGAGAGAACGCTTACAGGAAAATTAATGACCAGATTAAAAAGACTGTCCACTCTTATTTCAAGCTCCCTCGTGTTCCTGCAAAGTCTTCCTTATATTCCAGGCCTTTTCCAATTGAGATGTTCTTAATACTTCCAAGAAAATACTTTTGGTGGGGGTGGGAAGAATGTTTACAAGTTTATCTCTGATATACAAAGAACATAACTGTTTGGTTTTATATTAACTGTAATAGAAACTTTTCCTGAAAATATCTAGATAGGAAAAACAGAAGTGGGGATGTTGTGGAAGTAGCTAGGGGAGCCTAACCTAACTGAATATTGGCACTTCTATTTTCAAAGTAGAGTCAATGCTGCAATTAGGATACATTTCAATCCTATAATCTATGTCCTGCATAATAATAATTGATATTTATTGCATACTTATACTAAGTACTTTGTATCTATTGCATTTAATTATTATAATTCCATGGGGTTAGCATTTTTATTGCCAATTTACAGTTAAAGAACTAAAGTTCAGAGGGTTAGGTAACTTGGCCCAGGTCTCACAATCAAAAACTAGGGAGTTAAGAATGTGATTTCTTGACATTAACAATATGAGTGTAGTTTTTTGGATTCTTGGAAGCACCTGCTATTTTTCTGAACATTTCTTTAATTCCTATGTTCTTGTTTTTCTTTTAACAGATTATACAAGAAAAACAAACCCAAAACAAACAAATAGGAACAAATTATGTGAACATCAATTTAACACTATTTTTCATGAAGTACTGCCTAATGGCTAAACTCTGTCTGTAGAACCAGCCTGCCTTCCTGTGAATCGTGGCTCCACCATATACCAGTCATCAGCATGATGGTGAGCAGTAAGCTAACCTCTCTGGATCTGGATGTCCTGAGCTGTAAAATGGTGTTGATAGTCCATGTCACAGAAGGTTTTCCTGGAAGATTGAATGAGATAATCCCCACAAAGCACTAAGAACAATACCTGACATTATAGTCTGGAGTTTCCAAGGAAGAAGTTTAGTTTTTATTTCCCCCATTTCCATCAGTTGGAAGACTTTCTAAAAGAATTTTATGATAATGGAGTGTTTAACAATTTTATTTCAGGTTTATAATATGTATTTAGTATTTTATTGTGTTCGTTTGTATTTTTCATTTAAGAGCACTGATAATTTGGAAACCATGATACGAATCACTAAAAAGCTGCCACTTCTCCCGTGGTTCCAAATACTCAAACATTGAGTACCCTGCATATTTATTCACTCATTTATTAATTCACTCATCTCAGCCATGTGCCAGGTATGCTGATAGGAATAAAGGGAAAACATACCAGTATTCTAACTCTGTCTACAAAAAAGCAGGCAAAATATGGTACCCAAATTGGTATTTGATCTTCCGTCTTGTGTGAATGGCTAGCTGTGGTAGGAATTAAGATAAAGGTGTCTGGAATTCTGAATGTGACTCTGTTAAGTCACTTGTAATCGGTTAACATTTAACAATTAAATGGTTGTAAACTAGTGCAGCAGAATGATGCCAAAAATCCTGTCAATGAATGCAAGAGGATCTTAAGCAGCTTATTGAAATAAAAAAAGGGAAAGTTTCAAAAATGGTAGTCAGCCTTTTATTCCGTGATGAGAAGAAAAATACCAGTGCTTTAATTGCAAACATGATTTCCTAAAGCATTCCAAGTTTTCCTTGGAGACTTTCAGGGCCAGGGATTGGCTATCCTTGTGCCTGCTTGGATAGAAAAGGGCTTGATGAAAATGCTATGTGTCTGCTGGCACAGTTTAATCTCTTAATACCTTGTTCCAATTGAAAACAACCTAACCCCATTCAAATGATGGAGCACCTACACTTGTTCTGTCTATGGCTTGTGCAGTCACTGATATTTCCAAGGGAAGTCTTGTGATGTTGAAATGGAAATTAATTTCATAGACTTTGGGCAGAACTGAAAAAAAAATGTTTATTTTTGTAATCTGCTGCTGATTCCTGAAAATGTTGCTCAGGCTAAATAAGCTCAGTGTCAGCTTGGAAGAATGGGCCTAGGTGGGGACTGGGATTGAAACTAGAGGTGAGATTGTGGGAGAAAGCAGGGAGAAAACTGAGGAAAGATTGTTTATTCCTGGAGAAAACGACAACTTCAAGAACAGTATCAGAGAGCATATTCTTTGCATAGTTCTTATAATCCCTGAAATGAACTAGCTGCCTTCCAGAGAAAGTTATAAAATTATTAAGGTAGTAATTCACCAACTTCAATAGCTGGAGGAAAATTTTAAGCTCTTTTTGTAAAATTGTTATAGATAACATCATTCCTGAGATCTTCATTCCCTAAAACTAAAAGGAGTGCTACCCAAGTTCACATGGCATTTGGTGTCCTTAATTTTCTTTAAGAACCAACTGTTTCATCCATGCAAAGGAATGTAAATATGATGATTGCTGGGGTTGTTGTTTTGCTTATGATGTTTCCAGTACAGGTCAGTGGTTCTTAAACTTCTTTGAAACATGAATCTCATTGGGAATCTTGTGAAAGATACAGCCTCATATACAGAAAAGTAGATACATGTAGATACATAATTCTTTATATCCTTGCTGTATATTCATGAACCTTTAGACTGTTTGGGGTGATGGATCAAGTTAGGAAGTCCTCCTGAAACAGAGTATTACATAGAGTAGATAGTTAAAATATAGACTGATTGTATAAAATAGCAAGGAAAATGCTTATTTTTATATTAATACTATCTTATTTTATGTTACTGCAAAATACATTGAAGTAAAATATTTCATAAAACTACAATAGTTGAACTGTAGATTATTTGAAAACCAATTTTCAAAATTAACAAAGCTGACACCCAGTAAGAAGAGACTTAATCAAGTTCACCCAGCTAGCTTATAGCAGAGAAAAGGCTATATTATATTCTATGCATATACATATGTGTACTAAACTTTTCAGCCGCTATATGAAAAGCGTCCATTAAAAGGACAAGTTTAACTTTTAAAAGGGTACCATTGCGTCTCAACAATATCTATTTTGACTTCCACCCCAACATATTAGGGTATCAGTATGTAGCAAAAGGAAGAGTTAAATTCAGAAATGCTTATATCTATATATTTATTAAATCAGGAAACATCATTAGTATAAATATTCTTAATATTTACATTTTTAAGTCACCCATATTTAACTCATTTGTGTAAAAATACATACATTTACTTTTTCAAAGAATTTTGGGAGCAATTAATTTGCATGAAGCTTTCAATTTAAGAAGACATTTTAACATTACGGGGAAGATTATTTGAAAATAGAAATACTTCTGAATTCTTAAATTGCTCAGTTTGTTAAAAATCAAATGGTTTCAGTTCATGAATCAGATAGAAATAAGCAGAACAAGTGGGAAATAAATTGGGTGCTATTAGGAAGGATTTTAACATTGCAATTTTATACAAGCTGTGTAGACCTTCCAGTGAAGAATTTCCTGGAGGTGGAGACTGGCCCTGGCATCTGCCACTGCTTGCATGGCACTTGGTCTATGGCTCACACGCTGAGAAACCCAGACTTTTATCCTCAGCTTGTCCTATTGAGGCATTGCTGCCTCCTCTGAAACTGCTATTGTTTTGACACACCAGTGACACGTCTGAGACAAGAACCATCCCTACTTCTGCACTCATCCTCTACCCTTAGAAGCTTTGGTCAGGGAATGTTGTTTTGACCTTAAGCTCTTTCCAGAAGCCTGGGTTCTGAAGGGGGTTACTGCCAGGTGATTAATTCCCACTATGGAGGCTGTCAGCCTCCCTGGAGACAGCTGGTGTCCATTGGTAGAGCGCAGGGGTGACTTCTTGCCTCCCTTGGTGCACCCTGCCACTCTGGTCCCATAGCTCTGTTCAGTTCACGACTCCTCTCCGCCCTCCATGCCCTGCCAGGGCTTAAAGGGTGGATCTAGGTTCTGGGAATTTGGCTTTGAGCACAACTACCTTTCAGAGAACTTGGGTCCCTGTGGCCGAAGAGATCAAAGGCTGAGGACCGAGTATGGCAGGAAGCTTCTTGCCAACTTTGCTGTTGTCGGCTTCTGGATCGGTCTCAAACTCTCCTGAGAGCTAGGGAGGATAAAATTGCCTCCCAAGTCGCAGTGCTGGGAGAGGCAGGCGCGGTAGGACGGGGAAGAGGCGCAGGAGTCAGCCACTCCCGCACTCGCACGGCTGGTCCAGGCCTCCCCTGGGCCACGCTCGCTGGGTGGGACCGCGGGAAATGGGTGAGAAGTGGCTCCCCGAGTTGTGCGTTCTTGCTTCTGCTAGAGAACATTGCTTGGGGTCTCTTTTTCTTTTCCTTTCTTTGATTCCTACTTTTCCCATTCTGTTGGGAACCACGGACCTGCTTTTATTTATCCGTCCTCCCCAACAAATCCTCTTTGCTCTTTTTCTGGACCCCTAACTCCCAAGATGAGCGCATGTATAAATAGCTAGACTGATTTGCCTCCACTGACCAGAGCCCACCTCCTTAGTCCGCTACCTCTGAGCCCCTGCAAGTCCCGGGGTCATACAACCCGATTCCGAGAATGGGGTCCCTCCATCTCTGGGCATTATTTTTGTGATTTTTTTTTTTTTTTCCGCCCACCGTGGGTGGAAGTCCGCAGCCACTGTCGAGGGTGCGAAAACAGCGAGAAGCCTGGGAAAGCCTGGGCCAAGACCCAACCTAATCCTCATTTGGTCTCAAAGACTTTTTAGGGATCCTAGTCCCCTTTCTTCGTCGGAGCTTCACGCTTCACTTCTGGTATGAATTTCCAAAAGGAAGGCAGACAATGGGGGAGGGACCTTGGAGGAAAAAGAACGAACAGGAGACAATCGGATTATATATTTATTTTATATAAAGAAATGATACATATGTAATTTTAGATTTTCTTCCGAATTAGAGTTCTGAGGCTATAGAAAACCTATTTTTACCACCCCCTACTCTCATAACGCCTTGATTGCTTAAATTGCTTCTAATTGGGTGGCACACATTACTGGAGACGAAGGACGCATGACAAGCAGTCTTCATTCTTTTGCAGAATTAGATAATGTCTCTGGATGAATATCTTTTTGATCAGGAAAAACTAAAACTCTTAAACTGCCCGCGGTTTTCCTAAGGGGTTTGTGCAATAAGGGCGAAATGTCCCGGCCATCACAGAACCATGCAAATAGATGTCATAGAGAAAACACCGCATAATAACCCTGTGCCAACGTTTTCCTCCCCAATCTGGCATGGGGCAAAAAGTAAACATTTAAAAAATATCGCTTAGCCTTCTTTCTCTTATTTGGCACTTGTAAAAGTTTTCAGCTAACCTTTTTAAAGTATATTATGTTAGCCACTCCCTGCCGCCTACATCCCCTTGCCCAAGACTTGGGCGGCCAGGAGCGCCCCTGATGCGTGCCAGCCCCGACAGCAGCGAGCAAAGGTCATTACCAGGCGGACCCTCGCGTCTCAGTACTTCGGGGGAGTCAGCGACTGTCAAATACCCTGGGGCGACAAGTTTTTGGACCACTGAGAGGCGTAACCTTAACTTGGGTGTGCTGAAAGCTAGGGTCCGATGCGAGGGCTGGGTTTTTTTTTTAAGGTGCTCTGCGGCCACTGGCGTACAGAACGCCTCCGGAGAACAGATGGTGCAAGCTGAAATATTCTGGACAACCGAACAAATCTGACATGGAGACACACAACTCGCCAAACTGAAGTTTAACTTTTCGCATTACCCAGAAACAAATACATAAACAAAATTATTGTTTGAGGCCAGAGGAAGCGTGCTAAGAAGAAGCGTCCTTTTCTGTAGCAACTTTAGAGGCACCAGATTTTCCTTGCCATTCCATACGAAAAGAAAACCCCAGAATGGCGTTGGGGAAGCCCCTTCAGAATACTTAAATTGCGTCACAGCAGAGTCCCTGGGGAGGCCGAACACTCCTGGGTAAGGGTTCTTGTGGATCCTTCGAACGGAAGCCTACCGAAGTCACTTGCCTGGAGGGTAGGGCGTGAGTGCCTTTAGCCAGTCACCTGCACCTTTCCTGCTGTGTCATGCATAAACTTTTGCCTTTATGCATCAAAGAGAGAACACCTCGATTTGGGATTAACACTTTTGCTGCGTCAAAGGCCCACTGTTGCATATCTTCCCATTTTACATTGGCCCTCAGAATGAGTTTATTAGCCCTATGAAGAAAAATTGGGGCAGTAAGAAATTCTCAAAGGTGGCATTCCGAATTGGTTCCTGCAATAGGTGTATGTATGCCTCATCCCTGGCCTTGGCTGGGTCTTCCAATACTGCCCAAACTCCATGGCTACCTTTAGAAGGTCCTCACTTATGCAGTTGCTTCTCTGCTACTCCCTTGACAGGCAGGAGGTACAACGGGAGAAAAACATCAGGAACTGGCGGCACTGTCAACTCTAAAGGATCAGGAAAATCCCTCTTACTTAGGAGATGCCTTTGGGTAACAGTTTAAAAACTGAGAGGCAACATCAAAGCTTCTCTTTTAAAAATGGTAGTCCTTGCAATTAAAGCCCGGTCTTGTGGCTGGCAAAGAAGCAATTGCCTGGAAACGAAATTGGCATTCAAATAGGGTCAGGTAAAGCCCAGCACCCCTGGCCACATTTTGGACCCCAGAAGGGAACTTCTGATGCCCACCCCTTGTAGAAAGAGAAAGGAAAAGGAAGAGGGAGCGGGAAGAAAGGGGGAGAGGGGAGAGCGCAAGAGAAAAAGAAAGGGAGAAGAGGGGGATATTTAGCAAGTTAAGAGGTTAAATATTTGAACAGATTTGTAAATATATAGACAGCCCTTGTTATTTGGAATGTGTAATAATGCCTTTTGTGGTACCGTCTGGCTGGGAGACCTCCCTAGCACCTTCCTCCCTGGGAAAGCAACTGGAAAGCTCCTGAGCTCTCAAAACAAAAACAGGACTACCGTCCTTTGGGGAAGGGGAGGTGGGGAGCGGGGGTCCTCCTTATCCTGTCTTTAAAAAAATAAGGAAAGAGGAAAAAAGAAAATAAAGGAAAGGCAGAATAGTTAATATTTTTCTTAGGTATGATTTTTCAGGAGCATCCCAGAAAGCATTCTTCAGGCTGAAATAATTTCAAAGTACTGTTTAAGCTGATGACATACTGTAGCTTTCAGTTATCTATTGTGTATCTGTTATTTCTCTGAACCCAACTCTCTTGGCTGACAAGCGTGTGTGTGTGTGTGTGTGTGTGTGTGTGTGTGTGTGTGTGTGTGTGTTTAGAAAACGTAGGTTCACTAATGGGGCTTCTGTGGATGAGCAGAGTGGTTTTCTTTACGTTTTTCTCGCGTTAGTGTTTTCTGGAAAACTGTATTGAGTGCTGTTTGATGGCATCTGTCCTCTGTGCCCCTGGACAGAGGACACAGGCTGAGGGTGTGTCCCGTCCACAGTCGCGCGTGCGTAAGCGCACGCGCGCGTATACACGCATTCTCTGGTGTGTGCCTCAAATGGAGCCATTTTTTTGCCCGTGTCGGCATCCTGCATATATTAATATTATGCAAATACAATCATTCGGCTTGAGTGTTTTTTGGAGGGGGTGGAGATAAACCATTTAAATTCTTCTCTTATTCCCTCAGCCATCTTTCCACTGCGCGTGAATTCATTTGGATGCCTTTTCTGAGATCCGTGTGTGTGTGCATGCGTGTGTGTGTAGTGGTGTTGGTGGTGGTGTACTGGTGGGTGGTTGTGTGCCTCAGTGCGTGGGAGAGTGTGTACAGCCTGTGAGCACCTTGTGAATAGTGTGTTCTCTCTGAGTGTCCTGTCCATGCCCCCCTCCCCCATATTTTGAGTTCTCAGGGTGATTATGTGCGTATTTACATATATGTGCCTATTCCCCTGCCTACAGTATTGTTTTTCTCTATAATCCACATATGTCATATATATTCTCTTATCTTTTGGCAAAGTGCCTTTTTTATTCCTCGAAGAATATTTATTGATGCGATAATCTGAAATGAAAAGTGGTCTTCCATGAAGGAGATGGAAGAGAAAGGAGTGTTCATCTTTCTTAATAGATGGGGCAGAGCCAGTTGACTGGATCACAGGGTTTCTCTGCACTTTCTGCGTGTGTCTGTATGTGTGTATGGGGGGGGGGGAGGTTGGGGTGGGAAGAGGGGTTGAGGGGGAGGAGAGAAAAGGAGCCTTTAACAAGAACAAAGATGGGACATCGCGCCCCCTCGCGACCAGGCTTCATATTGAGCAGACCCGGCCCTCTCCCGCTTTCTTTAGCCAAATGAATCTTGTAATTTCCGCCGTTAAACCATTCAGGAGCCGTCTCTCAGACCCAGCCCGCGGCTATCAGCCAATCACCACATGCCATGCAAATCACCTCTTCGGTTCTCTAAACCCGCTTCCTCCTTTGCTGCCGCTATTGTCGCCCCGCCCTGCCTCATTCCTCCTCTCCCCACCCCCTCCCTCCTTCGCTCCCGTCCGAGCAGCTGCCTTGGAAGAGGGCAGTGCTGGGTGCCTCATGCATATGTAGATGATGTTCCTCCGCCAAGTTTCACCCCCACCTCCTCCCACCCTCCGCCCCCGCCCACGTCGTCTCTTGTTTCCCCGCCGCGTCTGCGCGCTTAGACGTGCAGTTCTTCGCGCTCTGGTCGGGGGCAGCTGTTTCCCAAAAGGAGGTCTGTGCACGCTCTAGGAACAAGCGAGCGAAAGGGGGAAAGGCACTACCCTTGATATATTCTCGAAGGTCAAGTTTGAGGCTCGCTGAGCAGGGGTGAAAGGCGTCGAAAATGCTTCTGCAGGGTCTGCAGGAAGGTTCTACATGCAGACTGATTTTGCAATGCCTTTCTCCTCCTAAACACCAGATTAGTTTCTCTGAAACACACATTGTACTGGTCACGTCCAAAGGCAGGATGATGATGGATGATTTTGTAAGCCCAGAGCTGCAGTGTGTATTTGTCTTGTACATCAAGGCTACACAGCTCCTTAAACTGCAGAGAATTGGAGATGAAATCAGACAGCGTTTAGATCTACTTAGTAGTATCAGGAAGAGAGAAGTGGCGGCATGGGGGAGGGAGACTACTGGTGACTCAAGACCTGCTAAAGGTGTGAAGTTTAATGTCAGTGTCTTGACCTGTACAGGTGAGCAGACTTAGAAAACAAACGGGGACCCATGAAAAGAAAACCAAATTCTGGAAGAAAAAGCAAGACCTGGGAATGGTAGGTTTTTGGTATTGTTTCCATCCAGACTCTGGTTTCCCGACCTTTTACAGCTACTTATAAAGGGTATTCAAGCTTTGAATACTGCTCTTAACTGCTTTGAGGCACATTAAGGAAAAAAATGTCACTGGAGAAAATCGCGGTTTGTACAGTGCTTTGAGATCCTCTGATGAGAAAGCAGGAAAATTGTGAAGTGACCTTGTTTCATAGATGTCTACTTCGACACAGGATATTTAAAGAACTTTCTCGTGAGAATTGATTCAGTTCCCCCTCAAATCTTATACCATGGAAAAATGAGTAGAGAGCACAAGATTTGAAATAATGTTTTGTCAGCATTTTTCATTCAACACATTTTAATGGATTGCTTATGCATGCAATGTACACAGCATCATCTTCCACGCAAAGCACAATATATGCCCTATGGTTCTCAGGTGTACTAGAAATTAGGGAGAGGAACAGGAATTCTCATTTGTGCCCTGGAGTTGCTCATCTTCTTGCAGGAAGAAGAGATATAACATAAATGTGGTACAATGTAACATGGAGCATTGAATCAGCCTAAGTATCTGTCAAGAATACAATGAGTTAATATATCGGCATATTCCTACAATGAAATACTGTGCAGTGCAGCAGTTAAAAATGAATGGACTGTTTTGAAAACAATGTTGGATAAAAAAACAAATTACAAAAATGTGATAGTAATATAATATTAATCTATATTAATGTAAATTTTTTTTAAATTCCCAAAATAGAAAAGTTATATAAAAACATGTCAGGGAGGGATACATGCCAACTTCAGGATGGAGGTTACCCTTGGGGGAGAAAGATTCTTAGACAATAAGGGGTTAGCCATATGTGCAATGTTTGTTTTCTTAAAAAAAAGGAATTAGAAAGATGAATACAGAGAAGTATGGGAAGGCTTTATAGAAGAGGTGACATCAAAGCTAAATTTTTGAAGTGATAAGCAAGAATTTAATAGGAATATTCAAAAGACAATTCTCTCTGAATACATGGGAAAAAGAAATAATGAAGCTTTTAACCTTTTTATATGATTTTAAATTTACATATTGGAAAATTCACTTTGGCAGATATACAATTCTATGAATTTTACAAACGCATAGAGTCATGTAATCACCACCACAGACAGGAAATAGAACAGTTTTATCACCCCACCCCAAATTCCTTTATGCTATCCTTTGTAGTCAACCTTTGCCTTTAGAGTCAACTTCCCCATAACCTTAAACTCTGGAATTTACTAGTCTTTTCTCCATTCCTATAATTTTGCCTTTTCCAGAATGTCATATAAATGGAATCATACAGTACGTAGCTTTTTTCTTTTTCTTCTTTTTGTGTGTGTGTGTCTAACTTCTTTCATGTAGCATATTGTATTGGATCTTCATCTGTGTCGTTGGGTGTATCAATAACTTATTCCTGTTGACTGCTGAGCAGCATTTCATTGCATGGACATACCATACATCGTTTATCCTTTTACCAGTTGAAGGCCGTTTGAGTTGTTTCTGGTGTATAGTTTCTTGATTCCAGGGACTGCACTCAGTGCTGTCCAGAGTGTTGTCATGTGTAATGTGGATCTTCTGTGAATGGTTGTTGTATTGTGTTGATAAAAGTGTTCAGTTATTTCCCTTAGAGGCTAAATCTGTAACCTGATGTTAAATACTATGTAGTGCTGTGCTAGGTAAACCTACCCAGTCAAATGTATGGAAAAAACACACAAGTTCACAGTCATTTGGAAGATGCTCTTCAACTAAGTTAGTTGTAGTTAGTACAATAGGAGGGACTAAATAGAGATGCTGATGATCAGCATGTATGAATTTACATGTGTGTGGCTGATGACCTAGATTTCTAACTCTTTGAGCATCTGTGCATTTCCAAGTGTGAAACTATGGTTTGTTTTTAAATATTTCCCAAATCCTTGTTGAATGATTCACCTTTGCTCTTTGAGGTCCAGATTGAACTTGACTGACAGGCTGAGTTCCCACACATCTAATGACAACTTATGTCACCAGTCTAAGGGTTCTAAATACTTGTAAGGATTCAGAGTAATTCCAGATCCTGGTCTATACTGTCAACCTTTAAGGGTTTGGTTTCTTCTTGTTTGGTTTCCCGTTGTTTTTTTCTCACTGGGACCCTGAGAAACTGACAGCCAAGCTGAACAGAGTAGGTCCTGAGTTGGGGAACAGAGTAAGTAAGCCTGTGGATACATAAGCATTTCTTTTTATTTTTTATTTATTTTTATTTTATTAAATTTATTGGGGTGACAATTGTTAGTAAAATTACATAGATTTCAGGTGTACAATTCTGTATTACATCATCTATAAATCCCATTGTGTGTTCATCACCCAGAGTCAGTTCTCCTTCCATCACCATATATTACATAAGCATTTCTTAATGTGTGCCTCAGAATTCCAGATTCAAATATCAATTGTTCATGAATTATCTACTACTTAGAGCCTTATTTACTTATTTATTTTAAAAATCACTAGCCCTCTCGTGGGTATTTGAAAGCTGTCAACAGCAGCTGCCCCAGTACAATAGTCCCCCATTATCTATGATTTCGCTTTCTGCAGTTGTAGTTCCTATGGTCCAAATATATTAAATGGAAAATTCCAGAAGTAAACAATTCATAAGTTTTCAATTACGTGCCATTTGGAGTAGTGTGGTGAAATCTTGTGTCATTCAGTTCTGCCCCGCCCAGGCTGTGAACGTTACCTTTGTCCAGCGTAGCCACGATGTCTACGCTCCCCGCCTGCTTATTAGCCGACTTGACCATCAGGTTGACTGTTGAGCTATTGCAGTGCTTGTGTTTAAATAATCCTTATTTTATTTCATAATGATCCAAAGCACAAGAGTATTGATGCTGGCAATTTGCATATACCAAAGAAAAACCCTAAAGTGCTTCCTTTAAGTGAAAAGGTGAGTACAGTATAATACGATATTTTGGAAGAGAGCGAGAACACAGTCACATAACTTTTATTGCAGTATAATGTTATAATTGTTCTATTTTATTAGTAGCATTGTTGTTAATGTCTCACTGTGCCTAATTTATGAGTTTAACTTTATTAGAGGTATGTATGTGTAGGAAAAAACAGTATATATAGGGTTCGGTACTCTCTGTGGATTCAGGCATCCACTAGAGGTCTTGGAACATATCCCTCGAGGATAAGAGAGGACTACTGTATTAATATGCAAGATGGGAAGGAGAGAAGTAAACCAATGTTCATAGACTGACTGCTTCCTGGGGTAGTTTAGGGTAGAGAAGAAGAGGACATTCCTAGCTGTAAAGAAGTGATACCAGTGTTGTAATCAAAGGAATGCTGTTTCTAATCCTAGTTCTGTTGCTAAAACAGACTGTTTTCCTAACACAAATTGTATCCAGTTGCTACATGTTAGAATTTCTATATCATTCTTAGTTTTAGTTCTAATAATCAACATCACTGTTTGGCAAATGACGCTAGAAACAAAAGTTTCATCTAACTGGTCAACTAAAGGAATAGTAAAATAGGCACTTAGAATTTATTTTGGATACATTCTTAACTAAAGGCTATAGAGGTTATAAATCAAGGAATGTAGTGCCACATTTTAGCTTTGTTAAGGGCTCCATAAGACCTTGGAAAAAAGTCTACCTTATTTGTATCACAGTTTTCTCATTTACAAAAGTACGATCGAGTAAACATATCCCTATTTATGATTTTCAGGTTCCCCCAGCAAGAAGCCCTGTTACAGATTTTTTTCATTAATCATGCCAAATTGGGTTGATGGAGGAGGGATTTACCATTTTCCTGCTTAAGTTAATTATGACACACCTAAGCTTCAATTTTCTGGTGCACTTGAAGGTTTTGAGAAAGTGGCCATTTCTATCCAAATAACTACTTTATAACCCTTTATTCAAATGAGATAATTTAGAAGCATGCACTCATAACTTTTGTTATTACTGCTGCAATTTTATTTAGTAAACATGTCCAAGCTAAGAAGTGCTGGCCTGTGAAGATCGTCAGTCCAGTGACTTTATAGCCATACTCTCATTAAGGGAAGATCACCTTCGTGCTTTCTGCTACCAATAAATTGGTGCTGCCTTAGTACCAAGACTGATTTCTAATGAAAATGAAATTTATTGATGGCAAAAATGGAAAGACAAATCTTTCAAATGACCACCAATTCCATGATTGTGGATTAAGCCAGTAAAGGTTTTTCTCTTCCCGGCACTGTCTGTTAAAATGAGATTCTGTTCAAGAATTTTATAGTAGCATAATATAAATCGGTGGCTCTGGCTTTTTAAACTTTGGTTCTCTCTCCTGTAAAGCAGCATAAGTGAGTGCCTTATCATAACGTGGAATAATGACATCTCAAGGCCTGTGTGCTGCATTCACAAGCAAGGAAAGTCCCAGAACAGGGTTGACTCAGCAGTACCTGACCAGGCTGCTTAATGCACTGATGAATACCATTGCCCCATAGGAATTAAATATAGAGGTGCCTGGAGCTTGTGTAAAGTTCTCTGTGCCATTTGAAAAAGGTACTCGAGGAAAAATAGGCTGATTTTTAATTTTAATGTTTTACTCGTTGGTTTAAGTACATTTATGGTTTGCTTTGCAAAATGTCAACAGACATCCCAAGTGAAATAACATTTTAAAAAGATTGAATTTTCTGTATTTACTCTAATAATGTCTCAAAAATGTGGTCATCAATGCCTACAGGTTCATTGGTGAAGATAACCCATACAAATGACTATTAAAAAGCATCCAACAACACTTTTCATCATTTTCCACATTGTCCCCAATACTCACTGATTAGAATTCCAGCAAGATAGATCTAAAGATTTCATTCTAATTCTGATGCATTTAGGAAGGGTTCCAAATGAAGTTCCCTTCTGCAATATGGCTAAAGGACACGCTGGGAAGGGATGACCTAGTACCTAATGGTATTAGTGGTCATTTTGTATTTGTACAATAAGGCCAGTTGTACATTTGTTTAAATGTAGTGTTCATTATACACTTGTATATCATGTATTCAACAATTGACAGTACACTTTCACATAAATTAATTCATGTAAATTATTTCACAACAACCCTTATAAGGTAGATTGGTGGTGAAAATTATTATCCTCATTTTATCATAAAGGATACTGAGGTCCAGAAATACTGTAAATAGCTCACTTTATGGAGTACTTTCTTGGTGTCGGGCAGTGTTCTAAGAACTTTATATGTTTTACTTCATTTGTTCTAGATAGCAGCTATAGGAAGTGGAGATTATTATTGTCATCTTCATTTTATAAATTGAACCACAGAGGTACAGGGAGGTAAAGTAACCTGTCCAGAGCTACACAGTGAGTAAATAGTGATGTCCGATGGTAATCCACCCACTCTGGTTCCAGACCCACGTGGTTAACTCTCATACTGTGTTTCCCAGAAAATAAGACCTAACCGGAAAATAAGCCCTAGCATGATTTTTCAGGATGACATCCCCTGAACATAAGCCCTAATGCATCTTTTGGAGCAAAAATTAATATAAGACCCAGTCTTATTTTCGGGGAAACACGGTACCTCTCTGCCTTGTCAAAGTTAAGTAATTTGCCCCAGGAAATTTGGCCACTAGTGTTGGATCCTAAAGTAGAACATGGGTCTTCCGACTCCCGCAAAGTGCTTTTCCATTTTGTTGTAACTTCTCCTTGTTATGTTTTGCTACATTTTGTATATCTCATCATCCCCAGAAGATGATTCCTTGTATACATGGACACATGGATTGTCCTCTACTATATCTGGAAATTCTTCTAACATAAGAGGCAGCCTGTTAAAATGTGTTGAATTGAATTAAAGTTGTGGAAATACTTGAACATTTTAGGTCTACAAATTTACAACTGGAATTCTGGTGACATAAAGGTAGTTTACAATGGGAAGGATTAAGCAGTGATTAAACCAGGGAAATAAGGGAAAGGATTGATATGCTAGGAAAGAACGAGATAATAACATTTATATAGCCCTTACTATATGCCAGCCACTTCTCATGTATCAACCCATTTCATCCTTACAGCATTCTATTGCTATCTCCTTTTCAT